>NC_090927.1:982510392-982811041 GCF_040938575.1 Ambystoma mexicanum
TCTGGCTTCGAGTGCTGATGCTTCTTCGATGGTGAAGCGCAGGACTCTGAAGATGGACAGGAAGGGCCCCTCTACTCTGGCTTCTCCGGCTCGCAGGAATATTCCCCTGTGCGTGAAAAGGGAGTATTACCTACTGACTGAGTTATGCTCAAGCCTCCCACTCTCTTCCAACCCTCCACGATACCCTTCCACGATTCCCCGTGAAGTCTCACCTTAGGGTCAGGAAAGATGAGCTCTCCATCCTGCTTCTGATGCAGGGGCGCGTTGAAACCCAGTTACTTCACTGGATTGAGGATTGATGGGAGTTCAGGTAAGCTTGGCTATTCAGGTAAGGCTCTGTAAAAGTTCAGTTGCAAGTCCAAAAGTCCAAGCTTAATAATAATGTTCATTGTCTTTTTCCCCTTAGGGGCCGGGGTTCGGAATGCCGGAGATATGGCGCCGACCCGAAGTGAAACGTGCAGTTCCAGTAAATGACAGGTAAGTTCTGGATGAGCGCTCGGGTAATGTCTTGCATTCGCTCATTCAATGTCTGTTTTTTTTCCCCATAGGGGCCGGGGTCCGGATGCCTGGAAGCGGCAAGACCCGAAATGAAATGGGAATGACCCAACAGGTAAGACTTAGAAGGAAACTGAGCTTTTCCTATTCCCTTCCTTCTCTCACCTTGTTCTTGTCTTTCTCTCTAGGTTCTGGGAAGTGGCTGTGGATCCAGATGATCGCTGCTGAAGATGGTGGCGTCCAGGAAAGGTGAGTGAAATGCAGCGCTGCAGCGATCGTAGCGAAATGCTTTTAAAATGTCTTCCTTTTCAGGATCGTCGGTGTGATGTCTCTGTGGTGCTGATTTAGCAGGTAAGGTCTTTTGTCTCCCTTTGCAGGTGACCCAGGATTCTGACAGGCGTGGCTGAGGTCCAGATGCAGGAGCTGACACGGTGAGCGTCCAGCTGCGAGGAGCAGAACAACGCGAAGCGTGAGTTGCTGATCGGGTGTGGTTTAAATAGCTTTGGAAGAAGTTCCAAGTGTGTATCCTTCCTCCGATCAGGTATGTATCCTTCCCCGACCACACCCGGGTGGAAAGTAATCCCACAGGTAAAGTAGTTCCATTCAGGCCTCAAGAGGGCCTGGATGTGGCAGCATGGTCTGCATCAGGTAAGTGCACATTAAAACACTTGAACACATGTCTAGCTTTATGAGCCTGGCGCCTAAGGCGCCAGGACTGCGTCCAAAGGGCCCCGGCTTGGGCCCGCTGGCACTCCCCTGGGGGAAATGATGCCTGCCTCTGGGGTTGCTGGGTCGGACCTGGCTCCTTGGAGGTAGGCATCATGACACCAACAGGCAGCAGTCAGCAAGCGCACCAGCCTTCACCTGGCTCTGCTCTTGATGGTGGTTCTCCTGTTCCGTGCTGGCATTCCCCCTATGGCCACACATAGGAGAAGTTCTTTCTCCACAGAACTTTTGTTTCATACGAGGTGAGGAGCTGGGGCTAAGGGGGACTCAGCTGTGCCTTGCAGGGAGCACGGCCCTTTGGTGGACGCGGCCCTCAATTCCCCCCCCCCCACTCCTCTACGGACACCAGCGGGGTTACTGATCCAATATACCTCGGAGGGGATCCCGGATCTTGTGCTCCTGCCAAGTGGCCTCCTCACTGCCAGCTATATCCATCAGGGAGATTTCCAACTCCCCATCTAGCAGGGGGTCCGGCTGTGGGGGGGGGGAGGGGGATCGCCAACAACCCGGCCCCTGCTATCAGGGGGTAGCAAGACGTCGCCCAGCTTGAGGCCTAATAATACCCGAGTCCCCACCTCCGGCCCCACAGAGACACTGTGCAAAACCCATTGAAATCCCACAGGGGGCCCGGAGTGTGGAAACGTAGGATCGGGGCCTACACCGGCGACCCCCACCGGAGGAACGGCGTGAGGCGCAGAGGGCTGTGGGTGCTGCCGAAACATCCTAACAGAAGCAAAATGTTGAGAAGCGGGAAGGCGTCCAAGCAAACGGACATCGCCTCCCTAATGAACAGCTCATCCACCAAGAGAACTAAAAAGGGGGATATATCGGAGGACCCAGCCACCAATACCACACACAACGCTGCAGCCCACAACTCGTCACAAATGGTCACTAAAGCCGACCTCCAAGATCTGCTATCGTCGCTCACCAAAGAAATCCAGAAAAGCACAGAGGAGGTGACGAAAAAGATCAACTCCCTTGATAAGAGAGTGGCAGAGGTAGAAAGCCGAACCTCTGAACTCGAAGTCTGCGACCAACGGTTTGAGGGCGAGCAAGACCAGGATAGGATTTCATCCCTGGAAGTGAGGTGCAACCTCCTAGAAGCCAAGCTGGAGGAAGCAGAGAATCTGTTCCGAAGGAATAATATCCGCCTGCGAGGAATTCCATTGTCAATTCCAGATGCAGATTTAAAGAATTATGTTTCGGACTTGCTCAGGTTCATCATCACCCTCCCGGACGAATCGCCGCTGGAACTGGATCGGGTCCATAGCACAACGCCTAGGCAGTCATCTGCTCTCCTTCACTCCCCCCGGATGTCCTGGTGAGAGTCCATTTCTACCAAGTTAAGGAGGAGATTATGCTGGAGGCGAGGCAAATGCACCAAATCACCTTCCAAGGGTCTACAATTTCGCTTGCCAAGATATAGCAAACTCTACTCTCCAAAAACGAAAAGCTATGCGCATGTTCACGGAATGGCTACGTGAAAGGAAGGTCCCATAGCACTGGGGTTTTCCGACCTCCGTCAGATTCACATGGGATGGGGCTCAGAAACAAATCCAATCACCAAAAGAGGCAGACAAATTCATGGGCGTCAGAGGAGGAGAGGGGGAATCTGGATCTGAGGAGTCGGGTCGAGGGGTCCCCGGAAAGCAGGCGGAGGGAGCTTGGTCGAAAGCCGGTAGACAGCGCAGGCCCCGGGGTCCCCATAGGAAGGACTTCAAGCTGGGCTGCCCAACACCAACATCAAGGGAGCACCGGGGCGCTCTGGCCTCCATGTCACTATTCCCCTCGACTTGGGGTGCCATAGGGAAGGGGTCCAATGGCCCTTACAGAATTAACACTCTCACGGCGGGCTGGCTCAGCGGCAGGTGGAACTTCTTCTCAAAGTTGCAGTGCGGGATCAATGTTCGAGCTCCACTTCATTTTGTCTTGGCGGCCCAGTTGGCCACCTTTTTAGTGCACTTGCACCACCAGTTTGCCCAGTGTCAGTAGGATGTGGGTTTTCCTACTAGTTCAAGAAGGGATAGGGGGAGGGGGGTGGGAGAGGGACACAGAGGGACAAGTTCAAAGCACCGAGAGTCGGGTGCTTCACTGCCCGTCCTCTCGGCCAGCATCACAACATACTGCATCGACACCATTGCTTGAGTTATGCCAGCGCAACAATCTCGCTTCGCACTTAAAGAAGCAGGTATCAACGGGGGACAAAGACCGTATTATGGCTAGCGCAGGAGAGAGAGGGGATGGCTGACATTAGCGAAGCACTAATCCTCTCCTGGAATGTCCAAGGCCTGAACTCACCAAGGAAGCGCAGATCAATTGAACATAGGCTGGGACAATTAGCCGGGGACATTGTCCTCGTTCAAGAAACCCATCTGCTACAGGAAGACTACCATCGGGTCAGATTCAGCAGATATAAAAAAGCATACTTCGCCACGTCTGGTTTGCAGAAAAGAGGGGTGGCAATACTGCTGAGTGATAGGGTCCCATTGTCAAAAGTCACTGTGAGAAGAGATCCGGAGGGTCGGTTCCTCCTACTAAAGGGCCTATTTGTGGAATTCCCAATCACTATCGTCACAATCTACGGCCCCAACACATCCCAAGCTAACTTCATCGCAGAATTAATTCTGATCATTTCATCATTTCAGGAAGGGCACTTGATCATGGGCAGAGATTTCAATACTATGCCAGATCCCCCAAATGGACAAAACCCTGCCGCCCATTAACGCGGACTTCGCACAAGCACCATCCCTGGCGAAACTGCTCAGGGAAACTGAATCTGTCGATGCCTGGAGGCTATTCAACGGGACATCAAGGGACTAAACCCATTACTCCTGCGCCCACAAAGGCTTCTCGAGAATTGATCTCCTACTAATCTCCGGGGTACTATATCTGTGTCCAAGTAAAGCAGAAATACACACGTGCATATTGTCCGATCACACTCCAGTGTCCGCAAACCTCGTTATCTCGGGCCAAAAGCACCCTATTCGGAGACATTGGAAACTGAACGATTCCCTACTGCTGGACGCGTGCATCAGATTGGAAGTCGGTGAAACAATTTCCAACTACTTCAAGGAAAACTGAACCGATGTCTCCCCCATCAATATGATCTGGGACGCTATGAAAGCAGTGGTCAGAGGGTCTCTTATCAGTGCAGGAGCGGAGCAGAAACAGATCGCGAATATTGCTGCAGCCAAGCTAGAGTAGAAGGTAAAACATTTAGAAACCGAGCTGAAATCCCACAGCTCCAGGAAAATAGAAAGTGCCCTGAGGAAAGCCAAAACAGCACTAGAAATGCACTGCGCCGACCAAACTGCCAGAGCTTTAGCCTTCACTAGGCAATTCTACTACAGCAAAGGAAATAAGGCGAACAAGGTACTAGCGCAAAAACTGAAAAAGATCTGCAGTAGAAACAATATCCTCAAACTTGCGGGAGCTGATGGTAAAGTATGCTACTCTAAAGCGGATCAAATTAGTGAACTGGTGAGGCATCATAAATCTGTAATGTCAGGGAACCTACCAAATTAGACAGCTTGCCAGATTACGTAAGCTCTATTTGCCCTCAAAATATGTCCCGACTAGATTCATTAGAAACCCCTATCACCAGCAAAGAAATCTTAGATGCCATCAAAGCTCTCAAATCCACCGGGCCCAGATGGCCTGACCGCTAACTTCTATAAAAAAATATGCTAGCATACTTGCACCGCAGATGTCTGCTCTATTTAACTCTTTCCTGTCCTCGAATTAGGTCACTGGGTCAATGGCTGAATCGCTCCCAGTTCTGCTGCATAAAGCAGGAAAAGACCCCGAATTGGCTACCTCTTATCGCCCGATCTCACTGCTGAACAACGATGGGAAAATGTTTGCCAAGGTCCTGGCTAGCAGATTGGGGGCTGTTCTTCCGAACTTGATAGATCGCGATCAAACAGGTTTCATCCCAGGGAGGGGGACCCATTATAACATAAGGCGAACAATAAATATCATCGAAAGTGCCCACAAACTGGCGGTGGGAATGGCAGTCCTGTCTCTGGATGCACATAAAGCCTTTGATTTGGTGGACTGGGGGTACATCCGAGCTGTGCTAGTGCACTTTGGCTTTGGCCCAAATTTTACCACATGGGTTATGGCCAATTATCAAAATCCCACCACACAATTACGGGTCAACGGCACCAGATCTGAAGCAATACATATATCTAGGGGCACTAGGCAGGGCTGCCCTCTATCCCCCTATCCATGGAACCCTTTGCAGCGAGAATTAGGCGGAATACAAGGATTAAGGGGATCGCTGTGGGAGGCCATGAATACAAAATTGCATTCTACGCAGACGACGTGTTAATAACAGCGTCAAACCTGGCGTCGTCTCTTGGGGCCCTATGGGAAGAAATCAAAGAATTCGGAGTTCTATCCGGGTTCAGGGTAAACCTGGACAAATCCTCTGCCCTAGCAATTGACCTCCCCAAATCGGAAAGAGATGGCCTTAAACCGCGTATGCCGATCCCATGGGTGAAAGGAGCACTCGAATACCTCGGGGTACATATCACCAGAGACCCATCACGCTTGTATTCAAGCAACTTCCCGCAGCTATTTAGGGAATTTCATAACGATCTAAAGCAATGGAAGACCCAAGAAATCTCCTGGTTTGGGCGGATCACAGCCCTAAAAATTAATTTATTCCCCAGATGGCTATACTACTGTACAGCATTACCGATCCACATTCCAGGCTCCGTCCTAGTAGCTCTGCAAAAGGAAATGATGGAATTTGTCTTGGGGGTGGGGGGGCAGGGGGGAAAGGCCCCGAATCGGAAGAATTATGATGCGGGGGAAAGCGCAGGGGGGGTTGGGGGTGCCTGATGTTGCCAGATATGCCCTAGCGGCGCAGATGTCACACTCATACTCCTGGGTCCAAGAAGCAGATCCCCCACGATGGATCCAATTGGAGGAGACCTGGTGCCCGGTCACCCCATCAGAGCTCCCACACCTACCAAATATAAAACCACAAGCTAAGAATGGGCCCCTCTCCGCTACACTCACAATTGTTCGCTGCTGGAATGCTGCTGTCTGAAAATGGGGTGTCCGAAGTCCGTTGGGTCCCCTATTCCCCCCATCTGGAACAACCCCAATTTCTCACCAGGCAACCCCCTGCATGGCTTCCAGCCCTGGAAGGAGGGAGGTTTACTAAAAACGAGCGACTTTCTAGAAGAGGGGGCACCCATATCGTTCGAGAGATGCAAAACAAAATTCGGGGCAGGGGAGCAGGAAAGATTTCACTATGCCCAAATTCGGCATTGGCTGTCCCATAGGGTAGTCAGGGAAAAATGCTCCAGAGAACTAACCGCATTGGAACTCGCTCTAACCACCCTGACTAAAAGAGTGAGAACATCAGCTCTTTATCGACTTTTAGAGAGGTCAGATCCTTATAGAAATGAAAGGTACATGTTCGAATGGGAGAAGGACCTGGGGCGGGAAATGGAGGTGGAGGAATGGCTGAAAATCTGGTCTAGATTGCACAAGAGCTCACAGTGCATCACAAACCAGGAAAGGGGCTACAAACTCTGTTATAGGTATTATATTACCCCAGCTCAGCTAAATAAGGCTAATCCGAACATCCCGTCGACCTGCTGGTGCGGTTGTCCCGCTCCTGGTTCTCTATTCCACATGGTCTGGACCTGCCCTAAAGCAGAGGCATACTGGAAAGCGGTAATAAGCCACATCAAGGAAATCACTGGTCTCTCCATTCCCTGGGACCCCGGGATAATCCTGCTGGGGGAAACTGGAGGTCGGGCGTTCCCAGTCTCGGGCCACATTCCTCCTCTATGTACGCATTTACTCCTGGCAGCAAAAATTGCAATGGCCCAATTGTGGAAAAATGAACAGGGTCCTTCGGTAGCGTTATGGTGGTCCAAGTGTTGGGACATAGCCGTCGCCGAAAAAGTCGCGGCAATTCGAGCTGTCTCTCAACAGAGCCCTAAACATTTGGGACCCCTTTATGGATTATGCTGCCAAGTTTCCAACCCTCACCAGAAGGCCTCCGCTAACCAGATGGCTCCAAGGGAGCCCGCTTTATTAACCCAGAGACTTGGGCGGGACTGTCCCAGATCATGGGTGCAAACGCGGCCTCTGAGTGAACAGTGCGGCCAGGGCCAACTATGGACACGACATTAACTAGTGCATCCCTTACGATCTGGCTTGATCTGCACTGTTGCGTTGTTGTGATTCTTGTCTATTGCAATGTTGTTGATGCTGTGTCTTAAATGTATAACCCAATAAAATGTTATGAAAAAAAAAAATGATCACATGTGCAAAAGACAATCTGGTGAGGCCCAGGATGGGGCTGGAGTGTGAATTAGCGTTTGGATTTATTAAATAAAATGAACACCAAGTTGTGCCAGATGTTACCAGAAAGAATATGGTTGGCTGCAAACTGATGCAGAATTAGGTTACTGTCAGTAACCGTGTATGTGTTTATTTATATCTGTGTCTTATTGCACAATGTGGAGATGTTCAGGAGGGGCCACTGATGTCAGCCTTTTGTTGGCTAAATATGTTATGAAAAGCAGGGATGGCTCCATGCCAACTGTACTTGAATGGCACTAATTTACATATCTGTTTTGAGGCTTAACATTGGGTAGCTCATGCAACCCCTGCACCCCCCAAGGTTGGGCTGGGTGTATTGCGGCTGAAACAGCTAGGAATACCACAGCCTCTGGGCTTCAATGCAGCTGCCCCTCCTCCGTATGCTCTCACGTCTTCTGATCTGTATTGTCTGGAATGTACAAAAAGCCCAACTGTCTGGAGTAGATGATAATATTGCACTGTTCTTGCCCCTTCATCAGATTTCTTACCCTCTCTCTATGGTGCAGTACTTTCGGTGGAAGCCCAGCTATCCTCTGCTCTGGGTTCTCACTCCCCACAATAAACCTGTAGTGGTTGGTCTAGTGCTTGCTGCTGAAGTCCTTGAGCTTGGAGCCTAAGTAAGGAGCTGTGATTCTCACGAGAGAATCGCCAGACCCAGAGTATCAGTTTGCCTTCCTCTGGGTCTGGCGTGTGCCAACTAGAGTGCTGCCAGCCAGGGGCTGTGTCCAGCAAGACATCACCTTTTATACACTCATGCGGCCTCACCGCTCTGGCCTCATCCTGAGCTTCAGCCTCTTCCCATGCCCCACCATCAGAAGCCCATTTAATCTTGGTTTGGGAAACTTGTTCATTTTTTTCAAACCACTCGTAATGCTTAATTTCTCTGCACTGGAGCTTGGGCTATGGGACTGGGTCAGGTCCGGACCCTGTCAGAAGGGAGCAGGGATACCTCTCAACCTGGAGTAGGTGACCTACCAGGGAATTTTCAGAGCATGTCCTATTCCAGAGAGACTGGAGGGGGACCCCAGAAGCAGATTTTCAGTAATGTTCACTTTTGTATGAGCTCTTGGTAATGCTGGTTCTTCCGCAATGCCGATCAGCCTCTCTCCTGGCCAGGTGTCTCTGGTTTCTTTTGCAGGACTACTTCTCCCAGAAGCCTTCAACCAACTGAGAGAGAACATGGACTGGAGCAAATTAACTGCCAAAGAATGCCAGGTCCAAACCTTGCAGAGACTCCACCTCGTCACCACAACACTGGATGACACCAGAGAAAAAAAGAAACAACCCTATTGGATTTGGGATGTAAATCGGGCACCAATTAACTCTTTCCCTGGGCTTAATTGGGATGAACACCAGCGTCCAAAAAGGGGGCAGGGTAACCACACTGTCTTCAAAGAGCAAACCTGGCCTCCGGGGTGAAGTGCAGGAAGAGATTGCCTTACCAGCATAGGTCACAAGCGCCAGTGGGAACCACAGTGAGGCAAAGAGCAGGGTAGGTTGTGCTAAAATAACATGCAGAGGCCAGACCTGGATGAATAGTGTGTGTCAGGCTAGGGGTGGCGTTGGTTGACCAAGAGAAGAGTGCCGAAGAGATTGTAATGGATGTGGTGAGAGTGCACATATATGGTTTGTGGCGTGTGTGATACACCAATTGAGTGTAGTATTGAGAAGTGTGAGACGCACACAAGGGGAGGAGCACATTTAGAGAGACACAAGGGGAAGTGCAGAATTGGAGCAAGAGACATGAGGAGCAGAGTTGGAGGAAGTGAGACGCAAGGGGAGGAGTGGTGAAGATAACGTGAAGTTATATTATGAACGACATGAAATGGAAGATCTCTCTTTAAATTCAAGTCACCAGTGGACAGCATTGAGGAGGCTGAAAAGGGATGGGCGACCAATAAGTGAGAGAGAAGTGGCTGAGAGCCAAGACACCAGAGTCGCAGGGAAGGCTTCCTGTGCGTAACGTACCGAAAGAAGGTGGGGGTCTTGGAGAACACTGAGCTGACTTGCGGCAGAACTAATCTAGCGTGAAACCAAAAATGCTGAGCAACCAGCGTTTGAGAGCGGAAGAAAGCCAAGCAAGGTGGAGGAGAAAGACTGGTGGTGGCGTGACCACAAAATCGAAGTGGTGAGCAGTCTGCCTGTATAACGGCACCAAGACCATCCAGGGGAGTAAGTAGCTCCTAGTCAGTCACGATCCCTGTGCCGTCCCAAAGACGAGAATGGCACATTCAGGAAGGAGATGCTGTGGACGGCCATCCGTGGAGTGGTGTCGAAAAGGAAAGAGAATCCAAGGGCCTGCAGGTATTGCCAATGTTACCCCAGAACTCAGAAGGCAAAATGGGTAATGGGAATACAGGTAAGCCATTCAGGACTCATAAGTTAAGCGAAACTCGTACCAGTACTAATGGGTAAAATATTGGGAATAATCCAGTGAAACAGAACTGTTTCAGTGTGACAATACGAAAACCATAGAGTGGGGAAGAAATAAGTTATTACTTTGGGGGGATTGGGGGGAGAGGCAAGGCCCACCCATATTTTGAAGATCGGAGAGAAAGAGAGGCACCGGGGGAGAACAAACCTGTGAAGACAGGAAGCCCAAACTCCTACAGGAAACCACCCTGGGCTGGGAATGGGGAAATGGTAATTGGTACTTGAGCTACTATAGAAGAGAGGAGAAAAGTGTAACAGAGATTCGGGAACCCTGCAATGGGGAGAAAGGGAACCTAAATTGACTAAAGCTAACCAGGGAGAATAAGAAAATGGGGAAATACCAGTCCCCTAAATGAACTGCAGAATTTGATACAGTGGATGTTGAGGAACTAATTGGATATGGTCAATTGAATAAAGCAAGGGAAGTGAGACAAGGAAGAATAAGGAGAAGGGAATTACTAACCCATTTAGAAGAACTGTTGAACTTGATATAGTGGATGACAAGAGATTATTTGCAGGTGCTCTACTTAAAGGATTAAGAGAAGTGAAAACCTAAGCACCAGGAGAAGGGAGTCTTTCTCCTTATCTTGGTTATAATAGTGGTAGGGTCAGGTAGTTTAGACTGGCACACAGGCCAGATTTGCTTTTGGACATTCACACTGACTGACAAGCTCCTTAATTAGAGAGAAGGGCAGGTAACACCCTATATTTATAGGGAGAGATGCCTTATTTTACTTTAAATAAACTTCACAGTAAGAACAAGCCTTTTATCATGTCTGTCTTCTGATCCTCAACAGTAGAACAAGGAAGAGGGAGAGAGGGGCTAGTAAGATAAAGTGAGAGGAGTGAGAGATAGTGTGTGAGTGCCAGAGGAGTTGGAGAACACCACAGCCTTTAGGTTGTCCACATCAGCCAGACAAAGGAGTTTCCATTCAATTTTGTGTAATCAGGGGAACATTATGGAGGTTGGGGAGCCCACGGGAAGGGCGAGAGCCTTCAGTACTGCCCAAGCCGGACTAACGCAAGTATTCCTGTTGAAATCAAATCGCCTAAAAAAACCCATTAAGTTTGACGATCAGTGAGGCCATCTGTGAGAGTTACCAAATCTGCCAGACTTGGGTTCAAGCTTATAAACTCCAAATATACAATGGGGCATATCTTTTCAGAATAATGATCAGTGCCATAACAAGCCATGTTCCCAACCTTATGCATGGGTTGTGTGGGAAAACAAATTTCATCTGAGCCATAGCCCAAGCCTAGTCGATACTTGTGACCCGAGGAACTAATGAACAATCAAAGACCAGGAGTTCTACTCCTGGTAGGGTGCTGTGTACCTTGGAGAGTGTCCTTTAACGATGTTCCACAGGGTTATCAAGACGAGGCCTCAGGAACAAGTGCGGGGGAGTCAATATGCCAGCAGGGGTCCTTTGGGGGAAATGCAAGAATGGTAAACTCTTCATGCACTGGAACAAAAAGGCAGAGCAGCTATGGCATACAACTGCAAGGTTACTACAGAAGGTAACTCTATAAGGAGCTAGAGCTATTGGTCAGATCCGCCCTGAGGCACATGTATGATTACACACTTAATGATCTGGTTCCCAATTTGTCTTTGTTGCAGTTAAAACAAGTTCACCTTTTATGTTATTCACACGTTTTGTTCATTTTATTCTTTAAAACTAGAATTAAATTGAATTTTCTTAGTATTAAAAAAATGCTAAAATACAAAAATGTAAAAAGTAGATGTCATTTGACACCCATCAGCACCGTCACAATCATTTTTAATCAGTCTAAATTCCAATTAAGCTATTGAATATGCTTTGTTATAGTTTTGCCGGGGATTACTCTTGTACTCTAAAATGATAAATACATTCAATAGTTTCGAAACAAAAGCAATAAGTAAGATTGTACTCTTTGTTTCGAATATTGTCTGCGTTTTCAGTAGCAGTATTCTTTGTGATTTGCTGAGTTTTTCGTGAGCGTTTCTTGCTGGTGCTCTGCATCTTTTGACTTCGAGTGCCGCGTCTCAGCGTCCCTGTACTCGTGAGGGGAGCAACAGCCATAGATTATACACACAATCCACAGCGGGCAATTAAAATAATTAATATTGCTACTTGAGAAACTCAATAGACCACACTGTTACATACCAATGAAGAATGTAGAGAAATAACAGAAATATGTACATGTCTGGTGCAATGCACTGATAGAATAGTCTTTTAAGAAAAGCAGATTGTTCTGCAGTTTCTGAACTCAAAAACCTTTTTTTTTTTAATATAATTCAATCTAATTTATTTCTTTTGTTTAGAAACTTTTGAATTTATTTATAATTTTAGAGTACAAGGGAGTCATCCCTGGCAAACCTGTAACCATGCATATTCAATAACTTGGAATTTAGACTGATTTAAAATGGTGGTGACGGTGCTCATAGGTGTCAAGTGGCATATTGAAAACTGATACCAACTACTTTTTAATTATTTTTTTGTTGCATTTGTATGTACTAAGAAAAATCAATAATTCAAGTTTTAAAGAATAAAATGAACAAAACTGGTGAATAACTAACAAAAAGGTGTACTTGCTTTAACTGCAACAAAGACCCATTGGGAACCAGATCCTTTTAAGTGTGTAATTGTACAACTGCAGTGCCGTGTTCATAACCACTATCCCTTTTGAGTTCTGAAAAATGCGTACTATCCGTGTCTGCCCCAGTGATGACTGTACCAGGAGGACTGATCTATTCGTGCTGTTTAGAAGCAGCCGGAATGCGAGAGACGAAGCGGTTTCTTTCACGTGAATTTTAAATGGCTAATAAGCCCTATAGCCACAGGAAGACCATGAACTGCAGCAGCTGGGGCAAATGAAGGGCCTAAGCACATGGGCCTGTCTAAAGACTGTCATCTGGGACAGAGTACAATCTTTGGGACTCCAAAGGTAGAGAAAGCATTGCTAAAACAGGCCGCTATTTGGCTGGAGCAAGCCCATGGAAGTGGGTCAGCAATCCAGGAACTAGCGTGCCACACAAAAAGGCAGAGGGACTCATGTGGCTTCTAGAATTGTGGGAGAAATATCTGTAGTCAAACCGGGGGCAGAGTGGAAGATCAGGAGGCACTAAGTCTTGTGAAAGGTGGCCAGGCTGATCAAGCCGCTTTTGCTTGGGAAGGTGAGACCCGAGTGACTGGAAGATCTGCGAGTCCTAAAGATAATGGCATTGCTTGCAATAAAGGGGCATTGTGTTACATGGAGGTGAGAAGGGCACAGTAGTCCTCAGTTACAGGTTGCTCTTCAACGAAAGTGTAGCATGACACACCAATGATGTCTCCACACTGGAAGAAAGGTACCAGGGTCTGCTAAACAGATGCAGTGTTGAACAAATGATCCAGCAGAGGCAACAGCCATACGTGAGAGCCAGGAGGATGCAATGCCTGGTTCCTGTGGTCAAGTGGGACAACTGAGCCCTAGGAGTTGGGCACTCATGAGAAATCATTCCTAGCAACAGATACAGCTGTCGTCACTAGATTAAGGGAAGGGATCACTAAACACAGTTCCTTATGCCCTGAAGAAAGGCAGAACTCGCTGTTGGGTTTTTTAGAGTCCAACAGAGCCTGGAAGAGAGCTTTATTTGTCGTCGTCAGATCAGTAATTTCTTTTAAATGCTTCACGATTGAATCCCATTAGTTGAACAAGTCCTTGTGCAGAATGTTGACTTTAATGCCAAACCGGGGGTAGAAATCTTAGACCACCATCCTCCTCCCTTCCCCCACACATTCCTTCATGAGTTGCTGGTTGGAGCACACATCAAATAAAAGGACCCTACATGATAGTTCATGGTCTCCACCAAATCACACACCAGGGTAACAAATTACGGTTGCCCGAATACTGGATTGCACTACTGGATTTCACAACTCTAGACTGTTTTGGGAGTGTCCAGGAAAAAAGCGCTTTCTGTGAGTCTACTCATGCAGCCGCTTTATTGCATTATACTGCCATCAAGTAGAAAGTCCACTGCCTGGATCCGGATACTGACCCTGGGAGATTAAGGGGCAGCTTTTGAGTTTGTTTACATCTTTATACACCTCAACCCCCACTGTTATCCATAAGGGCTGTGAAAGGGCCACAAACGTAGGAGTCCTGACCCCAGTGAGATCTGGATGAGACTCCCTGTGGATAAACGGTCCAGGCATCCCAAAAAGAAAGCAAAAAATGAAGTGAGAAGTAGGACCATCTTCCTTAGTTACCCTCCATTTCACCAGAATATCCTAGCGGTAGATGTGGTGGTGTGGCCAAATCCAAACTCTGATAACATGCTTCGTGTGAATTTGTTTGCTGCTGAAAAGTACAAAGTTCGGAAGATAAGGCACAGGCTGATTAGTTAGAGTACACAATAGGTTTTAATGACTTTGCTTTGCTAGTAGAAACAGTTGGATGTTTGAACTGTCGGGAACACAACATACAATATAAGGATGTATTTCGAGGATGGTTCATGCATTTCAGCATAGTTCAAAATCATAGGATTGCATACTGTGAAATATACACTGCAACAGTCAGGTGACCCCTAATCCTTGTGTCTTTACTGTCTCTAGGTAAAAGGCTTTTGTACATTGCTACTCTGAATGTTTCACTTCTGCTAAGCCTGCTTTTCAGAAAGAACATTCGCTCTACCTTGGATCCCTACAGTGTAGCATGAACTGTTCTCTGCAATCCCCCTGTACATCTTCCTCATTTAAGATGTAACTGCTTTATCAGTACACAACAAGATTACTGAGTCTATGAATAGTCTGTAGCAGAGTCAACTTTACTAAATGACACCCTGCGATGAGCTACTCAGCTCGAACACGGGTTAGACTCTGCTAACCCACCCGTCACTGCGACCCAAATGCAACGCGTTTGGCAGACTGTTTAGAGCTTTGCGAGTCCAGTAGGAAAACCAAGGGCCTGCAGCTCTACAAATCGGAGAGACAGGTTTTGGTAGGTCTGCAAACAATCTTACTGCTAGTTGCCCATGTTAGGCAGTGGATAAGCAGCCTCTGATGTAGGCAATTCGGTGCATAGGGTTGCCATACAGTCGAGGACTGTACCAGACTGGCTGTTAAACGAGTCCTGAACTCTGGTGATTGACTCTCTGCAACTGACTGCTTAGTGCTCGGCCACATGACGCACGTCCACTACCCCTATGGGTGCCCGAACACCAGTTCGCAAACTATCATAGCTTCCAGCTGCAGCTCGAATGACCAGGAATAGCAAATAAGCACGACCGCCGTTCTATATCACAGTGGGTCCTCACCTCGCAACGCACATGGTGCACATAGTTTGAAAGCTACCAAAGCTTCAAGCTGCAGTTCTCTCTTCAAAGAACAGAGGGAGTCTGCCTAGCTACTCCAGCTCAGAACCATCGTTTTTATTTCATGTGTTCCTCAGAACGCCTTAACATCCCACCAGGAGTCTGTGGCCAGCCTAGCTTCTACAGTACTAAATCCCCAAGGCCTTCTTGTTTGCTGCGGAGTAGTCAGTTGAGCTACTCGTGTTGTAAAGAACTCAAGCTTTTTATTGAAGATGACGGTGCCTCCTCCCGGCTAGCAAAAGATTCATGCCACCAGAATCCACCATGTCCTCCTGTTGACGCGGCAAGAAAATGTGCTCTGCACAGAACGTAGATTATTTAACTTTCAGTTCTAGGTTTAAAGGTGGAGCCGTCATCAACTACCCCGAAGTCGGGCTTCTCTCAGTAAAGCCTTGATTGCTTTTTCCGTCGTGTTTTCAGCTAGCAACTGAATCGATACTACTTAACTTTAGTCTTGCCTCATCCAATGTTAACTTGTATTGTGCTGCCACCTTTTGATGAAAGCTCTTAGATTTGGTTTCAATTTTATTTTTTATTTTTTTAATCGGAAGAAGATTTTTACAAAGAAGGAATAGCACAACGTAGTCGTATCCGAGACTAATATGTACCTTTAGCTAAAACAAATGTTTTCAAATCCACTAAGGTTTTTCAGTGACCCTTACGAAGGATAAGAAAAGTTTATCTCGTTTGTCATAATATTGAAGAATTTTTGATGTTGCGATTAACCAAGTACACCTGTCCCCACCAATCCACTTTGACCACCAAGTCTCTTCGTCCATGATTAGGGGGTTGGTGAAGAAAAGATTAAAGTACTGAGTTCTTGTCTGACGAGTGCCAGGACATGACCGGAGCAGGTGGCGTATGGTCTTTTTTCATTGTCCAGTTTTCAAAACCGGCAGTTACTTGTAGAGGAGACACCTCTTATTGCCAATATTTCATTGGTTTCCAAGAGATTGAGCCGAGCTCGCAAAAGGGGTTTGCATGAGGATCTACTTGGAAATTTCATGTTGAAGCCTTGTAGTTCATTCCATTTTTTTGTTGCCTGGCAGGCGAATTGTGAGTTTGTTGCTCGCAGCTGCGCCTAAAGTTGTGATCCAGTCAAGTTCCTTAAGTTTCTTTAGGACTTTTGTCGGGTTCTTAATCAGTTTGTCCTCTCCACTCTGGATAGAGTTCAGAAGGTCTTTGCTGTTCTTGCTCCAATTTTTGAGCATTTTACAGCTGGACTCTAGCCTTTCTTTGTCTATCAAGCTGTATATTAGAGAGTGGTTTGGCAACAGGCATTTTCGGTACAGCATCAAGGTCTTACAGCTGATTGACCCTTGTAAAGATAATAGACTGAGCTCACGTCTGACGCCACAGGGGTGGATTTTAGCAGACCAAGGACCGTCCTCCAGAAGTATGCTTCTAATCTAGGCCACATTGCTTTAGGCATAAGCGGAATAGCTTTGGCAACATAGGTCAGAGATGCTACAACCTTTTCAACGGGAAATTGATTTCCCGTTGATTGCGTTGCCCTGTGTTGCCAATTTTCTGGTTTTCTCTAGGACACGCTGCATTGATGTTTCATGATTTGAGCTATCGAGAGTCGTTCCTAGGTACTTGAAGTCTTTGACTTTTTCTGTTGCGCAGCCCTCTAGGTGCCACTGAAGTTTTTCTGTTCTCTTGTTTGTTTTTTCTAGCGCCATAACTTTGGTTTTGCCTTTGTTGATTTCCAATGAAGTCCAATCGGAGTGTGGTCAAATAAGATTAGGTTGTCAGCGTACAACAAGCGGCTGATTTTAGTCTGGCCTAGTTTCGGTGGGAAAGATCTTACTTTGGCTTCCGTATCCTTAAAGTCCCCTAGGTAAGCCAGAAAGAGCAGGTGCGAGGGGACAGCCTGTCATGATGCCTACCTCTAAGGAGCCAGGCCGGGCCCAGCAACCCCAGAGGCAGACATCATTTTCCCCAGGGAAGTCTCAGCGGACCCAAGTCGGGGCCCTTTGGACTCAGTCCTGGCGCCTTAGGCGCCAGGCTCATAGCGGACCCCAGTCCTGGCGCCTTAGGCGCCAGGCTCATAGAAGAGGATATGTGTTTAAGTGCTTGGGTGCACACTTACCTGATGCAGACCTTGCTGCTTCATCCAGGCCCTCTTGAGGCCTGAATGGGACTACTTAACCTGTAGGACTACTTCACCACCCGGGTGTGGTCGGGGAAGGATACATACCTGATTGGTGGAAGGATACATACCAGGAACTTCTTCCAAGGCTATTTAAACCCCACCCGAACAGCCACACATGCTTCGCGTTGTTCTGCACCTAGCAGCTGGACGCTCACCGTGTCAGCTCCTGCATCCTGACTTCAGCCACGCCTGCCAGCACCCTGGAACACCTGCAAGGGGAGAAAAGAAGAGAATAGGAGAAGAAAAGCCCTTACCTGCTAAATCTGCATCCCGGAGTCATTTCTCCAACGGCCCTGAAAAGGAAGACATCATTTTAAAGGCATTTCGTTTCGATCGCTGCAGCGCTGCATTTTACTCACCTTTGCAAGGCGCTTCCATCTTCAGCAGCGATCTTCCGGATTCAGCTACGCCCCGGCGCCTAGAGGAAAAAAGACCAGAACAAAGGTGAGAGGGAGAAAAGGAATAAGGAAAGCTCAGTTTCCTTTTAAGTCTTACCTGTTGGATTATTCCCACTGCATTTCGGGTCCTGCCGCTTCCTGGCATCTCCGGACTCCGGCCCCTATGGGGGAAAAAAGACAAAGACATTGAATGAGCGAATGCAAAGACATTACCTGAGCGCTCATCCAGAACTGTTTCACTTCGGGTCGGCGCCATATCTCCGGCGCTCCGAACCCCGGCCCCTAAGGGGAAAAAGACATAAGCATTAGCGCTTGCTGCAATTAGACAACGAACATTATTATTAAGCTTGAACTTTTACAGCGCCTTACCTGAACAGTCAAGCTTACCTGAACTCCCATCAATCCTCAATCCAGTGAAGTAACTGGGTTTCAACGCGCCCCTGCATCAGAAGCAGGATGGAGAGCTCATCCTTCCAAACCCTAAGGTGAGGCTTCACGGGGAATCGTGGAGGAGGTATCGTGGAGGGTTGGAAGGGAGTGGGAGGCTTGAGCATTGTTCCACAGTTGGTAATACTCCCTTTTCACGCACAGGAGGTTATCCAACGAGCCAGGGAAGCCAGAATAGAGGGGCCCTTCCTGTCCATCTTCAGAGTTCTGCGCCTTCGACGCCGCGCCTCCGTGGGAACCAGGTGAGAGTTACAGAACGCGAAGCCTTACCACAATTTCCCACCTGGGCGCTATGGAGACTTCCGAGACATATCAGCTGGCCCATCTTTTAGGGGAATTACGGGCAGAAGTGCACTCAGCCCGCCAGGAGACTAATGCTCTCAGAAGGGAACTAATCCTATCCAAGGAAAGAACTGATGATCTGGCCAAAAGGTTATTGCAGGGCCAGGCAGAGCACACTCCTTTACCTGTTTCCGGAGATATTTCTACAACAATGGGTTCGAATAACCCGGTACAAATCAATCTACCTGGACACATGCCTTTGGCCCCGCCGGAACGTTTTGCGGGGGATCCCAAGAAATATGCCGTTTTTATGAACCAATGCCGTTTACACTTTTTATGCAGGCCCGGGGCCTTCCCCAACGACCAGACCAAAGTAGCCTTTGTACTATCTTACCTCAGTGGCTGTGCTGCCGATTGGTCTATTCCATTGGTAAATCAGGATGATCCCATTCTCCGGGATTTCCAGGGCTTCCAGGCCAGCATGGAAAGATTGTTCGCTCGACACTCGCAGGGACAGGCCCTTGACAACGAACTGCTATCCTTACGACAAGGTAATCAGGATCTTTTGTCCTATATCGCCACCTTTAATAGACTAGTTGTGGAAACCGGATGGCCTGAAAATAAAAGGATCACATTGTTTCATCGAGGCCTGCGCGGAGAGCTTAAAGATGTTATAGCTCAGATAGTAGATCCACCCCAGGCCTGCGCAGACTACATAGACTTAGTGGTTCAACTTGATCACAGACTTCAAAATAGAAAAGCAGATCGGCTCAAGTATGAAACCAGAGTACCTATCAAGACCCACGTTAACTCCAAGAGTACTGACGTTTCCGAACCTATGCAAATTGGCAGTGTTAAAGGACCATTAACGCAGAAGGAACGAGAGAGAAGGCGACAAATGCAACTTTGTCTGTATTGCGGAACTTCCGGTCACTTTCTTCAAAGTTGTCCAGTTAGACCACCCAAGAAGGTGGTTGGAGCCACTGATAACGAGTTATTGACACTTGGTTCGGGAAACGACCTAGCCCGACAAGCGTAGGGGTCCGCTTGCCGAGGTTGAAAACAAACTCTTTGACCTCGCATTTTGTCATGCCAATGGTGCTTGTGAACCCAAAACAGCCTCAGCAGTTGCATGCTATAAAAGCATACATAGACAGTGGAGCTATTGGAAATTACATAGACCGTGAATTGGCTTCCAGGATTAAGCTTCCTCTCCGCCCGAAAGTAACCCAAGATGTAATTACTACAGTTGATGGAACCGAAATAGCCTCAGGGCCTGTAACGCATTCCACAGTTGAAATCACTCTGGTGGGTCAGGACGGACATCGGGAAGCAATCGTGTTTGATGTGATCAAGGCCCCACAATTTCAAGTACTTCTTGGAATCCCTTGGTTAGAAACACATAATCCGAGAATAGACTGGCGAGCAAAGAAGATAACTTTTCCTGATTGTGAACCAACCTGTTACCCAAGGAATCCAGCTATGGGTCTAGCCTCTGTAACTTCCACCCCTGTACAGCTACCATCTGAATACCAAGAATTCCAAGACGTTTTTCAGAAAGAGCAGGCTAACACCTTACCTCCCCATCGATCTTACGATTGCCAAATCGACTTGGTACCCAATGCACAACTACCTTGTAGTAGGATTTATGCTCTTACTGAACCTGAGAACCTGCATTTGCGCCAGTATTTGGATCAATACCTGGCCAATGGTTTCATTCGCCCATCAAAGTCACCAGTCTCTTCCGCTTTGTTCTTCGTACCTAAAAAGGAAGGAGACCTTAGGGCCTGTATTGACTACCGCGCCCTAAATCAGATAACGATTAAGAATCGTTACCCTTTGCCCCTGATACCTGAGCTTATCGACCAAGTAAAGGATGCTCGTGTGTACACCAAGCTAGATCTCCGAGGAGCTTACCACCTGGTATGTATAAAAGAGGGCGACGAGTGGAAGACTGCATTCCGCACCAAATTTGGGCTCTTCGAATATCAAGTAATGCCCTTCGGTTTGTGCAACGCACCTGCCGCCTTTCAGTACTTCATGAATGATGTTCTTCGGGAACTTATCGATGTTTGTGTCATCGTTTATATTGACGACATCCTGGTGTATTCCTCCTCAGAATCTGATCACAGAAACCATGTTAGGGCAGTTCTTGAGAAATTGCGCCAGCACAAATTATTTGCCAAGCTCGAAAAATGCGTTTTTCATACCACAGAAGTGGAGTTTCTCGGATTCATCCTGACACCTCAAGGAATCCGAATGGACTCGCGGAAAGTGGACGCCATTCTCAAATGGCCATCTCCGAACTCTGTGAAGGGAGAACAAAGCATGCTTGGCTTTGCCAATTTCTATCGAAGGTTCATCCCGGAATTTTTTTGAACTGTTCAACCCATCACAGCTCTCCTAAAGAAAAATAAACGCTTTGAATGGACTCTTGAGGCTGAACAAGCCTTTCAGGACCTGAAAACCAAATTCACCTCTGCACCTGTATTGAAGCACCCGCGCCCAGATCTCCCTTACATCGTGGAAACCGATGCATCCAGTTCGGCCATGGGAGCTGTCCTGTCGCAAAGAGACCCAGAAACTAACCAACTACACCCTGTAGCCTTTTGGTCCAGAAAATTCTCTCCACCTGAACTCAATTACGCAATTACCGACAAAGAACTACTGGCTATTAAATCAGCTTTCAAGGCTTGGCGTCACTATCTTCTCGGTGCAAGACACACCATCACCGTAATTACGGACCACAGAAATTTGCAGCATTTAAAGACGGCCAAAGCTCAATCTTCGCGACAACTCCGATGGGCTTTATTCTTTGCGGAATTTGATTTTGTAATTACCTATCGCCCTGGCTGCAAGAATGGTAAGGCAGATGCCTTATCCCGGATAGGCATGGAAGAACCCAATTCGAGTTTAGAACCTGTGCCAATCATACCGGAACAAAGAATTCTGGGCTTGACTTCATTGCAAACCATTGAGGACATCCAAGCTCAAGTAAAACAGCTTTTTGACTCTTCTGCCTTACTGGAATGGAGTCAAAAGGGTCCTCACTACACCGTTAAGGATGATTTACCCTACTTCCAAGAGCGGTTATTTCTGCCAAGTAAAGAATTGCAGGAACTTGTCATTACCCGTCATCATGAATCATTAATGGAAGGACACCCCGGTATCGCGAAAACAGAAGAAAAGATCAAACGCCACTTCTGGTGGCCTTCTTGGAGAAAAGACATAGTCATTTTTGTTGTCTTGCGGAATCTGTGCCCAAAATAAGAGTCAAAAGAAAAGGCCAGCCGGCCTACTTCAACCTTTGGATATTCCACCAGCACCTTGGCACACCTTGTCAATGGACTTTATAACTGACCTGCCTCCTTGTGGTGGTTACAACACGATTCTCGTAATAGTGGATCTATTCTCCAAAATGGCCCATTTTATCCCTTTAAAAGGATTGCCGTCAGCTTCCACCTTGGCCAAGGAATTTATGGAAAATATAGTGCGGTTACATGGTTTCCCTTCCATATTAGTCTCAGACCGTGGAAGTCAATTTATCTCCCACTTTTGGAAGAAATGTTGCCAACTAGCACAAATAGACGTGCGGTTATCCACCAGCCACCACCCCCAGACCGACGGACAAACCGAGAGAACCAATCAGACTCTCGAGCAATATCTGCGGTGCATGTTACACCAATCCGAGTTGAATTGGAAGGACATCCTTTGGATTGCAGAATATGCATACAACAATTCAGTGCATTCTGGAACCGGACAGACTCCTTTTTATACCCTGTATGGTCACCATCCTCGGACCTCTGACCTAGATCCACCTCTGACCCTGGAGATGCCTGCAGTAAATCACCTACATTCCACAATAACCCAAGCCTTCAAAGAAGCTACAACCCACTTACAGCAAGCCAAGAAAAAGTATAAAGAAAATGCTGATTTGCACCGAAGTAAAACTCCTCCTTACCAAGTAGGAGATCAGGTATGGCTAGCAACTAAACATCTACCCCTCAAGGGTCAGCGAACTTTTAATCCCAGATTCATTGGGCCTTATCCCATCAAAGCTATTATCAACCCAGTGGCCTTTAAACTCGATTTACCATCCAACATGCGGATTCATCCCGTTTTTCACGCATCTCGTCTAAAACCAGTACAACCTGGAACCAGACTGTCTGAGCCCCCAGGCCCTGTCCAAATTGATGGAGAATTAGAATTCGAAGTGAAAGACATTTTAGATTCCAAGATAGTTAAGTCGAAACTCTTCTATCTTGTTGATTGGAAAGGATATGGACCTCAGGAAAGATCTTGGGAACCCAGTAACTATGTTCACGCACCACGATTAATTCAAAGATTCCATCGAAGATTCCCGCACAAACCAAAACCCCCGGAGGAAAAGACCTTGGGAGGGGCCTTGAGGGGGGGTACTGTCATGATGCCTACCTCTAAGGAGCCAGGCCGGGCCCAGCAACCCCAGAGGCAGACATCATTTTCCCCAGGGAAGTCTCAGCGGGCCCAAGTCGGGGCCCTTTGGACTCAGTCCTGGCGCCTTAGGCGCCAGGCTCATAGCGGACCCCAGTCCTGGCGCCTTAGGCGCCAGGCTCATAGAAGAGGATATGTGTTTAAGTGCTTGGGTGCACACTTACCTGATGCAGACCTTGCTGCTTCATCCAGGCTCTCTTGAGGACTGAATGGGACTACTTAACCTGTAGGACTACTTCACCACCCGGGTGTGGTCGGGGAAGGATACATACCTGATTGGTGGAAGGATACATACCAGGAACTTCTTCCAAGGCTATTTAAACCCCACCCGAACAGCCACACATGCTTCGCGTTGTTCTGCACCTAGCAGCTGGACGCTCACCGTGTCAGCTCCTGCATCCTGACTTCAGCCACGCCTGCCAGCACCCTGGAACACCTGCAAGGGGAGAAAGGAAGAGAATAGGAGAAGAAAAGCCCTTACCTGCTAAATCTGCATCCCGGAGTCATTTCTCCAACGGCCCTGAAAAGGAAGACATCATTTTAAAGGCATTTCGTTTCGATCGCTGCAGCGCTGCATTTTACTCACCTTTGCAAGGCGCTTCCATCTTCAGCAGCGATCTTCCGGATTCAGCTACGCCCCGGCGCCTAGAGGAAAAAAGACCAGAACAAAGGTGAGAGGGAGAAAAGGAATAAGGAAAGCTCAGTTTCCTTTTAAGTCTTACCTGTTGGATTATTCCCACTGCATTTCGGGTCCTGCCGCTTCCTGGCATCTTCCGGACAAAGACATTGAATGAGCGAATGCAAAGACATTACCTGAGCGCTCATCCAGAACTGTTTCACTCCGAACCCCGGCCCCTAAGGGGAAAAAGACATAAGCATTAGCGCTTGCTGCAATTAGACAACGAACATTATTATTAAGCTTGAACTTTTGAACAGAACTTTTACAGCGCCTTACCTGAACAGTCAAGCTTACCTGAACTCCCATCAATCCTCAATCCAGTGAAGTAACTGGGTTTCAACGCGCCCCTGCATCAGAAGCAGGATGGAGAGCTCATCCTTCCAAACCCTAAGGTGAGGCTTCACGGGGAATCGTGGAGGGTTGGAAGGGAGTGGGAGGCTTGAGCATTGTTCCACAGTTGGTAATACTCCCTTTTCACGCACAGGAGGTTATCCAACGAGCCAGGGAAGCCAGAATAGAGGGGCCCTTCCTGTCCATCTTCAGAGTTCTGCGCCTTCGACGCCGCGCCTCCGTGGGAACCAGGTGAGCGTTACACAGCCCTGCTTGACACCTCTCAGTGTTGGAATTTCTGCCGATAATACACCCTGCTGGCTTAGGCGAACTCTCGTTCTTGTGTTGGTATAGAGAGTTTTTATTCGTTTGGGAATTTCATTCGGGCAGTTCCAAGCCAGGAGTTTGGCCCAATGTCGAACTCTGTCGACTTGGTCGAATGCCTGGGTTAAGTCGATGAATGCGGCGAAGTCGATGAACCCCCCCGCCCCCTTCCAACTTGCTTTTTAGGGCGCTTAACAATAGGATGCTCGTGGTGGCTCCTGTGTTTTTCTTGAAACCTGAATGGAAGTGGTCGTCACTTTTACTTGCCTCACCTGGAATTTCCTCAATAAGAGAGCCAAAGATGTTCCCAATCGGATTGAGCAGCGTAAACGGGTGATCATTTGCTGGGTCACTGCTGTTTCCCTTTTTGAAAATAGGAACCACTATTGCATATGTCAATGATGACAGAATAAACTTTGTTTTTGCACATCTTCTGAGGACGTTGCTAATGAAAGCTGCCCATTCCTCCGGGTTGCTCTTGAGATCCAGTTTAGTCATGCCATCCGGACCAGGTGCTCTGGAGTTCTTTAGTTTCTTGATTAGTTTGAAGATGTCTTCTGTCGTCGAGTCTCGCCCAGGCTAAGGTTGTTATTGCTGGTCTTTCCGCAGTGGGCCTTGAGGGAGGCTGGAATAGGGTCTCGAAGTATTTCACCCAAGTGGATTCACCAATGCTGTTCAGAATGGAATCCTCTGTGGTGGGCATGGTGGTTCTCATGAGGGACCAAAATTCCCTGGCGTTGCGGCCACTAATCGCTTTTAGCATGATTTCAGAGTCTTGCTGGTATAATTTCATGCAATGGCCTCTAACCCATGATTGGTAGGACCTGGTTGTGTCCACAACTGTGGCTTTGGCCAACTGTGGGTCGAGTCTGGTTGCCATCCTCTTGATTTTGCGGAACTCGCGTCTTTTGTCCACCCAGTAGTTTATCATTAGTCTGTTTTTTTTGTTTTTTTTTTTTTGTTTGTAGTTTGCTGTGTCTTGTGGCCAATTTTCTTATAGGCCGTTAGCAGGGGCTGGTAGTCGATCTGATTTGAACAGCCTACGTCTTCAAGGTTGTTATAGTTACAAGTTAGCTCATTAATACAGCTTGTGGTCAGTTTTAGTCTAGTGCCTTCGTTGTTAACTTTGATTTGTGTCTTCATTCTTTGGTTGTTGGTACAGGTCGCAGTCCATACAGTTGACAAAAGGCTGTCGTCACTTGTCTTCGTTCTTCACCGCAAACGACCCGGTCTCTTGCAGTACTGGTCTTGTGACAAAGATGTGGTGTATGGTGGCAAAGGACTTGTTTTGTTCCCAGGTCGGCAAGCGGTCCTGCCGTTCGAACACTGCATCCAGATTGTACAGTTTTCTTGATTTCATAAGGTTCATCCATAGGACTCCCTGTTCTGCAGCAGGTGATTTCGTTTTCATGATCTTCAAATTGCTGCAGATTTGGCATATTGCATTCAGGTCACCGCAGATAATGAGATTAGATACCTGATGAATGGCGAGTGCCTCGTCCAGCGATCGTTCGATCAGTTAGTGCGTGTTGTCTATTGCTGCTGGGTTCCAATAGGTATTCAGAATTATTACAGGCGTTGAAAGCTGTGCATTTAAGGGACCACCCATGTGGTCACAGTTTGCCATCACCACCAGCAGGAAAGGGTTGCATACAAGGATTTCTTTCAAGTTGATCCCACTTCCACTGCAGAAGGCAGTCAATAGGCCGGACGAGGGGGAGCCCAAAGGACCTTTTTTTTGCTGGGGCCAAAGCGCAAGCGATGTCGTACCCGTCTAGGATAGGATTTTCAGTCAGCCAGGTTTCCTGTAAGCATAGAATGTCAGACTCCAAGTTTCCCCCGAGGGGCATCAAGTGATGGTAGCCTCTAGTATTCAATGAGCACAGCCTCAGGTCCTGTCTTTGTTCGTCGATTTGGAGCTCTCCGTGAAGGTTGTCCTCTGGAGACATGAGTTGCTATTTCTTGTGCTGAGAGATGAGGGCCTTTGGTAACCAGGACCACTGTCCCTGCAAAGCAGTCACTTTGTCTGGTGTCATAGGCGGCTCTCTTCGTGGATACATCTTGAGTGATGAATTTACCTAAGCTAACGAAGGAGGAGAAAGAGGAATTTAATAAAGATCTAACAGAAGAACTGATTAAAGCAACAAAAAGTTTGAATGTGGGCAAATCAGCTGGCCTTGATGGCTATATACAGAGGGTGTAGAGTAGATCATGTTGAACTGGGTGAGGAGGACATAGCGAAGTCACTTGTACAGACTTGTTCAGGCGGTCATACTACTTCATTGGTGTACTCATTACTCCAGAACTCTGAGCCCTGAAATACCGGATTGATGACTAAATGGACGCTAGGTCATGAAATGACAGTGGGGAGACTGGTCTGTTTTGGGAGAATATCACACTTTGATCTCTGAATTTGGGAGATAGTCCGCCAGATTAAAATTCTTAATAGAGTGTTTGGAAAACTGCAAGAATGTTTGAGAGGTATGTCCGATTCAGAATTACGTTGGGGTTGCAAACCTGAAAAAAGCATGTTAGAACATAGGTTTTGAGAATGTTTCAGGACAGCAATTTCTGGCCGTAAGTAAGTCAATTAAATGTAGCGCACAGACCTAGACATTACATTTGAAACTGCTAGATTATGTTGGAACGCAAAATTGGATGATTGTTTTTTTACCCAGAACTGTTACTTGTTTAGAGCGACTATGGTGTCAAAAAAAAGGCTCTTACGAGTTTGGAAAACGGTGATACCACCTAATATATCGGAATAGGTTCAGGACCACAATGCCTTTGATTGAGCGAGTGCTCTGGAAAACTCATTTTAAAGAAAGAGGGGAATGTTGTGTCCAGTTTCCTGGAGCTTGACCTGTGAGTGGGGGCGGAAGGGGATTTCAGGTGCAGTTTTAATTTTTCTGCTTGTATATTGTTGTAACATGTCGTTTTTTTTTTTTAAATAAAATATGTAAATGCAAAAAAAAGAATCGCCTCTGCCATGATACCCCTTTCAAAAGCTCTGTATCATATTGCAGTAATCAGATTGGCAGGTGCCCCCCAACAGCCCTCCATGGGCTGCTGTTGAACATCAAGACTTTGTTGCGTGAGGACACCTTTTTGTTGCGGAGGCTGTTGCATTATACAGCAGTTGGTGTAATGTTTATAGAGCGTGTACAATAGTTTACTCCTGGAACCTAAATTTACAGATTCGTTTTTTTCTCTGCAGGAAAATAGCCCTCATCGCTGGATGGGCATTATTGTTGTTTCTTGCGTATAAAGTCTCGAAGACAGACCGGGAATATCAAGAGTACAACCCATATGAAGTCTTGGGTTTAGACCCAGTAAGTATGCATTTTTCATTCAGTGCTCTTGAGCATGTGTGCAGTTGCAAGTCTGCTGAGCATGCTCTTGATTCGCTTGTGTTAAATATTATATTGTTTTCTTTCAAACCAATCAATCCGTGTTTGACTGTTAGGCAAGACTGTGTGCAGTGCCCTTTGGGTGCACTACAACAACCCTGACCTCCTGGCAATAGGAACACTCAACCTTTGGTGTAAGTCTGTACTACACATGTTGGTAGTGTGGTCAAGTAGCCAGGCTTATCTCAAGAAGGGTCAATGTGAGCTGTAGGGGAGTTGCACAGAGATTCACAGTGACCAGTATCCAAATAAACCTGCACACAAGGTTTCTGGATTGAACAATTATTAATTTAGTCAGTTTGAATAAGTGTTCTTCAGAAGGGTGCAATATAAAGCAACACTCAAATATACTTCAAAATACACACTCTTAGTTTTCTAAATCAGCAAATACCCATTTGGGATGACCCACAGACACTACCTACACCCTCGGGTGATTTCAATGTTTAATGTGCTGGGGACATTAAAATATCACTATTGTATTTAGAATAGTATTGAGAGGAGTGTCAAAGAAGAGAGGTTTCAGAGTAAGAGGGGTTCACACAATTATTCTCAATCAGATAAGTACTTTCAAACCCCCTACCCCTCAATGCAAAGTCGGTTAACCTTCCTAGAAGGAAGGCAAAAACACATAAGAAGGGGAGAGAAGAGTCATTCAGGGAGCTAGGCAAGCCAATGTTAAGTTAGCAAAAGTCATGGTGAACTGAAGCACTTCTTGCAGGTAAGAAAGTCTTGCACAATGTTTTAGACGTCTTTGTAGAATAAGAAGAAATCAAAGAAGGGCCACAAGCTGATTAGGCTTGTGAGGTAAAGAGGCTGTTTGCAACTCTACAGAAGTAACCCAGACAAGTCTCCAACGAGGGCAAGTGAGGTTCCACAACAAGAGGTACGTTCTCTTAAACTATACAGTACCTTTAGGTTGGTTCCATGTAATAATGTCCCCTCAAAAATATCGCCATGCAAAAAAATGGCCGACAAATGGCTGTTTTTTTGGGGACATTATTACATGGAACATGTGGCGGACACCCCCGCAACACCCAAACCCTTTTTTTTCATGGGGAGCAGGGGACACCCCCGCAACCACCGCTGCCCCTGTCTCTCTCTCTCATATATATATATATATTTCTGATGTTTGTTAATCTGCTTAGAATCACATGCTGTGCATAGGTCCGACATCCAGTGGTCACTGCGGAGTATTGCATTTTGTTTTTCGTAGTCGAAAAGGGGACGTCGACAAGGCGTGTCTGTAACACTATCCCTATAGTGACGTGCGTTGTACCCACAATCCCTCACGCGTCGAGGTCCCTCAGATTGTTTTTTTCCGCCCAGCTTATGGTCGCTTTACGCGGAGCTCCTAGAGAGACATTGCAAAACACTTACTACGGACCTTGGTCCTTAATTTATACTTGTTGTTAAAGATCCCTCCCCTCGACGTTAGCTGTGAAGCTGTTTCTCCGCCGAGCAAGTTTTCGACGGAGGGGAAGAGACGGAGGAGATCCTTCGGCGCTGCCGAACACGTGGCCAGGCCTCGCCGGCCAACATACAGTAGGGAGAGTGGGGGTTCGAACTTTTATCTTCTCGTCGAGAATGTCTTTCTTTCTCCCCTATCTTTCCCTTGGGGTTGTTATCACCAGTTTTTATTGCCTCAGCTATGGAGAGGACACCTTTTAAGTTTTGCCCACGCTGTAGGGGCAAATACACTTGGAAGGACAAACACAAGCTCTGTAATCGTTGCTTGCCCCTCGATCATAAAGAGGACAGCTGCGCGGCCTGTAAGCTCTTGAAACCAAGAACTCTTAAAGAACGGAAAGTTAAGAGGTGGGCGGACTAAGTCAGTTTCCTCACCCGCCGCCGCTGTTACAGAAAGTGACGAGGAGGGTGATAACTCGACGTCCGTTACGGAAGTCATTAACCCCCAGAAGGAGCGCTCGCGCTCCTCGACGTCCGTCCCCGGCCCCGACGGGCTCGGCTCACGCCCTGCTTATGGGTATGAACACCCCGGCGACAAGGACGCACACAGACCCCATAGGCCTAAGCACACAACCCACGGCTCTTCTTCGTCGAGGACGAAGGATCCATCAGCGCCGAAGGGGACGCAGGGCACTCCGGCGTCTACCTCAGACCGTAAGGGTCTCAAGCCCCACCCGCAAACGCAGCCGCGACCAGCGATTGGGCTTTCATCTAACACGGGCGCTACCTCAAAAACATCCGACGTAACGCTCCATAGAGCGGCCGTCGAGAAACAACGCGTAACGCAGGCAACGTCGACGCCAGAACCCTCTACTGACGAACTCGTTGTCGAGAGCCTGGCGAGAATTGTTTCCGAAGACAAACGTAAGCGGACGACGAAACAGACGTCGAATACCGCACCAAAAGATATAGAAACGCCGAAAAAGCACAAGAGTAGCCAGGAACTGCCCCCTTCATCTAAGGGCGCTTCCGAACTACCGGAGGGCTTTTCTGAGGGCGACGGAAACCTTTCGTCGACGTTGTGGGAGCGTTCTAAGCGTTTGGAAGGTGAAAACACTGACTTCCCCCCTCTAGCCTATTCAGGGGTTCCCCATGAGACCCTTGAAAGACTCCATTCTTGTATGGAGAAAATGGAAAGGTTTTTGGGTAGCCAAAACCCACCCACACCCAAAAGACCAAGAGAATGGACCCAGGATGACCCTAGGGTCAAGATTCCTAGGCTGCTTCCCCCTTCTACAGACGCATATGACCTCACTGAAGAGGAGCAATACCTCCAGGAAGATGAGGAGTGTTTGGGTGGAGAGGAAGAACATGAGGAAGAGGGGTTTGAAGAAGACCCTTACACTAGTGCAGGAGCTTTTGAAGAAGATACAGCTACCTCACAGCCCTGGCAATCCCCATCAGTGCAGCCTTGGCAATCCCCATCAGTGCACTCAGACCCTGATGTCTTTCACCCTTCTCCTCCCAAGGACTCACCTATTGGAAACACCTCCCCCATAGATGACCAACCTTCACTTAATGCACTATTGCGCAAGGCAGCAGCGCATTTTGAAATAGACACAGGGGAGACTCTTCCGGACATAGACTTTGTAGAAAAAGTTATTAAAGAAAAAGCCCCGGTTAGTCAGTCTATTCCGCTCCTGGCTTCTATAAGGAGAAGAATAACTCCTTCCCTTTCCAATCCGGCCTTAGTCAGAGGGGTCAACCCTCGGATAGAAAAGCTCTTCAGCCCTTAGTCCTCTGACCCTTTGTACATCAGGGGATTCTATTCCGGACTCCCTTGTAGTTACTAATACAAGAAAAAGAGCGGGGGTACCACTATCCACTAGTGAGGCACCACCTGACAAAGAGGGCAAGAAGCTCTATGCACTTGGGAAGAGAATCACGACCTCCGCCGCCTTCTCAACTAGGATTGCAAATAACAATTCCCTACTAGCTAGCTACGCAGATGCACAGTGGAGCAAGCTGCGCAGCGAAGCAGAGGACGCACCAGAACCCCTGCGTTCACGCCTGCTAGCTATAATCTCAGAGGGAACTCTTGTAAACCAGGGCATCGTAAAGAACTCCTTAGATGCCGCAGAGACGGCTGGCCGTTCCCTGGTTCAGGGAATACTTCTCAAACGCCATGTCTGGCTGCGCAATTCGGGATTTAAGCCGGAAACCCAGGCTTCCCTGATAAATAAGCCCATAGAACAAACACATCTGTTTGGGAAAGCAGTTGATGAGGCCCTAGAACATGCGAAGAAAGAGTTTGATACCATCAAGACTCTTGACCAAATTTCTAGGCCACCTAACAGACGCAGCTATGGCAATAGACGCTCCTTTCGTGGCCAACGCCAGCAGCAAAGCCAACAGCAATTTTACTCTGCTACCAACTGGCCCTCTAACCAAAGCACCCAGTTCAGTCAAAGAGGCCAACGTCGTGGCAAAGGAAGAGGTCGCGGCTCCAGCCCCAAAGGTCCCACGCCCAATACCAACAAATGACCCGAAGATTCGGGTCCCCTCCCATGCATCACCGGTCGGGGGCCGGCTAACATCGTTCCTTTCAGCATGGGAGGGAATAACGTCAGACCGCTGGGTATTATCCACCATAGCCCACGGATACTGCATCGAATTCAACGGTTCCCCGAAATACAGACCCCCACGGAACCGACGCATGACACCGGAACACCTCACTATTCTTCTTCAAGAAGTAGAAGGGCTACTGAAAAAAGAAGCTATAGAGGCTGTCCCCCTATCTCAGGTAACAGAAGGTATTTATTCAGTGTACTTCCTTGTACCCAAAAAGGATTTAACCATGCGCCCTGTATTAGATCTGCGCCCAGCGAACAAGTTTGTCAAACCCCAAAAGTTTCGTATGGTGACCTTGCAGGAAGTAATCCCACTGTTATCACAGGGGGATTACATGACAACACTAGACATGAAAGATGCATACTTTCATATTTTAATGTTGCCAGCGCACAGAAAATACCTCAGGTTCAAGATAGAGAACAAACACTACCAGTTCAGAGTACTACCCTTCGGGATAGCATCTGCACCAAGGGTATTCACGAAAGTACTGGCAGTGGCAGCGGCCCACCTGCGCAGGTTATCCATCCCGGTATACCCTTACCTCGACGACTGGCTCATTCATTACAGGGGATTCTTACGAAACATGCTTCTCCAATACCCAAAAGACCGTAGACCTTTTGTCCCAACTGGGCTTTTCCATCAACGAAAAGAAGTCCAGCTTAGACCCCAGCCAAATCAAACAATTCCTAGGGGCTCTAATTCGAACAAAGGACGGCCTCGTCTTCCCCTCCAACGAGAGGGTCCAAAACATGCTGTTTCAGATCCCCTATTATGTGGCAGGTCGAGAGGTGACGGTACGCAAAGCAATGCGCTTGCTAGGGATGATGGCGTCATGTATTTATTTGGTACCTCACGCGCGCTTGCGCCCAATGCAAGAGTGGCTTTACAGCCAGTGGTGTCAGGCCAGCGGACAATGGGACGATCTAGTGGTGGTCTCGCAGACCTTGGTTCTCTCGCTACGGTGGTGGACAAAGAAAAACCTGTTATTAGGGAACACTTTTGCCACACCCGCAGTGGAAGCCACTCTAACCACAGACGCATCCCTTACAGGATGGGGGGGCTCACCTATCCCATCAGACTGCTCACGGAGTGTGGACTCCGAGCTTAGCATCCAAGCAAATAAACCTGCTGGAACTACTAGCGGTGTTCAAAGCACTGAAAGCCTTTCAGGAACACTTACAAGGAAAGACAGTGATGGTCCTCACAGACAGCACCACAGCCATGTACTACCTCAACAAGCAAGGGGGCACTCACTCTCCAGGACTGTCCAAGCTGTCCCAGAATATATGGAAATGGGCTCTCAAACACAACATGTTCCTACTATCACAACATGTACCAGGGGAACTCAATCTGCTAGCAGACAAACTCAGCAGAGACTTCCCCCTGCCCAAAGAGTACGAATGGCAATTGCACAAAGACATCGTCTTAGACGTCTTCACGCAATGGGGATTCCCGAAATAGACCTGTTCGCAACCCTGGAGAACTCACAATGCCAAAGTTACGCCTCCAGGTACCCCCAGAACCAGTCCAAGTCGAACGGTCTGTCGATTCAATGGTCAGGGAAATTTGTTTACGCCTTTCCCCCCCGACTCCCCTCCTCAACAAAGTGGTGCACAAAATGCACCAGAAGCAGGTTACCATGATACTAGTGGCCCCAATGTGGGCCCGGCAGCCATGGTTCGCTCACTTGATGGAGATGTCCCTATCTCCCCCAATGAAACTTCCCTGCCCGTACAACATGCTGTCACAAGACAAGGGCAGGACACTGCATCCATGCCCTCAGACCATGAACTTAGCAGCCTGGCTCCTGAGATCATAGAATTTGGACATTTACATCTCCCACAGAGATGTATGGACATCCTCAGGGAAGCCAGAAAACCTAATACTCGCCACTGCTATTCTAGCAAGTGGAAAAGATTTGTCATCTGGTGTAGAGGTAAGAACATCAACCCGGTTGACTGCTCTGCCACTAACATTATTCTGTACTTGACCCATTTACTGGATTCAGGTCTAGTGTTTAATTCCATTAAAGTCCACCTAGCGGCACTGTCTGCATACACCACTTCCCAACTTAGTGTCGTGGTGGAAGATACCAGTTATCAAGGCCTTCATGGAGGGGGTAAAGAGAATACACCCTCCGATAGCTAACCCAGCTCCCGGATGGGACTTAAACGTGGTACTTTCTAGACTCATGGGCACTCCTTTCGAACCCATGCACAAGGCAACTCTTAAATACCTCACTCTTAAGACTGCTTTCCTAATAGCTATCACCTCCATTAGGAGAGTAAGTGAACTACAGGCTCTTTCTGTACTAGACCCCTTCGTAACAGTTCATAAGGATAAGGTGGTTCTACGCACACACCCAAGGTTTGCACCAAAATTCATCTTGAAATTTCATGTAAACCAGTCTATAGAACTACCAACGTTCTTTCAAAACCCTTCCAGCTTGGGAGAAAAAAGTCTGCATACATTAGATGTACGCAGAGCTGTCATGTTCTACATGGAAAGAACCAGAACACTGAGAAAGACTAATCAGTTCTTTGTCTCGGTGGCAGCAGGAAGAGAAGGAGATGCAGTTTCTAAGTCCACTATATCTAGATGAATTGTACAATGCATCACTCTCTGTTTCTCTCTTGCTAAGAGAGAACTACCCTTCAAGCCAAGAGCACATTCCACTCGAGGCACTGGGGCTTCCATAGCATTCATTGCAAATGTTCCCCTTGAGTCCATCTGCAAAGCGGCTACCTGGAGTTCTGTGCACACCTTTACAAAACACTACTGTCTAGATGCACACTCTAGATCTGACTCCCAGGTGGGACAGGCAGTATTAAGACATCTTTTCTCTACTGTTCCTTCTCATAACCCACCGCCAACTCCGGGTACTGCTCGCTAGTCTATGCACAGCATGTGATTCTAAGCAGATTAACAAACATCAGAAGACAATGCATTACTTACCGTAAAAGCATTTCTGATGGTTGTATCTGCTTAGATTCACATGCGCCCGCCCTTCCTCCCCGCTCGGATGGAAGGAACATAGACATCCTTTCCTTATTTCTCTTTTCTGTACTCACTCACGTCTAGAAGGCTCCCTCAGGGCAGAAAAATACAAACAGAGGGACCTCGACGCGTGAGGGATTGTGGGTACAACGCACGTCACTATAGGGATAGTGTTACAGACACGCCTTGTCGACGTCCCCTTTTCGACTTCGAAAAACAAAATGCAATACTCCGCAGTGACCACTGGATGTCGGACCTATGCACAGCATGTGAATCTAAGCAGATACAACCATCAGAAATGCTTTTACGGTAAGTAATGCATTGTCATATATATATATATATATATATATCACCACAACCTTTTCCCGGTGACATTATATACAGCGACCATATATATAGGGATATTACCTGATACCTTTAGGTTGAAGAAGAGTGCAGCAGATGGCTCCTGTTCCTGTGCAGCTCTGCAGATCCTGGTGTTCCTGGGCCTCAGTCGTGGATGCAAGAGGGGGACTTCTGGGGACTCCTGCACTGCAATGGGACAGTCACCGATCGCAACCGACAATCTTCAAACAAGTGGTACTTCGGTGTTTCAGCTCCTCATGCCTACCGCAAATAGCAACACTGTGGTTTCTTGCTGTCGAGATGGGCTCTCCTTGCATCTGGGGTCCAGCACTCTGAGGTGGCTCTGGCTCAGTCCGTCCTGCTTCTTGGGAGTCCAGAGGATCTTCCTGGAGCTCTTGGCCAGCTTAAAAGCCAACCATCCAGGAGTTGAAGCAGGGGTCTCTTCCAATTTCTTATTCGGATTCCTTTGTCCGGTGGTAGACTCTGCCTTCCAAGCCAGAAAGCCCCGCCTTTTTATGCAGGTATCTCCCATTCATTCTAGCCTAGCTGTCAGTCACCCAGCAGGGTGGCTGTCCTTGCCAGACAGCCAGCCGACCAATCACCTAAGAGTGCATTTCTGTCTCCTAGGAGACTAAGCACAGGGAGTTTCGGGCACCTCCCTCGCTTCCTGCCCCTGCCATACACCCTGGAGCCAGAGGCAGGCTTCACTTGTGAATCCCGCAATAGACAAAACGAACAAAGTGACCAAACCTGGTTTGGCGCACAGAGTAAATCTCGGGAAGTACCTTTCCACAAAGGAATGGCAAAAAAAGACTGGGCCATCTCGACACAAATGGCACCCTTGGGTGCTTTACTGCAGCTGCGAACGCAGCCTGCTATAAAAGCACACCAGGGCAGTAGTTAAAAGTAAACCACTGCCACCAGCCATTAATCGAGGAAACAGTAACATAAAAATGTTACATGAGAAACTAGACAAGGGGGATACTAAGTAACCCCTCCAGCTCCCTATTGTAAGATGGTGTGTACTGGGCCTAGAAAGTTACAAATGTATGTAAAGTCAATTTCACTTCACTGCTCTTTGAAACAGTAGTTTATCCAAGAGAAGGTATTTAAACCTTTGGGAAATCTGAAAGACTTCCCTGTGCCACTGCACTGAAGGTGCTGTGTGACACAATGTAAAAGATGATGCCTATGGAGTTTGTCAGACTCCACAACTAAAGGAAACAGTGTTTAAAATCACATTAATATACATGAGTGTGGGAAAAAGGGTCTCGCTCTCTCCAGGTTAAAAATTGAAAAGTCCTAGAGTCCAGCAAAAGTGCTTGGGGTCTCTAAGAAGAGAGAAATTGGGCACATTTCTGAGAATTATCCTTAACATGGACAAATTGACAACTTTCTGAAAATGCTTTTTGCTTATGTGGTCCTTCGTATGTTTCCCAGTAAAAGATGTTCTCTTCAACAAACAGCCACCTTTATCCTGCCTACGAAACCTCATTTAAATCTGTGATATTTCAAACTTTATGTGAATACCATCATTTACTTTCTATGATTTCTTCGATTTTCTTGTGGAATAATTGATTCAGGGGTAAAATGTCAACTTGCAAGCTTTTAGCCAACTATAAAGTCACTTGTCGCCTCTATTTTAAATCGACATACAAAACGCCATTTCCTACTCACCAAGAGTCCATTATCACTAACCAACAGATAGCAGCAAGTGCACATTATGAACTTTGATAAATTGTTGATCCATTCTTCTTTCCTAGACCTCATGCACTGTCTGCTTAGCGCAACTTGTCTTTTGTGCACTTTCTATATATAGTCCTCCAAGAAATGGAACGCATCCGTGCAGCTGTTTGCCTCTTTGCGATATTGCTTTATTAGATTCCACACCTAAATCTCCTTTCACCTGTTGTATAGTGATATTCATTTGTTGCTACTATGACGGTTAGTAAAGACTCCCAGTCTAGGCCATTGCATTATATTCCACTGGAGCATAAACCATGTCCGTGGTGTCCTAAATGCATCCTCCTTGGTGAAATCTGTAAGGCATCTATACGGCCACTCGCCAAGACTTGTCTATATAGTACTGCTTAATGTGCATTCATTGATTGGACTGTTGGTGGTGCTATTAGTTGGCAATGTCCACGAGAGCATAGGGTAAGACAACTAACTAGTCTTTGGTATGCAATGTGATATGCGCTTGCATAATTGTGTACATGCTGCACAGAGAGTGATGTGTGCCCTGGAAGTCATCCACACATAATGTGTTTGAGAGAATTTACAAGGGATTGCTAAACTTTTGTATTGGGGTTGTCTCTTCCCACCATTCCTTAGTATTGGCCATCTAAAGCTAGCAATATTTCTAGGCTTAATCATGGTCTTGGTGACCCCATATTTGCTTAATCTGATCTGGTTCTTGAACCACCCTCCGCTCTGACGTTTAATGTAATTTCCTCCTGCTTAAGGATATATTCCTGCTGGCCCTTGCAAAGGTTATATTGCCCTACCACCTCCTTCTTTTGTTGAACATGCCCATTTGGCTCCTGCACAACCAGAGCACTGAATTCAGCCTTTCTCCAAAAGTGATGGGTGATTTGAAAATTCGACAGAGCCTTGAGTCTTCTTAATTCAAAGAAGGTCCATCTTTCGCTAATGTTGCATGTTTTTCTCCAGTTGGTGTGGTTCTAGAGTGACCCGAATGCTTCTTTTAATGCACTGGTCCAAAGAGCCAATCTGTGAATTCATCACTATGCTGCCTTTGCTTACAGTAAGCCTCTCAGCCAATCCTCTTAACATTAGGAGTTGTAAAAACACCCCAACCGCTTCCTTGATTTTTACATGTAAGGTGGCTACATCTGAATGTGGACTGACTAACTGGCGAGGGAGAAATGTAACTGTTACTGTATTTCTAGCTTTTCTAATAAACCTTTTTTTTTTAAGTTTGGAAAGGTCCAATCAAAATGTGATCTAGCCAGCTAGTGACTGGGACCATAGCCCTATTCCACTCATGAAATCAAGAACGTTCAGCTTGTACAAACTCCTGACCTAATATTTGTGTTAGTTGTAACTTAATCATTTGATTATTAATTTAGCACTGTGAATGCAAGCTGTATGCAGAGGAGCTTCTGAATCCCTTTTACTGCAACCCATAAGTCTCTTACTACTTAAACTGTACACTGATATAGAACTATAATACTGGGTCTTTTTTTAAACATTTTATTTTATAATCTTAGTCTTAAGATGAGACTGCAACAGTACGTCCATGAAAATGCGACTGTCTGCAAATGGGAGGCTGCAACCTTGCGTGGTCCCCCAGATTCCAACTTTAATGGAAGGCATCTGAAGCCTGTATATTCTTTGCACAAGCAATCCTGCTTTGCCAGGGTATCCTGCTGGGAGTGGACTTGAAGCATCCACGGTTTGCAATGTGGTTCAATCTTGCATCTCTTAAAGACAGGTTTTGGCAGACCACGCACAGTTGGCTAGATTCAGAGTTCATAGACAATAATTGTTTATCAAACAAAACACTCTTAATCGGCTTGAATAAAAATAAAAAGGAGGAAACGCAAAAAAATTGAAATATCTGACCTAGGTGTTGCCTTTACTGCATCAATGTGATATTGATCGTAGTTGTCTTTTTTTTTTTCTATTGTTCGCCAGAGGAAAATCATTGGCGTATCTGTGGCTGGCCCGAACAGCATTTGGGCAGAAGTACCTGAAATGGGTTATGCTCTTACACACTAAATATTTTGCCCAAGGCAGGAAAAAACAATAGGATTTCCTCTGCATTTGCCATTCAGAAAGCTATGGGGGCTGGCAATGCACATGTAGTTCTGCTATATGTGGATGACTTACTTTATTTTTCAAGGGAGTCCGTCAATATGGTTCTGAGCGTGTTGGACATTATAGAAGTTTGGCATCCTATCGGGTCTCCACATTTTGACAAATAGTCAGTACTTTACGATGTCATAAATTGTCAGCTGACAGAGCTTTTCGTTGACACAATGCATTTCCCTTCATATGATTGTGCACTCTGTGAAATGAGGGAGCAGATGCCTCCTTATATAATTTGACGTGTCCTGATGGGTAAAATATTCCTGATGCCTACATTCGTAAGTGTTTTAAACCTATGTCCATGCCTACACCGTGAAAGATATTTAAGAAGCTTGCTCGCTAAATTGATTAGGCTGGCATTCTCTGTGATCAATTGGTGAACGAAGTTCACATAAACTGTGAATGTCTGCTGAGTATATTTAATTTTTTCAAAAGAATATTTAATTAATTTTGTAAGGATGATGGTTGCTTCAGGTCATGTGCAAAGTCCCTTGTTAAAACCTCTGGACTTTCTCTCCCTGAACCAATATCAGAGTTTCCCATTGCAGCTTTCATGGGGTGCTTTGGCATTAGAACTACACTTCCCATAATGCATCCGAACTTCTTAGTCTTTTTCAGACACTTGTTGGTACTTTGATTACACCCCAGAATGTAGTGTCTGATCTTTACTTCCATCTTTATTGGACATTCTTGTAAATTGACTCGGAAATCTTTTAATTGTAGTTAAAGCGCTCCTTCTCCCATACTCTTTATTGGCAGCTTTGTTACTTTGGCATACTCTTAAGCCCTGTCCCCTTTCCACCATACTGCATGGCTGTGCCTTTTTAGGGACTGGAAACAGAACCTTTTTCACCAGAAACACCTTCTTGCCCTTTAAATTTAGAGTCGCGCAGGGCTGCGGCCCTGGGAGCATGCAATACCCTAACTCTTGCCCAACAGCTCCACACCTCGGTCCCCTTTTCCGCATCGACGGGAACGGGCCGATTTCACTAGCACTCCTGAATTTGCCCCTGTCATGTAATAACATGCGCTCTTCCCCGGATTCTTCTATCTTTTTCTTTTATTTGTCATTTAGGTACTTAGCCCTCTGGCTTCAAGCTCCTTCCCAGCACATGTCTACTTCAGCAGGTGTCCAGTCTGCAAGGGGCTCTTTCCTAAATCCGACCGCCCTCCCATGCCCCTCCCCCCACGCTCTTTGCCTTCGCTGCCTTGGCCCCGACCACAGCTGGAAAGGTTGTACCGCGTCTGATGCACTGACTCCACGCGCACTGAACAGGCTAGCTAGGTGGAGGGAGCTCTTTGAAAGGTCGCATCCAGAGGACTTGAAGAACTTAGTCAGAGATTGAGGCCCAAAGGAGGACTGCTGTTTTCCATCGCACCCCGTAAGTCCGAGAGGGAGGAACTCCTTGGGTTCTGGTACCAGCATACACACCAAGGCTTGTCCAGCTACCGGCCTCACGGCCGAGGGGGTCATCAGATCCTTCCGGGCACAGTGCTGAGGGAATGCAAGGTTCTTTTACCAGGTGTACACCTGAGGGCCTACGCCCTAGTACCGCCTCAATGGCCGAGGGGGTGCCTGCACGCAGCACTACCAGCGACACCGCCAAGGGCAATCCGCCTTCCAGGCATAGGCCTGAGGTGCAGGGTAGGCCTTTTGCTCCACCACCAAGAGTCTTGGAGGAGGCAGGGCCCAGGGAGTCATGTACCACGACTTTGGCACGTGGCACACAGCGTGACAAAATGGCCGCCGTGTCAGACAATATGGCTGCTTGTTAGATGTCACTCGTAGGAACAGAGCAGGCAGGCAAACGAGTTTCAAGATGGGTCTGGTGTTAACCAGGTAGGTGGTTTACAGTTTATCCATCAGCAGGGCAGGGCAAGTTCCCCCTGCAACCTAGGCAGAGTGGGCTCTGACCCCAGCAGAAGGTCCATCTTTCGCTAATGTTGCATGTTTTTCTCCAGTTGGTGTGGTTCTAGATTGACCTGAATGCTTCTTTTAATGCACTGGTCCAAAGAGCCAATCTGTGAGTTTATCACTATGCTGCCTTTGCTTACAGTAAGCTTCTCAGCCAATCCTCTTAACATTAGGAGTTGTAAAAACAACCCAACCGCTTCCTTGATTTTTACATGTAAGGTGACTACATCTGACTGTGGACTGACTAACTGGCGAGGGAGAAATGTAACTGTTACTGTATACTGTATATCTCTTAGAAGGCCTTTCCCTCGGAGGACAAGATTACAGCCATCAAGAGGGCCACTACGCACTTCCTTACCAGAGCAGTGACCTCGGCCTGGTGGTACCAACACTTACTGGGTATCATGGCAGCGGCCCTTCTGGCCATGCCACACACTAGACTCGGGATGAGGAGGTTGCAGCTGCACTTCGCAGCCTCATGGAATCGGGAGAAGGGCTCCCAAGCAGAGCTGGTCAGCATACTGCTTTCTCTCCCCTCAGACTTCACTTGGTGGTCCAGGGACTGCAACCTGGGGACAGGCAAGCCCTTCCGGCAGCTGCCCCCGCAGGTCACCATCACTACAGACTCCTGAATAGAAGGCTGGGGAGCCACTCTGGACAGCTACAGCGTCCAGAGTCTGGACCCGGCAGGAGCAGGAGACCCACATCAACTGGCTCGAACTCTGGGCCATCTTCAAAGGGGCCCATAGGGGTCCCTTACGTCTTTGGAAACAAGGCGAGTCACCACACACGATAGATACGCCAGACACAAGGTTGTATTCCCAAAGCTAGGGTTTATTGCAAAGCAAACGTCTCAGTTGGCCAACTCGGTCTCACACCCCGCAACGTGTATCTCTAGACCTCGAGGGACGCAAGAGAGTGAATTACGTACATCAGTTACATATATACAAAATGCATATTAAACAATCAGCTATGACATGTTTAACACCCCCCTTTATTGGGTTTCTTTGAACTCGGTGTGATGATGGACGCTTTCGACAACTATGACACCTTCAAATATCTATTCTAGTAACAATTTGCAATTTGTGAGTGCGGAGTCATATTTCAGTTGTTGAACAGAACACAGTGCTTCTGTTCTTGGAAGCTAGCTACATACGGGGGAAAAGTTGCATTCCAGACCTTGCTATCTATGAGGTGCTATTTGTGTCCTGGGAGCCGACACGCTCTAACAGGGCTCAGCAAAGGGGGGGCCGTAAGAAGAGCATAATTCAAGCCTTTAGCTGCTTTATTCTAACATATTCTACCATAAAACGAGACTGGCTGGCAGCTACGAAATGATTGAATGCCCTGCAGCTCTGCTTCAAGGCTAAATTCGGGAGGGACCCGGGCATTCTTCCTGGCCCTGCCTACGTTGTGTTTCAACGAACTCTTGTTATCCTCGCGGCCCTGCGGCCTTGTCCTTTCACGTGCAGATAACAATGTTTTTACAGTCGAGCAGTGTAAGCAGAAAATGTAGCTCTTAGAGCTTTCCTTATGCTTATTGGGGGCAAGACCATCCTTATCCAGACAACTCCACCAGCATGTACTACGTCAACAAGTAGGGGGGGGAGGGTACCAGGTCCCCTCCGCTCTGCAACCTAGTGGTCAGCATGTTGGAGTGGGCCCTGGAGAAAATCTACCTCACGGCCGTCCACCTCCCGGGGGAGGCCAACTTGGAAGCGGACAGGCTCAGCAGACTGGGGGCTGACAATTACGAATGGCAATTGAACGACCAGGTGCTGCTGGAGGTCTTCAGCAGATGGGAACACCCTCGGGTGGATCTGTTTGCCTCATGGACAAACAGGAAGGGCCATCAGTTCGTGTCTTTGCAGGGGCTGGGCGTCCGCTCCCTAGGCGACGCATTACAGATACAATGGGACGGCTTGGCGGCCTACACCTTTCCTCCCACACCCCTGATCCCCAGGGTAATCTGCAAGATAAAGGAAGCTTGCCCCCTCATCATCTTGATAGCTCCTTGGTGGCCGACGAGACCGTGGTTCTCAGAACTGCTAAACCTCACAGACAGACCACCCATTAACCTTCCGCTGGGTCCAGCACATCTCCTGTTCAAGCAGGGGGGCAGGGTCCTCCACCCTGCACCTCCAGAAGTTAGCCCTCTCGGCATGGTTCTGGAGCAGATCACCCTCAAGCACCTGAGCCTATCACGGGCTAACCTGGAGATCATTCAGGGTGCCAGGAGCAAGGCTACCAGGAGCCAATATAAGAGTAAATGGAGCAGGTTCTGTCATTGGGCGGACTCAAGATCGACCCCCTTACGTGCAGGCTGGATGATGTGCTCTCATTCTCGGCACACCTCGCGCACTCAGGTGTGCAGGTGGACACTTGTCGCACCTATCTGGCAGCCATAGGAGCCTACAGAAATTTCGGAGGAGGAGGTCTTCTCCTGTTCCAACCCGTTAGTCAAACATCTGGCGGGCTTATCCAGGCCTTACTCGCCCATCAAGAAGCCACACTCCGTGTGGGACCTCAATGTGGTGTTGGGCGCCTTGGCACATAAACCCTTCGAGCCAGTGGAGTCTGCAGTCATCAGGCTGGTCAACACTAGGACAGCTTTGTTAGTGGGACTCACCTTCGCTCGCAGAGTCAGCTAAATCCAGGCTCTGGTGGCCTCCGAACCCTATACAACTTTCCACATGGATAAGGTGGTCCTGCGGACTCACCCGGCATTCCTACCTAAGGTACCCTCCACTTTCCATCTAAACGAGGAAATGGTCTTGCCTACGTTCATTGCTGACCCCCAAGTGCGAGGCTCAGAGTCTTGCACTGTCTGGATGTCGGACGCGGTCTGAAATTGTATCTGGACAGGACAAAGGGCTTCCGCAAGTCCAATGCACTTTGACCATTTGGTGGCTCCAGACCCGGTTATCAAGCATCCAAGGCTTCTATTGCACGGTGAATGGTTGCGGCCATCAGAGGCCTATGAGGTGCTGCACAAGCCGCTGACTGCCAACATGCACGCTTACGTGGTCAAAGCCAGGGCCACAGCCATCGCCTTCCAGCGGCACGTTCTGTGACAAGTGATAAGCAGGGTAGCCACCTGGGCCTCCCCTTCAGCTTTCTGTAAACATTACTGTTTGGACGCAGGCTCTAAGTCAGACGCGGCCTTAGGACAGGCGGTTCTAAGGAACTTATTTGCTTAAGGGGGGGGTGTTCTCCTCTCCACCCTGGGGCTACATTCACTTGTAATCGCCCATGCAGTATGGAGGAAAGAGGACAGTAATTATAAGTTACTCGATCCTTAGTCCCCTTTCCTCCATACGTACCACCATCCCCTCCCCCTAATAATACTGGTGTCATTAGGCAATGTTAAATATTGGTGACGCGTCAATGGGGTTTGAGTGGCGCCTGTGGGCAGAGTCAGGGTAGCGCATGCTCCCAGGGCTGCACCCCTGCGCACCTCTAAATTTAAAGGGGAAGAAGGTTTTTCTGGTGAAAAAGGTTGTCTCCCGTCCCTAGTAAGGGACGCCCATGCAGTATGGAGGAAAGGGGGTACTACGGACTAGGGAGTCACTACGGTGAGTAATTTATCATTTATTTCCCAACATGTAGTGGCAGGCCCAACTTTTGTTGTATTTTCAGCAGCTCTTCCATTTGGCCTTGTCATAGTTCTCCCCCATAATCCCAATCCCTCTGGTTTGTTCAGGGTTTTCCAGTGTTTCTGGCTTCTCATGGTAAACCGTTCCCCTCTGTCCATATCAGTATGGTCTCCCCAACTCTCGCAAGACCTCAATTCTTTTTTTTATTTTGTACAACTATTTATTTTATTTATTAGTACAGAACAATATGAACAACCAGCAGGGCACATGATATACAATGCACAGTATTAACCATGAACAACGTTGGCAACACATGGGTATCTCAGGCGGCACAGGGTCAGTTCCTGGAGTGTGGGCATCTGCCTTCTTAGGAGGTTCGTGATGTGCCGGGGCATCCTCTTCCGGGGGAGCGGGTTTTCAAGAGTCTTTCCACTTCCTCCGTACCTTCTGAAATTTCATGGTGCTTCCTCTGGTGTTATAAATTTGCTTTTCCAAGGAAGCACATCTGTCCACTGCGTTGGACCATCAGTCTATGCTCCATTTGTCAGCTGAGTCACAAGTTGCGCCGTTTCCCGGCGCCCAATGCTACCACCAGGAATGTTTTTTCATATTTAGTCAAATCTACACCCCCCCCCTCCCCGTCGCCCCCCAGATTCCCATTAGTATCAGTTTCAGGTCTCCTGGAACCGGTGACCCCAAGGCCCTGGAGATGCATTCCTCCCAAAAGCTCTGTAGTACGTTGCAGTCCCTGATCATATGGAAGAAGGGGCCTTCTGCACTTTTACACCGTAGACATTCCCCATTGTCCACCACCTCCCGCCGCCCATCGAGCCATCATTGTTTGAGAATAGTACGACTGGTGCAATATTATGAGCTGGATCAATCTTGGCTTAGAATCAATCCCCTTTCCCATTTCCCTTTCAGCCTGTCAAGTTCTCAGGTTCCGAAGGAATTGAGAACTTGATTGAGTGTGGAGGTGACTTTAGGCGGGATGCGATCCGGAAGAACATTGGTTTCTATGGGGGGAACAGTTGGGTACTTCGACCAGACTCAGGAATTGGGTGTTTATGGGATGAGTGAGTTGTGTGTGCCTATAGTGGTCCGTAGGTTGTAGCCCGTATTTCCTTTTCAAAGCTTCGATCTAGAAGGCGTCCCTCTTGAACTACATCTGCCAGTGTGCATATGCCTCGTCTTTCCCAGTTCGCGAAGTGCCTCATTCTCTGGATTTCGGGAAGATGTTTCTCATGCCATAGGGGCTGGGACAGTGTTGGTTTTGCGTTCGTTCCGATGTGTTGTTGGGCCTCACTCCAAACTCGCCGAATGTGGAGCGTCATTCTTGACGCTCCCACTGCACACGTGCTGTCACCATATAGTATCTGAAGGGCGGCCTGGGGGGGGGGGGACACAGCCTGTGCCGTTTAAATCTACCCTGATGTGTGGAAGTGCGGGTTCGCTGTGCAGCCAATCATTCACCATCATGTTTTCACAGACCAATAATGGGTGCGGAGACATGGCTGTCCAATGCCACCCTCCCACACAGAGCGTTGCAGTGTCCCGACGGCAACCCAGGGTTGCTGCCCTCCCAAAGCAGTTCCTGAAGGACAGTGTCTGTTGTTGCAAAGGTTGCATGTGGGATGGGGAGTGGGGCATTCTGAAGAACATATAAAAGCCTCGGAAGTGTCATCATTTTAAACAGTACAGCCTTGCCCATTAGTGATATTCGGAGAGACTGCCAATGAGAGACATCAGCTACGAATCGGTTTACCACTGTTTGTAAGTTAAGCTGGAGGTCGGACTGAGGCATATACCCAGGTAGGTGAAGTCCAGGACCGAAACGGGGTATTGGCAGTGTTCTGGGATTGCAGCGTCTCCCACTTGGATTGGGACATATACTGTTTTTTGCTTACTCACTTGGAGCCCACCTATGTTTTGGTATTCTAAAAGAATATGGGACACTATCGGGCAGGAGGTCGTAGGGTTGCTGAGGTAGATAAGGTCATCTGCATACAGCGAGACTAGATCTTCCCCTCCCCAGGGCCACGAGAATCCAGACCATTGTTTATCCATTCTAAGTGTAATTGCCAACGGTTCAATAGCAAGGAGAAACAATAGGGGGGAGAAGAGGCAGCCCTTTCTAGTACTGCGGGCCAGTGGAAACAACCTAGAGGACCTAACATTTACCCTCACAACCAACTCTGGTGAGTCATAGAGAAGTTTAACGCAAGATGTGAAACCTTGCCTGTTAGACAAGATTTGGAGCAGTACCCTTTTGGGTGCACTACAACAACCTTGACCTGTCACTAGGAACCCAACCATTGGTATAAGTCTGTACTACACAGGTTGGTAGTGTGGCTGAGCAGCCAGGCTTATCTCAAGAGGGGTCACTGTGAGCATTAGGGTGGTAACAGAGATTCACAGTGACAAGTATCCAAATAATCACTTACATTCAAGGTTTCTTGATTAAACAATGATTCATTTATTTAACAGTCAGTTTGAATAAGCCTTCTTCAGAAGGGGCAATATAATAACATACAAATACACTCCAAAATACACACTTAGTTTCTCTAAATCATCAAGTTCCCATTTGGGATGGCACATACACTTCCTACACCCTCAGCTGACTTAAATAGCTAGGACACTGTGGACATTAATAGATCACTAGTACATTTGGAGCAATACTGAGATGAGTGTTAAGGTGAAGAGGTTTCAGAATAAAACAAGGGATCACACAAATATTCTGAAGCCGGGAAGTACTATTGAACCCCCAATGCAAAGTAAATTAACCCTTTCCTGGAGGGAAGGTAAGACGCGAGCAGAGCAGAGGAGAGGAGAGTCATTCAGGGAGCCAGACCAGCCAATGTCAATTGGGCACAAGTCTAGGTGAGCTGAAGCACTTCTTGCAGGTAAGTAAAAGTCTTGCGCAATGTTTTAGAAGTGTTTGTAGAAAAAGTAGAATCCAAGTATAGGTATTAAGCTGGGAGGCTTGTGAGGGGTAGAAGATGCAAGCAATTCTACAGAAGTAACCAAGACGAGTCTCAACAAAAGGTACGTTCTCTTAGACTGTACAGTACCTTTGGTTAGAAGAAATGGTTCCAGCTGGCTTCTGTTCCTGTGTAGCTCTGCAGATCCTTTTGTTCCTGTGCCTCAGTCGTGGGGACAAGAGGGAGGACTTCTGGGGACTCCTGCAACACAACGGGCAGTCAGCGACAGAAAAGTCGACCTCTATTCAGCAGCACTTTGCGGTTTCAGCTCCTGCCGTCTCAATAAATGGCACCACTGCGGTCTCACGGATGCCACTCTGGACTTTCCTCGCATCTGGGGTCCAGCACTCTGTTGAGGTGGCTCAGGCTTGGTCAATCCTGATTTCTGGGAGTCCGGGGGATCTTCCAGCAGCTCGGGTCCGTCTTGAAAGTGATGCACTCCGTTTGGTGTTCCTCTCCCTGGCACTTCGGTTCCAGCAGCAGTGGAAGTACAGCCGGCTCCGAAAGGATGTCCAAACAAGTTCACTTTGGAGTTCATTGGTCCCACCAACTCAAGGGGAGAAGTTGTCCTTGTTTGAGCTTTTCTAGTTGAGGCGAATTTGGAGCTTCAGCACAGCTGCAGGGCTTCACTGGGCAAACCAACGGTCCAGGAGTTGCAGCAGGCGTCTCTTCCAGTGGCCGACTCTGCCTTCCAAGCCAAAAAGCCTTGCCTTTTATTCAGGTTTCTTCCATTCATTCCAGCCTAGCGGTCAATCACACAGCAGGGTGGCTTTCCTTGCCGGACAGCCAGCCGGCCAATCACCTTTGGGTGCATTCCTGTAAGCAAAGGTATTAAGCACAGGGAGTTTCGGGCACCTCCCTCACTTCCTGCCCCCTGCCAGACATACTGCAGCCAGAGGTGGGCTTCACTTGTGAATCCTGCCAAAGACCAAATGAACAAAGGGACCAAACCTGGTTTGACGTGCAGAGTAAACCTCAAGAAGGACCTTTCCAGCAAGAAATGGTGAAAAAAGAAGACCAGGGCCATTTTGACAAAATGGGCACCCATGGGCGCATTACTGTAGCTGCGAACGCTACAGTAATGCGCCCTGTTAGAACTACCATCCTGCGGGTTCTAGGATGGTAGTTAAAAGTAGACCACTGTCACCAGCCATTAATTTTTAGAAAGGGTAGCCTAAAAATGTTTCATGAGAAACTAGACAAATGGGATACTAACCCCTCCAGCACCCTATGGTAAGATTTTCATTGACTCAGAAATGAGATTAATGTTGTGTTTGTTAATAAAAACAATAACATAAATTTTAAAAAAAGAAAAAAGTGTGTGTGCTGGGTCTAGAAAGTTACAAATGGGGAAGTAGTCTATTTCACTTTACTGCTCTTGGAAACAGTAGTTTATCAAAGAGAAGGTATTTAAACCTTTGGGCAATGTAAGAGACTTCCCTGTGCCACTGCAATGAAGGTGCTGTGTCACAATGCAAAGATGATGCCTATGGAGTTTGTCAGACTCCAAAACCAAAAAAAAGAAAGTCACAGAAAATTACATGGAAGAGTGGGGAAAAAGGTCTCGCTCTCTCCAGGTTGAAAATTAAAAAGTCCTAGAGTCCAGTAAAAGTGCTGGGGGTCTCTAAGGTAGAGCGGAATTAGCACCTACTCCTACGTCCCGTCCCCTTTCCGCCATACTTGTGGGACATTCCGTCCTTCAGGACGGGACCGGAACACTTTTGTGTAAAGCATAAAAAATTGTCCTATTTTTACGCAGGGTACCGCACATGGCCGTATCCCTGCCCTCCTGAGCTCCGACCCGCGCATCGCCCTTCAGTCCTTTCCTCCAAGCGGTCGGGGCTGGACGCACCCGCATCACTTGGAATTTTTCTCTTTTGTCCTTCTTTCCTGCTCTGGTTCCTCTGTCATCTAGTCGTCTGACTATGCCGGATCGTCTTGGATTCGTGTCCTGTTCTTCATGTGAATGTCGCTTCGCTAGGTCGGTTCCCCGCTCTCTGGACTGCCTAGGCCCGGAACATCATTGGGATTCATGCTTCTACTGCGACTCCCTCTCCGTCCGGGCACTCCAGCGTCATCATCTTCTTCGGTGGGAGGTGTTTCAGCGCGTTCCTCCACTTCATTTCCAAAAAAGGGTCTTCGTGTTCCGGGAGGGGCTTGTGTAGCTCTGTCACCAGGGGTTCCCCTGAGGTCCCCCAGGAGCCTAATGGGCATACCAGAGTGTTCTCCAAGGGTTCACGCAGCGGACCTGCCAGAACCGGACATCGTTACGAGATTCCCCATTTGGGGGCTAAGGTTAAGCCCAGTTCGTCTGTGACTCTGGATACTAGGGTTCACCCTGAGGACTCAATTTTTGGAGCTTTCCACACGGACAACGGGGTACGCCCCGAGGTCTCCGTTTCTGGAGCTTTCCATACTGAGTCGGGGCTTGAGGCCCCTCTTGAGGGAGCTTTACGTACTGGGGTAAACCCTGAGGTTCCTCTTGTTGAGGGGTATATCCCTCAACCGTCCCACGCTCACGGTCGTGGTGGTACCGGTTCCGTCGATGAGGGCGGTCACAGACCACTACCAGCTCTGACGATGTTCCTCCACGAGATGCTAAGTTTGTGGTGGGTTCTAGAATGTCCAGTAAACATCTGAGACCACCCAGTACCGGCCTTGCTGAGGATCCTTGTGTTGAGGCTAAGGTGTTGTTGAAACCACCTGACTCCCCGGAGGAGACATTGCCTCATCTCCTCGGGTGTCGACAAAATGGCGGCCCAACCTCCATGGTCCACGGCAGCCATTTTGGATACCTCTTACACCGACGTTCACGCCATCTGGTGCTGGGAGCATTCCTTTTGGGGGTGAGCAGCCTTTTCCACGCCAGGTGGACAACAGAAATCCGTTTCGCCCGTCTTTTGACTGGCGTGCTCGGACACCACTCCCTCATAGACTTGCTACCTCCTGCTTCCGCTCCACTAATTTACATGGATCCGGCCAGTGGTGGGCCTTCATGGCAACCATCCTCCTTGCATTAATGGGTGGTATGCCCTTTTCGAGCGGCCTCTGCCTGCACCAAATCCTTCGGCTGAGGATGAGTTTTTTGCGAAGTTTCAGATGCTCATGCACTCTGACCCTAGGAATAGGAAGGCGTACTTTTCAGGGAAATGTACCCTGAGGCTCCTGTCCCACCTTCGGCCCGACTGTTCCAATGCAGGTTCTGGTGGTGCCACTCCCTCCACTGCGTCCTTCTGGACCTCCTCCAGCTCTTCCTCCTCTGCCCCTATTGTCCCCTATAGAGAAGACACCGGCGGACCGGGACAACACTTTAAAACCTGAGGCGGTATGCGTGGTGGACCAGTCTTCTGTTCCCGCCTCGTTGGATGAGCCTCAAGCGGATCAAGACAGCTATCAGCAGCCCCGCTCGGTGAGCATTCCATGACCGGGTCCTGAATATGATGGTCCTCCTTGACATTCCAGTACCCGAGGCCCCCACTCCTCAGGAGGGGGTGCTTTCGGGAGCCTTTACCCTGTCACCTCAAGAGCGCACCGGCCTGTTCCCTCAGAAGAACATCTTGGCTGAGGCTCGCAAAGTCTGGGATAAACTTCACACTGGGCTACACGTCAAGAAGAGAATTGACGCTTGATACAAGCTTCACGCCTCTGAGGAGATAGCCTTATCGGCTTGTCCGCTCTCGTCCTCAACGGTTGTGGCTGCGGCTACCCTCCAGTCCAAGCCGGCCTATGCATATTAAACGGCAGCGGCCCAAATCCTATCCAAGAAGGATAAACTTCTGGACTCCTTGGGCAAGAAGGTTTTTGCCAATTCGGCGGTCCAGCTTCGTCAAGTGAACGCCAAGCTCATCCTGGCATCAGGCTGTTGAAAGAGTTAGCCGATTTCCAGGAGTGCATTTCTGCGGATAGGCTAGAAGACTTTAAAGCCGGGTTGTCAGACGCCAGAGTGCTGGCGCAAGATCTACTGAAAGCTGCCGCACACTACGTAGATACCTCAGCTCGAGGCCTTATGGTAGGGGTTGACGCCCCTCGCCAGGCGTGGCTCCACACGACAAAGTTTTCAAAGGAAGTGCAAGACAAAGTACTGGGCCTTCCTTTTGACAGCAAGGAATTGTTTCATTCTTCTACAGACGAAGAGCTCTCAAAGACCAAAGCGAGTACGCAAACTGCCAAATCTTTATCGGTCTTGGCGAAAGCTCCAGCTAAGGCCCCTTATACACATAGGCCGGGGTCCTAGACTAAGCCCTTCTCTGGGTTCAGGGGGTTTCAAGATCATCGTGCATGCCAGACTGATGCTCCGGTTGGCGTGACCCTCTGAAAGCAACTACGGCACGGTGGCCAGTTTTTCTCTCAGCCACCAACCTCTTCTCCAGGGACAGGTAGTCTCCCTGCAGACAAATCAGCAAAATATTTTTTGTCGGTCGCACAAGACTCTGGTGTTGGGAAGAATGTCGTCTCGTCTGGAGGCATGGCAGACCATCACCGAAGACTGGTGGGTTTTGTCCATCGCTCAGGTGGGCTTTCGCTTGCCCCTACCCCACCCTTCAACCCTACCAACAGATCGGGACACCCTCCCTCAGAGCTGAGGTACAGAAACTTCTAGACCTCAGGATGGTGGAACCTGTTCCCCTTGGGGAGCAAGTGGAGGGTTTCTATTTGAGTCTTTTCACAGTGCCCAAACCCAACCAGGCTGGCCTGCGCACTATCCTCGATCTTTCCCAGTTCAATCTGTCTCTTGTCCAAGAGAAATTCAAGATCACGCCTTGCCAAATAAAATCCTCTTTGGAAGGGCGACTGGCTCAGTGTAGTGGACCTTCAGGACGGTTACATGCACATCCTGATCTGGAGGCCGCATTGGAAACATCTGCGGTTCTCTCTGGGAGGAGAACATTTTCAGTTCTGTATGCTCCCAGTTGGTCTCAGCTTGGCGCTGGGGGTCTTACGAAGATGTCGGTCATCGCAGCTTTCCTCCGGCTACAGGGCTTTCATGTAGATCTGTATTTGGACTGGCTTTTACGCAGTCCTTTCCCACAGACGGCATTGAACAATCTCCAGTCTCTCCTCCAGCTCCTCTTCCACCTTGGGCTGTCGGTGAACTGGTGGAAATCTTCAATGACTGTCTCAGAAGACCTGATTTTCCTGGGTTTCCGTTGGAATACGATCTATCCCAGGGTGTTACTAACGGCAGACAGGATTGCGGATCTATCCACCATGTGTCAACTCTTCCTCCAGTAAGCGCATGTTACCGCTTGGTGGTTTCAGAGACTTCTGGGTCTCAAGGCTGCTTGCGTGCTCGCTCTTCCTCTTACATGTCTGAAAATGAGGCGACTCAGCTGGCTCTTCGGAGCTCTTGGTCTCAGGCTTGGGACTCGGATTCCAAGATGATCCCAGTTCCTTTCTGCATGACTACTGATCTACTATGGTGGTCCTCGACCAATGATCTTTCCGTTGGGGCCTCCTTTCAGGAGCCCTGCCCACAAGTGACGATTACCACATACTTTTCCCATCTGGGGTGGGTGTGCAACGCTTGATCTATGGACACTTCAGACAGTTTCATATCAATTATCTGGAACTCCTGGCTGTTTTTCTGGCGCTAAAAGCTTTTTTCAACCGTTCATCACGAACAAGGTGGTACATATCCACACAGACAACTCTTTGGCAATGTTTTATATCAGCAAGCAAGGTGGCACCAAGTCACCTCCCCTTGTGGACCTTGCCATTCAAATTTGGGAATGAGCCATTCAGCACGATATTTGGCTGCTGTTTGTACACATTCCGGGTCACATCAATGTAACTTCAGACTCACTCAGCCACCAGATAGCAGCCAGCTACGAGTGGGTACTGATCCCTGAGGTTCTCTCTGCCATTTTTTGCCACTTGGGCACCCCAGAAGTGGACCTTTTTTTGCGACTTTTACAAACCAGAAACTTCCTCTTTATGCTTCCAGGAACGGTCTCAGGGTCTCCTCACTAGGGGATGCTCTCGAGATTCCATGGCACAACATGAAGGCCTATGCTTTCCCACCACTGCCTCTCATTCATCGGTCACTCTGCAAGCTCAGGAGTACATCGAATTGCGCTCTCCTGTTCATAGCTCTTTGGTGGCCAGCCAGATTCTGGTTCTCGGAACTTCAGCATCTGTCGATTCTTCCTCTGATCAGACTGCCGTTGATTCCCGACCTGCTTCAGCAGTGCGCTCACCAGATGTGGCACCCCTCCCCACAATCGTTCAGCTTGGCGGCCTGGTGCCTGAATTCAGATCATTCGCGCAGTTTAACTTGTCCGAGGACCATATGCGCATTATCCAAGCGGCCAGGAAACCTTACGAGGTCTCAATATAGGAGCAAGTGGCTCCATTTTTGCCACTGGTGTTTAGCTAAGCAGCTTGACCCCGGCATGCTACGATTGACACTGTTCTTTCGTTCCTCTCATCTTGCAGCTTCGGGCATCCATGTCTTGTATTGCAGGACTTACTTGTCGGCTATTGCTGCCTACCTGTCCACTGACAGCTGTTCCTTTTCTTTGACAAATCCAGTCATTAAAAGGCATTTTGCGGGTCTATTGCATCTTTTTCCACCGGATATGCAATCCTCATCCCAAATGGGATTTGAATGTGGTCCTCACCGCCTTATGCCATAAACCATTTGAACCCATAGCCACTACGGATCTCAAATACTTTTCTTGGAAGGTCGCATTTTTGATTGCAGTGACATCGGCAAGGCGAGTAAGCGAGCTCCAAGCTCTGTCTGTGGAACATTCGTTCCTCACCTTCCATAAGGATAAGGTTGTGCTCCGCATTCATCCATCTTTCCTGCCTAAAGTGGTTACCAATTTTCATTGGAATCAATTCATCTCATTACCTGTCTTTTATCCAAATCCAACCTCAGATGCCGAGAGAGTCTTACATAACTTCGATGCCAGGCGAGCCCTGAAGTTTTACCTCGACAGAACGAGTGAACTTGGGGGCTCCTCACAACTGTTTGTAACATTCGGAGACCCTAAGGGGAAACCTGCTTCAAAGGCAACTATCTCCCAATGGATTGCCTCCTGCATTTCAGAAGCATATACCATTCAGGGCCTTCAACCTCCAAAGGGCATCCATGCCCATGTTGTACGTGGCAAAGCAGCTGCTGTTGCCTTCCAAAAGTATGTTCCCTGGGAAACCATCGCCAAGGTGGCAACGTGGGCTTCACCATCAGCTTTTTGTAAGCATTACTGCTTGGACCTGAGCTCCAGGGCTGATTCCCTGTTTGGTCAGGCTGTACCTAAGAATTCTTTCCAGTAAGGGGTTGTTCCATCCACCCAAACTAACTGGTGTATGCTTGGGAATCTCCCACAAGTATGGAGTAAAGGGGACGGGACTAATAATAAATTACTCACTGTGGCGACTACCTTACTCCTAGTCCATAGTGCCCTTTCCTCCATACGCCCGCTGTCCCCTCTAAAAAGTATCCTCTATTATTGCTTAAATGGTCTCAGACCTGGCGATAGAAAAGGACTGAAGGACGATGCGCGGGGCGGAGTTCAGCAGGGTGGGGTTACGGCCACATGCGGTACCCCGGGTAAAAATAGGACAAACCTTTTCAATTCTTGATGCTTTTTACAAAAATGCTCCGGTCCCGTCCCGAAGGACGCTATGTCCCACAAGTATGGAGGAAAGGGGACTAGATTAGGATTAAGGTAGTCACTAGGGTGAGTAACTTTATTATTTCTGAGAATTTTCCCTAACATTGCCCAAATCCCATCTGACCCATAAATTCCCACAGGGCAGCCCACCCCACAGAGTCAAACGCTTTCTCAAAATCCACCGCCAAAAGAGCGAGTGGATCTGGGATTTTTAGGGGAGCGTTCTATCGCAAGCTGGACCCTGCGTAGGTTCATGCGGGTAGATCTGCCAGGCATACATCCACATTGGTCTGGGTGAACGAGGGATTCCATCACCCCCAGCAACCTGTTAGCAAGGATTTGTGCCAGAATTTTAGCTTCTCTGTTGATCAGTGATCAAGGCCTATAGGAGACGCACTGTTCCAGAGGTTTCCCGGGTTTGAAAATCACCACTATGCATGTCCTCCTATGGTCCACTACGCAGGAACATGCAGTGTATGTGTTCCCTTACTGTTCCCCCCTAGTCGTCTCCAGGTTTCCACCGGGAAGCCTTTTGGTCCAGGAATTGTCCCTGATTGAAGCTGTGACGGAACTTTTTGAACTTCTTCCTCTGTGATCTCTGCCTCAAGATTCCTTGCCTGTTGTTCGGAGAGCCAAGGGATTTCAATTGAGTCTAGGAATTTAGAGCTACCCTTCCCAGGCTCCGTAGATGGGGGTGCGGGGTTGTGGGTGGAGTAAAGTTGTAGAAGGTAGGAAAAGCCTCTGCAATGTCGAGGTCTGCCGTTAACATTTTGCCCTTGTCCGACAGAATGGCGCGAACCTGCCCTTTGCTTTGTTCACGTCTTTCTAATCATGCCAAAGTTTTGCCCGCTTTGTCCCCTGCCTCATATATTTGGATCTGGACCGACCAGTGGGCAGCCCGTGCATTGTCTAAGGCTATATTTCTTAGTACCTCCTGTGCCGTCACTAGGGCCTCCTGTGAGGCCAGAGTCCCCAGTTTCAAAAGTTGTTCTTCCTTCTTAGACACCTGCCTTTCTGCCTCAGCGATCTCTTGTGTATGTTTGCGGTGTGCCGACACTAAGCAGTGCTGACACTAAGCAAATGGCTTACCCACAGAGGACTGTCTTGTAGGCTTCCCACAACGTAATTGGACAGTCCACCGACCCCACGTTCCGGTCAAAATATTCTGTGGTCTTCTGAGAGAGTGTCATGATTCCTACCCCTCAAGTCCCCAGCCCTCCAAGATGTCAGGCTGGAGCCAGGCCACGATCACCTACATGGCCCTCAAGGGCATCTCCATCCCTCCAAAGACACACTTGGAGTCAGACTTGGCGCTTGTGGCACCAGACTCACTCCCATAGGATAACATTGGGGATTGGACTTGTAGTACATTGATGGGGACAAGATGGATGCCCCCACATATTTCGGTTCCCAGAACTGCATGTGCGGTCTAGTCTTTTGGGTGTGGTTCAGCCCAGAGACACCTGGGATATCCAGAGACTATTTAAGCCACACCCAGGCTGAGAAACATGCTTTGCGTTTTCTGCACCTGCAGCGTGACACTCAACGTGTTCGGATCGGTCTCCAGTAGGCCTGCATCTTTCTTCTGCGCTCAGCTCCTGCAAGAACAAAGTTAGGAACAGCCTTACCTTGCGGCGCTTCTGCCCATCATTCATCTCTCCTTCTGTTCTGTGGGCATCTTCGGCGGTGTCATTCCCATCTCGGCACGCTGCTTCCTAAGGAAAAGGGAAAAGAACAGAAAAAAGGCATTAGTAAGCATTCTGCAAAACTTTGCTTATTTTTAAAATACTGTACGAGCTTCAAATGCTTACCTGAATCCCAGCCGCTCTGGGGGAACTCTGTCTCCGGAACTTCTCATCCATCTGCAAGAGGGAAAAGACACTCCAGGTTAGCGTGGAAACATCTAGAGGCGCCGCATACCGCGCTTACCCACCGCATTTGTTCTTCATAACCGGCATCCACGCTGAAAACGTTGCGGCACCTAAAAGACACAGAAAAATAACTTGGTTCAATGCAAATACGAAAGGGGTGCATCGCGCTCACTCACCTTCAGCGCTGCTCATCTCAGCAGCACACCACCATCCCCGGATGCCAGCCGTCATCTAAGGAAGGAAAGGAACGAAGTTAGAGAACTGTTCAAAAGACTCATTATACTTACCTGTCGGACTCTTGCCAGTGAAGTAACTAGGCAGCAACGAGCCCGCATCAATCAACGCGCCCCTGCGCTGAAAGCAGGACGGAGAGCACACTGTCCAAGAAAACAAGGTGAGCTGTGGATCAAAGGGAAGGGTTGGACCCTGGGGAAGAAGGGGTTCAAGCACACAGACAATAGGGAGTTAAACTCTACCAATCCTGTTTTTCAGGCCCAGTCTCCAGTCGAATAGCCTCCAGGGAAGGGTATGAGGTCGTAAGAGGTCAGAACAGGCTGAGTGACGTCCCCGTGGATACCAGGTGAGCGTTACAGAGAGGCCCTCCGCTATTTCAGGTAGCCCTAGGTAGTACATGTTCAAACGTCAAGTTGCCTGTTTTTTAATGTGACCAACGGAGGGGGGTGGTCAGCGATTTGTGTGCGTTAGAGTAAAATGAGACCCCAGTGTCTGTTGTATGCACTGTCCTCCAAGTATCCACCAGCCCCAACGCTTCCGCAAAGGTATATAGTTTGGTTGGGGTGTCCCGGTACCTATTGCCGCTGGGTGACCTGTCCCTGCTAACCTCTATGATCTCATTAAAGTCCCCTCCCAGAATCCATGTATCTGCCCGTTCTGTAAGCAATACTGCCTGTAGCTCATTTAGGAGTTCCATTGTGAGTGGAGGGGGAGCTTAAGCTGCAGTAAGGCCCCAACGTTCTCCCCACATGTTGTCAAGCACCACCACAAAGCGACTCCAGGAGTCGGTCCTCACTTTTCTCACTTGGAATGGTACTAGTTTGTGGATGAGAACCATCGTACCCCTGGCCCCTCTTGAGAATCTGGCGTGGTATGTTTGCGGGTAATTGGACCGTTTAAAGAAACTGCAGTCTGTGCCAACTAAGTGGGTCTCTGTGAGGAGGGCGGTGTCGGTAGAGTACCGATTAAGAAATTGGAGCACCAGCCTTCGTTTTATGCTGGAGCCTAGCTCATTAACATTCCAAGTTATTAGGGATATCTGCTTGTCCTGTGCCAAATATATTTAAGTGCTGTCTTCTGGGGTCTGAAGGGATTGTCATGGCCCATAAATTACCATCCCCTTGAGTGTCCCGTCGAACCTTGGGGGCCCCCCCGTGTTCCTGCCTCCTGTACCTCGGCTGCTCAATGTCAAACCTGCAGCTGCTGTGTAACATTTTAACGTGAACCCTGAACAATTAACATCTCTGATCCCCCAAATGCTGGGGGGTTTCCTCCCAACTTGTGGTCCGGGCAGAGTGGGTGCGGTATGTGCATTTGTGGCATACTTCTGTGTCGAGTGCCATACACCCTCTCATCCAGTTTTACCCACTGTACTCCATAAACACCCTCCCACCCTGCACCCCCCCCCCGCTGCCCCCAAGTAGAAGTACCTGTCGTCCAAACTCATGGTGAACTTGTGAAAACATGCTCCGGGTAGCCCCCGGGGGCCAGTCAGACTCTTCACTTCTGTCCGGGGTTGCCAGTCTTAGGATTCATATCCATGAGCAGTGGGAAATTGTATGTGGGGGGGACCCCCTCCATTAGTTATCCAGACCCCCTATTGGTCTTGCCATGCATCACTGGCGTTCAGGTGTTTTCTGCCTCGGTTGGGGATCCCCCATTCTTGTACTCGTTGCGTGGTATCAGGGATTCTGACTGAGTCGGACTATCTCTGCCGATGTCTTTTCGAGGTGTGCGGTCACCTTGTCACTCCCGGGCGTGGAACAGAGAGGACTTGTATTTCCAGCATTTCCCAAACCTTGCTCGGGTTATGGAATACGTGGACTGTGTTGTGGTGAAGCTTGAGATAAACCAGGAAAAACGCATACTTGATGCCCAAGGATGAACGTTTTTTTCTTTACTGAAGGCTGGCAGGACTTTTGGACCTCCCTCATGTAATCTGGGAAGAAACCAATCCGATTGCCGTTGTACGTCATCGGGCCTGTTGCCTTTGCCATGTGAAGGAGTCTATCTCGGTCCCTATAATTCATGAGTTGGGCAATCGCAGTGCGTGGAGGGGCACCGGGTATTGGCCTGCCGGCAGGGATCCTATGTGCTCTCTCGATGGAGAAGAAGTTTGTAAGTTTTTAGGGTGCCATGAGATCCGAGAGCTAGCTTTATAAAAATAAGCTCCATGGATGGTGCCTCTTCCTTTTCTGGGAGGCCAAGTATTTGCAGATTGTTGCGGCAGGACTGGCCTTCGCTTTCTTCTGCAGTGTGGTAAGTTTCTGCTCCATGTGCTCTAGGCGTTCTTCCATTCTTTTAATGGTGTTGTCTGATATGCGTTGTTCCATTTCACCCACCCGGGATGTCGGATTCCGTAGATCCTGTCAAAAGAAAGACTTTGGAAGCCAAGCCATCGATTTTGGTCTCTTCTGATTTCCTGGATTCTCCGATGGCTGCTATGTCTGTGAGCGATGGTGTCTGGCCTGTACCACCAGCTGCTGCATCTTCTCCCAGCTTATCTGCAGCCCCTAAGGCTTTTGCAGGGGTGCTCATTGTGTACCTGTCCATTTTAGACCGACTTATACTTGTCTCTGAGCTGGTGATTCGATGCCTGGGTAAGTAGGAAGGCAAGGGTTGCTCAGCAGGATTTTCAAACAGTCAGGTTTTCTGCTTTGCAGTGGGGCTGAAGGGAAGGTAGGGGCGACAATCCTGTGGTCCGGGCACCAAGGGTCCAGGTGATAGCAAGGGCACACCTGCAGCTCCAAGTAGGAGTCAATGAGGGTCTATTGATTGGTGTCCCGTGCACCACTGGCAGTTACACCTCCCGGCCTTAGTCCTCATCGGGGTGCCAGGGTGCAGAGTCTCTGACTGCCCGGCCCCACCTCTGTCCCAGGCTATTCTTCTGAGCCCCTAGGCTTCACGGGGTTCCGAGGACCCGCGGAACGGCACACAGGTCCACCGATCCCCCGGCTGTGCAGTGTCTCGCTTCCTCTCAGGTGCAGGGATTACCGCGGCAGATGGGGTCCCGCCCTCACGGCTCTCCACGGGGTCCTGCCATGCGAGATTTCTTCAACTGAAGAAGCATCTACAGCCCGCTGAAGCATCCAGCGTCTATTACCCTGCCCCTCTTTCGATTTACCCCGCCCCTCTTTCGATTTACCCCAGCGGGGTCCGGCAAGAGTCCTTCGTTGGTGTCCCATGTAGGCAGCCCCCAGTGCACCGCTTATGTCTCTGGTTGTTAGTTGCCGCCCTTCTCCAGTCTCGGCGTGTGAATCCTCCCTTCGCCAACACTGATTGCTTGCAGAAATTATATCAGAAAGCAGGATACTTCACAGGATCAAAGGCAGCCCCAGCGGAGCAGCAGATTTTCACATCTGCATCAGTCGGCTGCGCCACTTCTCTCAATTCTTATGGTGGTGTCCCCAGTGTCTTCTACTCTACTTGCAGCCTTGTCGCATAGATTCTCTGCTTATTTTGTACCACTAGCTTAAGACTTTCCTTTTTGGTCTCCTAGTCTTGACTTGGTTTCCACCACAGACTGCGCCTTCTGTTTATCTCCTGTCTAATCCTCAGCATGGCTTTGAACTTGGGCTGTACCTGGATTGACTCTTGGTTCTTCCTCCCTGGCGACTGGCGACCTGGTTCTCTTGCTTCCTTCCTGGACTTCCTCTTTCTTCGCCCTTTGGATATTGACAACTTGCTGTTTGTACTTTGGAATTGGCCTGTTTTTGTTGGAACTGGAATATGAGCACTTCCTGGATTTCTTTTTCTCCTTTTAGGTTTGTTTCTGTCCTTTACACAATTGTTCTTGTGCCGCCTGGGTCAGCTCTAACGTTGCGTTTTCTTTTCCCCTTTTGGGGACGGGTTTCCTAACCTATGGTTAATCACCTTTGGAGTTGGTCCGTTTTTGTTTTTTTTTTCCAGACGGGCTCCGATCCTCAACACAATGTTCATAAATTATTTATGCATCCAATATCTTGTAGGATATTGTTAGGAAAGAATTTAATTTATGTGCAATTTTCCCTCCATTTGTGGACCCCCCAAACATTTTGCTTTTGTGTGGCTTTCCTAACCTGACATTTTCCAGTGGAGCCCAGCCTTCAGCTGAACTCCCTTGGGCTTTTGCACACTTGTTATGGGGAAACTGACCCGTCCTTCAGACTGTCAGTACTGGGAAATGTTGTTTCCCTTAGTCTTTGACTATGTTGCCATTTCCTGGTAACTTTTAACAGTGGACAATGTACCTTCCAGCACCGTGTGCTGGGGTCCCTATTTGTTCTAAAGGATTTTTTGGAGATTGTACAAGTGTTGCTGGGACGAACTGGTGGCAGCAGTTACTTTTCATAATATTTTACTTCTTTTTACGGAGTTAAACCTCATTTACCGCATTTGGCTCAAGACTGGGGCCAGGTGCAAAAAATGGCAGAGCCACAAAGTCTTTTGTTCTGTCCCATGGCCATTTTGTCCCTTGCCTTCACCCAGGTCCAGTAACCCAGGTTTTCATTTGGGCATGCAGCCTCCCACGAAAACCAATCTCTTTCGCAGGCTTCTGCCTGTCATGTATGTTTGCCCAGGAAGAGGACTCGGACTGTCTGGTCCCAAGCCACACTGCTGGTGCCAGGATTTCTTGAGTGCCTGAATGACTCAGGCCACCGTGGGCAGTGATTGGTCCACGTCAAGGATGCCTGCAAGAGAGCTGATCTTCTATTGGAAGTCCTCGATTTTGGCACAAAGCTTAAGGGGCTCTGCAGCCATACTAGGTCTATCACCTGTGTTCTCACGGAAGTACAGAACGAGCCAAGTCTCCTACACAAAGAAACAGGCTTGTGAAACCGCCGGAGATGCTTTGAAAGGTTTTGGCACCCTTTACCCTCTGCTGTCCTGGCTGTCCCGTTGCATCCCTGCTTTCTTCTTTGATCAAGAAGGCCTGCCAAGGCGCTGTCCCTTTGGAGTAGTGGGAACAACTACTCTCGGCGCCCCCTGCTTACCCACCGAACGAGTCCCTTTGGAAGTGTTCCTGGGCCATACAGTGAACTGTCCAGCTCTACCTCTGGGTAACCCGGAGCACCGCCGCCGTCTCGAATGCAAACACAAGACCTGGGACATCGCTTGCTTGTGGTCCTGTGCATTATCCTGCCAAATTTCGCTGGCCTAGCTCCTCTCAGTCCTGAATAAGGAGAGCACGTTACGCTTCCCACATTCATGAGTCACTGCCTGGTGGTGTTAGCTATAGCTCCCCTGCTGTTCTGCTCTCCTGTCCCCTGAAGCCAGCTGCTCCAGAATTTTCTCCATATCTCCTTCGGAAGCTGAGAAAAGACAACTGTCTTTCTCCACTGCAGACGCTGAGAGCCGGAGTGCAACTAAACTACAGGACTTGCATAACTTACCGGTGGCCCCCCTGGCACAGCTGATCGTTTTTCCGCATGAGTATCACTTAAAGCTATAAGGCTCGGGCGTTAGTCCGTTTCTCTCAGTGAGCGGTCCGTGAGAAAGTGTTTGTTTGGAAATGGGCTAAGGGGGTTGAGTTCCTAAGTATCCTACCTGGTAGGATGGGGTAAAGGAGTTACAGGGAAGGGGATACCACATCTCGTCATCCGGCATCCCACTCTCACTCCACAAAGACCGCTCGCCCAGGTGATCCTCCTGCACTGGTCCCACCCCCTGGAACTGAATCCAAAGCGATGGCTGTGTCCTGGCAACCTGGATGACAGATTCCTGGGGACTAGCGCATGAGACGCCTTCAGGTTTCTCACAGTACCATAGCACAGAATAGTCTAATTCAGGGGCAAGACCACAGTATATCTCCCATAGTGCCCTTTTCTCCTCACCGTCCATGTCTGTGATTGCGCTAGATCATGCTTTATAATTTGGTAGGGGTATGAAGCGCCCAATTAATTACTTTAAATTGACTTTCCCTATTTTTGAGGTTGAAAGACACGGCTGGAATACCGGCGAAATATTCATAAATGGCCCTAGCATCCAGCGTCCCAGATCACTAGACCACACTGCGGCCAATGTAGTGTTTCTACCCACGTTATTGGGAATGCACATACAATAAATTGTACTCAAGCGGGTTCCATGTAATAAAGTCACCGCAAAAATGGGCACCACACCGCCGCAACCCCTGCACCCCTTGTGTGGCATTATGGAAAAACCTTTACTGGGTCACGCCAAGGCCTTTTTTGTCACAATTTGTTTGTAAAAACTGCCAGTTTTTGGTGAACATATTACTGGATACCATCAAGCATTGCAACATTGTCACTTTGCTTTCTATCTCGCAGGGAGAAGGTTCAGCATTTCGGCATTGTGTAGAAGTGTGCATTGTCGTATATTGAAGTCAATCTGATTCCCCATGCCAGGATGTGTTGTACCTCCTAGAACCTCCTAGAACACTATAGGTTCCAAATTGCTTTCTGCTCCTGCTCCACAGATACGCTTTCCTCTGACCGCGAGCCCCGCTTGCACTTCACCTTCCTGCCATATCTCGTCGGCAACTCTGCTTTCTCCCTGCGGCTGCTGTCGGTAACTGTTCCTTTCTTCTTCTGTGTCTGCATCTCCGGCTGCGGACCTCTGACCAATGAGACTCCCACACCTGTGGCCTTCTCGCAGCACGCCGAGCCCCTGGCTCCACAGTTTCTTGGGATTGTCTATGGGCTTCCTGGTTCTCCTGCAGGACCTACCTTGGCTGCCTCTTGGTATGCAGGATTCTCCCTCCCGGCCTGCAACAATCTGCCTCTGCGCTCTCTTCTGCTGGATTCTCCCCTTTTATACACCTGTAACTACTTGACAGGTTGCAGGTGTGGGTCCATAATTATAATTGCCTGGTCGCAATTAGTGGAGCACTTAGGACACATGCCTGACCGTTAAACACTCTACAGGCCTCTTCCTCATCTCAGTACTACAGTGGTGAAATTACTTACTAGTGTTCACTACTCCTAGTCGCCTCTTCTTCATCCCTTTACTATAGTGGGTTGAGTGAGGGGAAATTGTTTGCAATAGCCCAGAAAAAGGCTGGGGGAGGATGAGGTTGGTTCTTATAAGGAAAAGGGTGGGGATACCATTTCTCGCCTGTGGATATCCTCTCCCTAAGGACCCTCTACACAGGTGATCCTCGCTTCTCGACGCCTGTGGTCAGGATCCAAAAGCAATGGCCTTTCCCTGGCCGCCTGAGAAGAGGATCCAAGGGGAGCAGGTGTCGGGATACCCTCAGGTATCTCACAAGATGTGTAGAGCAGGATGTCGTCTGCATAGAGGGAAATCTGGTGTTTTTCCGGATCTTTTACGATGTCCGACCAACCCAGGTCGTTGCAGAGTTTCACCGCTAGCGGCTCTATCACGAGGGCATATAATAAAACGGGCACCCCAGGCTTGTTCCAAGTGTACAGAGAATAGGGTAGAAGTATTGCCATTTGTCACTATGGAGGCTTTAGGATTGCTGTAAAGCAATTTGATCAGCCCTGTAAATGGAGCAGTGAAACCTGATCTAACCAGGACTGTAAACATAAATTCTTTTGTTTGTCAATCTGCTTCGAATCACATGCTGTGCATAGTCTGACATCCAGTGGTAAACGCTGAGTATTGCATCTTGTCTTTCGAGAATCGTAAGGGGACGTCAACATGGGCGTGCCTCTAATACTAGGCCTATGTGATGTGTAGTGTACCCAAGATCCCTTACGCGTCGTGGTCCCTCAGATAGTTTTTTTCTGCCCAGATAACTGGTCGCCCCTATGCAGAGTTCATAAAGAACATTGTGATTGTCCTACAACCTTTGGTCGAGTATTCTATAAATACATTTTAATATTACCCCTCTGTTCCTTGTCTCGAAGACCTGTGTATTTCGACGGAAGGTGATTCTGTCGGCGTTGCCGACCACGTGGCCAGGCCTTCCGCCGGCCTATACAGTAGGGAGAGTGGGGGTTGGGTAGCCATTTCTTTTCAAAACTGAAAATGCCTTACCCTTTCTTCCCTCTTTCCCTGTTCGTCTTGGTCACTCTGTGTAACCTCAGCTATGAAGAGGGCTCCATTTAGATTTTGCCCTATTTTTAAGAGCAAATTCCCATGGAAGGATAAGCACAGACGTTGTAACCGGTGCTTGCTGCTCGATCATAACGAGGAAGGGTGTGCAGCCTGTAAGCTTCTCCGCCCCAAGACCTTGAAAGAGTGTAGAGTAAAACAGTGGGCGGCCTACGGTATGTCCAAGGTCGATACTTCTCCCACTGCTGCTACCACCGAATGTGACGGCGAGAGTGACTATCGTGCCACTGACCTTTTGACGGAACGCTCACGTTCCGCATCGTCTGTCCCCGGCCCCGACAAGCACAGCGTAAGCTCTACTATGGGGAAGTCACACCCCCTTGACAAAGACGGACATGTGCATGACCCTAAGCACACAACCCCTAGCCTTACTTCCACTACATTGAAAAAGACTTTGGCGCCAACGAGTGCAAGAGTAACTCCGGTGACACCCGCCGATCGACGAGATTGGCAGTACTCCCCGCAGCTGCATGAGCGCCTGACTGGGCAATCCAAAACAAAGGGTCCTACCCCCCAAAACACAGTTCTGTCGACACGCATCATACGAAAGCGTATGGCGATGAGAATCAGGGGACGCAAGACAAGGCACCGTCGAAAGTTACAGCACTGCCCGAAAGGGTGGCCGTTAGAGGCAAAGTCCCGATTCCGCCGAAACAGACTCCCGTACAATAGTCAGATGTACCTACGCATCTCCCAACCGGTGAGGACGTTGAAGTCAGTCAGGCAAGAATTGTGGGCACCGATTCACATAGACGGCAGGCTAGGGAGTCTCCGAAAGACCCAAAGATCCGCCGAGTTCTAAGGGAAGTGCTCAGAAGCCGAAAGAAGGGCACAAAGATACCCCTCCTTCATCGGTCCCGCCAGAGGAATTCTCTGAGGGAGAAGACGTTCTTCGATGCTAAGGCACAGAGCTCTACATTTTTCGATGGAAGAGAGTGCTAAGGACACTTTTTCGACGGAAGACCACGAGAGATACTTTTCCACCTCTAGACTGTTCTAAATCGAGGACTGCATGGAAAGCCTAGACAAATTTGTTTCACGTGCAGAACTAACCCTAGAGCCAAATTCCTAAGGCTTTTTGACCCCTCTTTAGAAGAGGACATCTATAATTATGACCTCACTGAGGAGGACATGCCACCAGTTAAGGTACAGGAAAATCCCTTTTATAACGAAGAGGAAGATGAGCCCATTGAAGGATGGGGGGAGGACCCAGATGTGGGTGACCTTCAACCATGGCAATCTCCAGAAGCACAAGACCCAGACCCAGATATTCTGGCTTTGGACTCTCCTCAGAACACCCCTACAAGGAATCCCTCTCCTATTGATGATCAACTAACATTTAATGTAATGTTACGTAAAGCAGCTGATCCCTTTAAAATCGCCACGGAAGAGACAGCACCTGAAGCCGACTTTGTTGAGGATATACTCAGAGAAGCCGCCAACCAGCCAAGCCATCCCTCTACTCAATTCGATTAAGAAATGCATTGCTCCATCTTTGTGTACACGTGCTCTTACGAGAGGTGTAAACCCAAGCATTTAAAAACTCTTCCGCCTTTCTCCATCATGACCTCTGTACATTAGAGGTCATTCTACCCCAGATTCTTTGGTAGTCACTACCACAAAGAGCAGGGGTCCCTTTATCAACCGGCGAGGCTCCCCCTGACAGGGAGGGGAAAAGACTTTATGCCCTGGGTAAAAGGGTTACCACAGTGGCAGTATACTCCATGCGTATCGCCAATAACACTACGCTATTGGCCAGTTACGCAGTGGGCTTTAATACAAGAAGGCCTACAAGAAGCTTCAGAACCTCTACAGACGCGCCTACTTACCACAGTCTCTGACTGTAGACAAGTTAACCAAAGTATTTTAAAGAACACTTTGGAATCTGCCGAGACAACCAGCCGAGCCCTCGCTCAAGGAATTCTCCTCAAAAGACATGCGAGGCTCCGAAACTCGGGGTTTAAACCTGAGACGGAAGTGTCTCTTATAAACAAACCTGTGGAGGAATCCAACTTGTTTGGAAGGCGGTCAATGAGGCCTTAGAGACTGCGAAAAAAGAACATGAACCCCTAAAAAGTTTGGACCAAATCACAGAGACCTTCCACAAGGCGAGGATTTGGAAACAGAAGGTTTTTTCGTGGCCAACGCTCCACTCATCAGCAATACCCTTCAGGAAACAACTGGAACTCGCCACAGGGAACTAATACTTATAATACCCTGTACCCCCAAAGGGGACAGTGGCGAGGTAAGGGAAGAGGTGAGAACCCAACCCCCAGAGGTTCTCCTGCCTCAGGCTCCAAATGACTCGAAGATTCGGGTCCCCTCCCATGCCTCTCTGGTCGGGGGCCGTTTGACATCATTCCTGAAAGCATGGGAGGGAATAACCACGGACCAGTGGGTGCTGAAAACCATAGCCCACGGGTACTGTGTAGAGTGCAACCTGTCCCCAAAATACAGACCTTCACGTCAACAAAGACTTGCACCAGAACATCTTTGCATACTTCTTCAAGAAGTCGAGATACTGGAACAAAAAAACAAGCCATAGATGTCGTACCTCTATCACAGGTAAAGGAGGGTATCTATTCAGTGTACTTCCTTGTACCGAAAAAGGATCTAACCAAGCGTCCTGTTCTAGATCTGCACTCAGCGAACAAGTTTGTAAAACCACAGAAATTTCGCATGGTCACACTGCAGGAAGTAATTCCTCTGCTCACACAGGGAGATTACATGGCAACTCTGGATATGAAAGATGCATACTTTCATATTTCGATGTTGCCAGCGCACAGAGTACCTCAGGTTTATGATAGACAAATATTATCAGTTCAAGGTACTACCTTTCGGCATAGCATCTGCACCAAGGGTATTTACGAAGGTACTATCAGTAGCGGCAGCACACCTGCGCAGGCAATCCATTCCAGTTTATCCTTACCTCGACGACTGGCTCATAACAGGGGACTCCTACGAAACATGTTTATCAAATACCCAAAAGACGATAGATCTTTTATTCAGCCTGGGATTCTCTATCAACGAAAAGAAATCCAGCTTAGACCCCAGTCAAGTCAAACAATTCCTAGGGGCTCTAATTCGACCAAAGGACGGCCTTGTCTTGCCCTCCAACGAGAGGGTTCAAAACATGTTATTTCAAATCCCTTACTATGTAGCCAGTCGAGAGGTAACAGTACGCAAGGCTATGCGTCTGATAGGAATGATGGCGTCATGTATCTACTTAGTTGCTCACGCCTCCTGCGCATGCGCCCAATGCAAGAGTGGTTAAGCAACCAGTGGTGTCAGGCCAACGGACAGTGGGACGATTTAGTAGTGGTCTCGCCGGACCAAGTTCTCTCGCTGTGGTGGTGGTCGAGGGGAAACCTCTTGAAAGGCGAATCCTTCACCACCCCGCAGTGGAAGCCACTCTAACTACGGATGCCTCCCTGACAGGGTGGGGAGCCCACCTGCTCCAGCAGACAGCAAGCGGAGTTTGGTCGCCAGACATGGCGTCCAACCACATAAACCTGCTGGAATGGCTGGCAGTGTTCAAAGCACTGAAAGCGTTCGAAACACAACTACTCATAATCCTTACAGACGGCACCACAGACATGTACTATCTGAACAAACAGGGAGGCACTCATTCTCCAGGGATGTCCAAACTGTCTCAAAACATTTGGAAGTGGGCTCTCAAACGCAACATGTTGCTGTTATCACAACATGTTCCTGGGGAACTCCATCTTCTGGCACACGTACTCGGCAGAGACTTTCCGTTGTCCCAGGGAGTACGAATGGCAATTACAGAGACATCGTCGCCAACGTTTTAGCACAATGAGGTTTTCCGGAGATCAATCTGTTTGCGACCCGGGAAAACACCCAATGCCAAGATTACGCCCCCAGGTACCCTAGAACCGATCCAAGGGGACTCTTGATACATGGTCAGGGAAATTTGTTTACGCTTTCCCCCCCAACTCCCCTTCTCAACAACATCGTGCACAAGATGCACCAGGAACCAGTCACGTTGATACTGGTGGCCCCCATGTGGGCCCGCCAACCCTGGTTCGCTCATCTGATGGAGATGTCCCTATCTCCTCCAGTCATATTGCCTTGCCCGTACAACATGTTGTCGCAAGACAAAAGGGAGACGTTTCATCCATGCCCGCAAACGCTGAACTTAGCGGCCTGGCTCCTGAGGTCAAAGAGTTCGGACACCTGCAGCTCCCTCAAAGATGTATGGACATCCTCAGGGAAATATAATAGTGACAGGGACTTAGGCTACCCCACCTATCTGGCTCTGGCCCGGTATGGATTCAGCACACTTATACAGACCCTACGGGTGATCTGTAATCAGAGAACACCCTGGTTGCTTATCATACAAAAACAATTGTATTCATGTACTTCATAAAACATAATAAAAATAGCTTTACAGAGCTATCATCCAAATGCCTTTTGTTGTCCGTGATCACTGGGTAATAGTGTACTGTTCTAGGCATCTCATCTTAGCCTAACACAAATACAATTTGGCATACAGTTTATGCAGTGTGAGTTAGTACATCTGGTGACTTTCAAATGTGAAATGACTGTCTACACATTTATCTAGTCGACACTCACTGGTGTTTCTGGCAGCCTGTGGGTTGCTAGTCTTCAGGTGCCATCTTCAGGACGAGTGTGGAGGACTTGGTGGTGTCCGTGATGTATCACAGTGGAGGGACATCTAAAGGTAAGGATGTACAAATTAGAAACTGAGTGTATCTCTGCAGGGACCATAATTCCTGGAATGTGTGTTGTGCTGTATCCTACCTGCAGGATTTCTTTACAGAGTCGCAGGTGGCTGTATGAGTATTATGCTTCATGCACCTTTCACTCCCTCATGACTTAGGCCCCCCCTTACCAAAAAAGAGGACTACTTTACCCCCTTATATTACTAAACATCCTCAGGGAAGCAAGGAAACCCAACACTAGATATTGTTATTCTAGTAAATGGAAGCAGTTTGTCATCTGGTGTAACTCAGAGCATCAACCCAATCGACTGCTCTCCCACTGACATTGTCCTATACTTAACTCACTTACTTCATTCAGGCCTAGTCTTCAACTCAATAAAGGTGCAGCTAGCGGCACTTTCAGCATTACATCACAACAGAAGGTGTCCTGTTGGAAGATTCCAGTGATTAAGGCCTTCATGGAAGGAGTAAAAAGAATTCACCCTCCCATTTCTAACCCGGCTCCCGGATGTGACCTAAATGTGGTATTAACAAGGCTTATGAGAGCTCCTTTCGAGCCCATGTACAAAGCCAGTCTTAAGAACCTCACCCTCAAGACGGCTTTTCCAATAGCAATCACCTCTATTAGAGTAGAAGAGTAAGTGAACTGCAGGCACTCTATTCTAGATCCTTTTGTCACAGTTCACAAAGACAAGGTGGTTTTGCGCACTCACCCTAGATTTGCGCCTACGTTTATTTCCAGGTTCCATGTGAACCATTCAATAGAGCTACCAATGTTGTTTCAAAATCCCTCCAAGCCTGGGGGAAAGAACCCTGCACACACTGGATGTACGCAGAGCTGTCATGTTCTATATGGAAAGAACTCGTCCACTAATAAAGATGTCTTGGATTGTCAGTTGCATTACACTCTGCTACTATCTGGCTAAGAGAGAACTGCCCTTCAAGCCAAGAGCACATTCCACTCGAGGCACTGGGGCATCCATAGCATTCATTGCAAATGTTCCCCTTATGTCCATTTGCAAAGCGGCAACCTGGATTCTGTACACACCTTTACAAAACACTATTGCCTAGACACTCATTCTAGATCTGATTCTCAGGTGGGACAGGCATTATTAAGACCTCTTTTCACTACTGTTCCTTCTCACAACCCACCTCCAACTCTCGGTACTGCTTGCTAGTCTATGCACAGCATGTGATTCTAAGCAGATTAACAAACATCAGAAGACATGCATTACTTACCGTAAAAGCATTTCTGATGGTTGTATCTGCTTAGATTCACATGCGCCCACCCTTCCTCCCCGCTCGGATGGAAGGAACATAAGACGTCTTACTACTTTCTCTCTTTTCTGTACTTGCTCACAATAGTCATAAGGCTCCCTCTTGGCAGAAAAAATGCAATCGGAGGGACCTCGACACGTGAGGGATCTTGGGTACACGTCATGTAGGGATAGTGTTACAGACACACCCATGTCGACGTCCCCTTTCGATTTTCAAAAGACAAGATGCAATCCTCTGCGGTTACTACTGGATGTCGGACTATGCACAGCATGTGAATCTAAGCAGATACAACCATCAGAAATGCTTTTACGGTAAGTAATGCATGTCATCCAATTTAACCTTATCAAAAGCCTTTTCGGCGTCTAGGGACAGGATCGCGTCCCGTGGGTCTGCTTCTTCTGCTTTGACGTGTATCAGTCTTAAATTATCCCCCAAATGCCTTTTTTGGATGTATCCGGTCTGGTCACTGTGGATCAATAGCAGAAGTACCCTTTCGACCCGATGTGCTAAACACTTGTCGAACTTTTGCACCAGAATTTATCAGTGAGATAGGGCGATAAGAGCTACATTCTTCAGGGTCACAGCCTTTCTTGTGCAAGACTACAGTATTAGCAGTGAGCATGGAGCTCGTAAAATGACTGCGCTCAACCGCTTCAGAAAACACAGATTCCAATATTGGAGCTAGCGATTCGGCAATAGTTTTGTAGAGATCAATAGGCAAGCCATCCGGACCAGATGCCTTTCCTGGTGCCAGGGAGTTAATTGCCCAGGTTATTTCATCTGCACCGATCAGAGCATTGAACGTCAGATAGGGACGCCGTGAACTTGGGCAGAGGAGTGCAGAAAATCGCTAACCTGCTGTATGTCTCCATAGAGGGGTTTGGGGTATAATTCCTTGTGATATTCTGTGAATAGGGTGTTAATGTTGTCATCCCCCATGAGGGACACGTCGCTTATCCTGAATTGAGTCGATTATTTGGGCCTTTTGTCTACCACTTACTGCTAGTGCCATCATTTAATAGGCTGTCACTTCAAGCATAGAATGCTCGAGACCAGACCGTGAAGGACTTCTGAGCACAAAGCGACGACACTTGCCTCTGCACGGAGTCTAGCCTAGCTGCCCTAAATGCCCGGCTGAACATGCAGACTCTTTCCATATGTATTGGGCATTCCCTGCGATACTTAAATTCTCTGTGCCGAATACCGTGAATGACATCCTAGACCTCCCCTTTCCGCCTGCTCCCATTAAATAACTACTGGGAGACATCGGGAAGGCCCCAAAAAACACAGGTGGTTCAATCTGGCCTGTGCTGTGGCAAAAGGAAACATTCAAATGGATTGTGTCCTCCAGCGTATTTCACATCTTTGACATGTAATGTCCACAGCTGTGTACTTCGGACATTTTTCGGCAGAGGGCATCCTGCGTCGATGGCGTTGGGTCGATGTCCCTCGAAGGCCTCCGTTGAGGGCGACGTCACCTGATGTTATAAATGGGACAACACTTGCCGGGACTGCAAGTATAAGCTGTTGATTACGGACCCGCATCGCATTGGTTTGTGGTGCCTGGGCCGGAGTCATGACACACTGTTCCAAATGTCAGTTGCTCACTGCTAAGGCCTTGCGGGAGTGTAAGGGTAAGTTACAGGTAGGTAGGGGTTCCAAACCCAGTAAGTCCCGTAAAGCTGCTAAGGGGATGTCCACTGCCGATTCGAGGGGTGACGCTCCTCGTCGGAAGGAGTCCCGGGATCTCTGTCCTCGTCTGGGCATTCCAGGAAGCGATGTAACCGGTTACCTTCCCCGTCCTCCTTGGAGGATGGTGGCGCAAGGAAAGTGGCTTCTCCTACAAAGTCCTCGACTCCGGAGGAATGGGCAGCCTTCACAGAGAAGATGCTGGCGATTTTTCCAATCCCAGGGCACAGTTCTGTCCGCGCCTTCGGAAGAAGCCGGCAGGGAACGGTCTCGGGTCCTCTGCGCGATTCTCATTGGGAACCTTCGAGGTGCCGTTCGGACAAGGTTCAGGTTGATCGCCAGACACGTGCTTCCAGAGCTCGGTCCTCGTCCCCGGCGAGACTACAGAAATCTGGTAAGGGCTTGAGGTCGGCGTCGACTCAGTCGGCGCCGTGTCCATCGGATACAGATGTGGAAGCTTTGCCTTCACACAGCCCTCGGCGCTGTTGTCGATGCCGAAGCTGTCAGCGCCCTCGACGCCTTCGGGGCCTTTTGGCCGGAATTTGCCGATGGAGGTCCCTGGTACTGTGGATCCTCTAAGGAAGGCTACTTTCAAGTCTGTGAGGCCTGTTAAGAATTCCAGAACCTCTTCTGTCCCGAGGCAGGAGTTTTTTCTTCATCTGGATGATGCCTATGAAGAGAGGTCAGACTTGGAATTTGTCCCTGTTGAGCCTGATGTGACTCCTGTCTTTTCCAGTGACAGTCAATTAGAAGAGTTACATCAATCTCTTCATGATGCCAGTGGCTCCTGAGGTGGTTTGGCAGACCTGAGCCTGGGGCTCATGCAGAGTCATCCTACAGGAGGCTAGGGTCACAGAGTATCTTGGTTGGTCTAGTCTTCCGGAAGCTTTTGTTCAGGATCACTTAACTGATCTTTTGGATCAAGGTCCATCCTCTGACCCAGTGTTACCTTTTAATTTGCTGTTGCAGAAAAGGGTGGCAGTTGCTTGGCAAATCGTTAACTAAAAAATACTACCCTTCCAGTAGCGACCCTAGCTAACTTTCCTCTCACCCCACTCACAAGAGTTTGGTGGTTCAGGCGGCTACAGCCACCTCGAGGCAGACAGCGTACCCTACCATCCTTCCTGATAGGGATGACAAATGCTTCGATAGTTGGGCACGCAAGGTGTTCTCTGCAGGGAGTATGGCACTGAAGTCAGCCAACTCCACTTGTTCCTTAGCAAGATTTTCACACACTCTGTGGAATTGTTTCTCTTGCGGCTGAGCATATTCCCGAAGGGGAAGAAAGGGATAGGTTCCTTGCTCTCGTGCAAGATGGCAAAGATGCCATGTGTGAATCCCTTCAGTCGGGATTGGACACGGCTGACGGTGTTAGCCGAACCATGGCTGCGAGCACCGTTGTATGCAGATTTCCGTTGTTGAGGAAGTCTGGTTTTGCTCTGGATGTGCAAGCCCGTCTTTTGAACATGCCCTTTGATGGCGCGCATTTGTTTGACAGCAAGGCTGACGAGAACCTTGAGAGGTTGCAGACCTCAAAAGCTGCGGCTAAATCTTTGAGCGCAGCTGTGCATCAACCTCTGCCTTTTCTTCCTAGGGGACTGCAGTCGAGGGGAGGTTCCTTTCGTTACTACTCCTCCTTTTGGTAGGACGAGAGGAGCCACCAGGCAAAGTTGCCAATGAAAAAAAGTACCCGTGGTGGTCGGGGGAAATCGGGGTGCCAAAGCTGCTCAGGCAGCTGCCTCTTTGCCTTCAGGTGCTGCCACAGCTGCTTCAAAACCAGCATGAGGCCATGTTCCATTGTTCGCCGGGATGATGATATTCCCCATATTTTTTTTATTCCAAAGAAAGACTGGGGATTGAGACCCATCTTGAATTTGCGTTGGTTGAACAAACTTCTCAGGAAGGACAAATTCAGGATGGTCACTCTTTCTCAGGTCCTCTAGGCCCTTCGACTTCAGGATTGGTTGGTGTCTCTGGACCTACAGGATGCTTACTTTCATGTGCCATTTCATCCAAAGCACAGAAAGTACCTGAGGTTTGCGGCTGGCAGCTCACACTTTCAGTTTTGGGACCGGCCATTCGGATTGACCTCCGCCCCAAGGGTCTTCACCAAGCTAATGGTGCTGGTGGCAGCGAGTCTCAGGCGAGGGGGGGAGGGGGATTCATGTCTACCCCTACCTGGACGACTGGCTTATCTGTGCGCATTTTCCAGAGCAAGCATTGGATCACCTCAGTCTCACCTGCCGCTCCCTCCACAAGCTGGGCTTCTCCTTCCCAACAGCTCCAGTACATCACATTGTGCAGATGGTGGACAAGTTTCAACATGCCAAGTGTCTCCCGGCTTTCGAATTCTTAAGGTTGCTCAGCCTCTGGCATTCTGCATTATTCTGGTGCCAGAGGCCAGGGTGAGAATGAGATCCCTGCAATGGGTCCTCAAGATGCAGTGGTCACAATTATCAGGCAAGATGTCGGATCCCGTTCAGATTCCACTCTCGGTCTCGCAGGATCTTCTGTGATGGGCCAACGAAGGGAACCTGATGGACGAGCCGTTTGGACAACCGTGGGCCGGAGGGAACTGTAGTGACGGACACTTCCCTCACAGGATGGCGAGCTCATGCCTACGATTTGACCGCGAGCGGTCGTTGGTCTCAGTCGGAGTCCAAACTCCACATCAACCTGTTGGAGCTGAGGGCCATCAGGCTGGCCCTGAAGGCTTTTCTGCCGTCTGTGTGGGGGGGGGTGGGGGGGTCATGACGGACAACACAGTGGCCATGCATTACCTCAACAAAAAAGGGGGGTAGGGTCACTCCCATTGTGCAGTGGGGCGATGCAGCTCTGGTTTTGGGCAATCCAGCAGGGAATATCACTCGGCAGTTCATCTGGCCGGAGAGGAGAATGTGGCGGCGGATGCTCTGAGCAGGCAGAGCACGGTCTCTCACGAGTGGGAGTTGGCTCAGGAAGTCCTTCTGGAGATCTTTGCCCTTTGGGGAACCCAACAAGTACATCTCTTCGCGACCAGTGCCGACCAGAAGTGCGAGAGATTCTGCTCAAGGGAATTTCCTCCGAGCTGAGCCTTAGGAGACTCCTTCGTCGTGTATTGGTCATTCCCACTTCTGTATGCATTTTCTCTAGTCCCCGTCATTCCTCAAGTGTGAAGGAGGTTGCGGAGGTTCGGATCCCACATGATCCTCATTGCTATGTATTGGGCCAGGGGGGTTCTCTATTCCGAGGTCAAGACTCTCAATCTCCATGCTTGGTATCTGAAAGGTTGAGATAAAAGCATTGGGACCTCCCGGATGACATGATGGAGGTGTTGCTTTCGGCCAGGTGGCTGGCAACCAAATCCCTGTACCGTTTCTGTTGGCGTAAGTTTTGCGACTGGTGCAGAGGACAAGATGTTGATCCTTTTCAGTGTTCCATTCCCGTGGTTCTGTCTTTCTTGCTTTCTTTGGCCCACAGTGGCCTTCAAGTTGGTACTATTTGTTACCTGGCGGCTCTGTCTATCTTCAAGCGCTCGTCTGAAGAATGTTATTATTTTAAGAATCCTTTGATTTCCCAATTTCTTAAAGGGCTCACTAATGTCTTACCGCCTTCCCCGTTTCAGCTGCCAGTTTGGGATCTGAATTTGGTCTTGAAATTCCTGATGGGTGCTCCATTTGAGCCTTTGCACTCTTGTCCTTTGAGACTGTTGTCTTTCAAGACGGTGTTCTTGGTTGCGGTTACATCCGCTCGCAGAGTGTGAATTGCAGGCACTTTCATCTAAGCCGTCCTTTACTGTGTTCCACAAGGACAGGGTTGTACTGGGGGTACATCCTTGCTTTCTAACTAAGATAGTCTGTCAGTTTCATTTAAGCCAGAAAGTGGTACTTTCTATCCTCCTGGTAAGGAAGAGGAGCGACTCCATAGGTTGGACCCTAGGAGAGCTCTGACCTTTTATACTTCTAGGATGTCCAGGGTCAGAGTGGACAATGAACTCTTTGTGGGATATGCTGGACACCGATTGGGCCAGGCTGTTACCAAACAGACCTTGTCCAGGTGGATTATTCTCACCATTACTGAATGTTACAGATTGGCGGCGATGGACCCTCCTGAAGGGTTGCAAGCGCCTCACACTAGGGGCATGGCTACTTCCACAGCCTTGCAGCGGTTATTTCCTATTAGGAATATTTGTGACGCAGCAACATGGGCTTCTACACATTTGTCAAACATTACTCCCTGGATACGTTCCGTAAGGCGGTTCTTTATATTCTAAATTCTTTTCCCTCCTCCATTTTCTGGTACTGCTTTGGGATTCTGTCAAAGATGTGGAATATGTTGGAGGACACAATCCATTCGAAGAACAAGTTACTTACCAACTTGTAATGTTCTTTCCACGGGATGTTCCTCCAACGTATTCCACATAGCCCTCCCAGTCTGCCCCTCTGGAGAATTTCCTATGTGATTGCAGCTTACGTTCCCGCAAGGCTATGTGCAGTCAAGCAGGCATTGGGTGCGGCCATGTTGCACTTTTATGGAGGAAAAAACATAAACTGAGGCTACGGGTGCCGTGCGTCTTATTTATAACATCCGGTGACGATCTCCTTTGACGGAGGCCTTCGAGGGACATCGACCCGACGGCATTGATGCAGGATGCCCTCTGCTGAAAAATTTCCGAAGTACACAGCTGTGGACGTTACATGTCAAAGATGTGGAATACGTTGGAGCAACATCCAGTCGAAAGAACGTTACCAGTTGGAAATCTAAAACTGTACCTACTCTAAACTGTTGGATCAAAGACATGATATATGTAAATGAATGTGAAGAAGGCTTTATCCAAACTGTTTCTCCCACAAGCGCTTATTGAGCTTGTGTCCCCAAATGACTCTAAAGATCGGTGTTGTACGATGAATGAATCCGAAACCCTCTATACTATGTTACATTTACATGTAATGTATTGATCAGATTTGCATTGTGCTCTATGCTGTGACTGTACAAGTTTAAAAAATAAAAAAAATCTTGTTGCAATTACTACTTCAAGAATAGATGAGCAACATGCCCTGTCTCAACCATTTGTGTTTGTTTTTATCCCCTTCCCCCTTTGTTTTCTCACGGACCAAGTTGTATCTCACCGATCTTTGCTTTTTTACTGAAAGTTATCCAGCTCTCCTCTGCATGAGGTGATAATTGTTTTATATTACATACTGGGTATTGTTCTTACGGAACTTGAGGCCACATAACCTGGATATTTCCATAGCCTTTACATTTTGTATTGTATCACTGAAACTTTAAGAATGTGTGGTAGACTTTGCAATAAGACTTGAGCATACCATTCACAGATGGAGTTTCTCCTGCATAATCAAATCTTCTAACATTTTGACTTTTGTGCAGACTTCACATGCATCACAATAGAGATCGGGTAGATTTTCTGGCATTTTTTGAGTTGCGAAATATGCATGCCAGCAGACCATGTGCACTACACACTTAATTCTGCTAGCATTAATTGGATGCTTCTCTAAAATGCCAGCTTTGGCCACTAAGTGCTTGGCAATTTGTTTGAGCCCTGCTAATCAACACTAGTTTTTACAAGGCACATTTTGCCAATATGTCCCAACCAGTTATGAAAGAGGCATAATAAGACCAATAAATGAAAAACTTGCTTAATTGAAGATTAAATATTTTGGTCCTTGCTATTTGCCCTTTTCAATGTCCATATTGCTGTCATTTATGTTCTAAAGTTTGAGTTGGCAGAAGCTTCAACCATATTGCTAAATACAATTGGTGGTGGCCTGAAGGCAAATTGTACAGACTGTTTAAAATTGAGCTCATAGTTGCCGTAGAACATCCCTAATATGCATTTGTGGGTTCCAATTCCCTAGGGTAGGAAGAAGCGTATGGGAACTGGGTGTGACCGTTTGTGATGCTTTGGTAGGAGGATGGGCTTGCCCAACATTCTAAAGCTTCATAGACCGCTTGTCTTTGGCTTATCTAAAATGGCAAAGGTAATAACTTAGGTGTGGTGTTACTGCCACATAATGTGGGGTTTATAATATGGTCCAATTTAATGTTTTATTGCATGTTGTTGTCTGTAAAATGAATTCTTACTTCTGAGCCGCTTCACTTTCTCCTTTTGGAGGACACTCATTCATATTAGCTGAGAAGATGTCCTAAACCTAACAATGATAATTCTAAGCTTGTTACTCAAAATGGTGTCCGCACACACTGTCACCCTATCTCACTCCCCCCTCCCCCTGGTTCCTCTTGCATTAGTTCTATTTCCTCTGCTGTAGTGGAAGGGCATGACAAACTTTTCAGCTCACCTGAGCAACTTGACTTTAGCTCTTATGATAGGAAACCCCCTTGGACCTATTTTAATTTAGCTCTGATAGATTAAAATACTTCTGTTTCCTAGATCTTTGTTAGTCCTTATTAAATTGCATATCTGTACGAGATTATTGGGCAGACGGTAACCTTCATGCATTCCATAACTGATGCTAATGCAAAAGGTTTTCTTTTAAGGGTGCCACAGTATCGGAGATCAAGAAACAGTATCGTCTGTTATCTCTTAAATTTCATCCTGATAAGGGAGGAGATGAAGTCTTGTTCATGAGGATTGCAAAAGCATATGCAGCGTAAGTAAAGTGCTATACGTTCTCTGCATGAAGTTTTAAGATAAACTGGTAAATTTACAAAAATGAAATGTTGCATTTTAATAATTGAAATTTCTCTGGCTGCTTATTGTAGTATTTTAAATGACTAATTGTTTTCTTTAGGTTTGTCTTAAGCATATATTTTCCTGCTTGGGTCCAAACTGCTTATACAGAATCATTGTATTTATTACCTTTTTATTAATTTTAAATACATTCCGGTAGTGTATCCTATTTGGAATGAGAAGGGGTGAGAATGTCGGTGAGGACTCCTTTACCAGAGTCTTATTTTCTGTTTGCTGATAGTGTTGTAAGTTTTACGCTACACGGGCAGTTTTAAAACTGAGTAGAGAGCATGGTTCACATCCCTTTCTTCTCTAGATACAAATAATAAAACTGCATTTTAATGTAGCATTTGAATTTTAAATTCACGCTTAGCTTGGCATCCTCACAGCAAATAGTGTTTATATAAAATCATCTTTGCTACAATAATTGCTCCACCTCATTTCGGTCCTTTTCCTTGCCCTATTATGTGGGTAATCTCCTAGGCCTTGTTCCCTGGGTTCATCTACAGATATTTTATCCCATGACCTGTGATAGAAAGTCCACAAATGGTGATCATTTCGTTCAATGTTTTCTAAGAGACAGACTTGTTTTAAAGAAGCATCTTTAACTGCATATAAGCAACCAAGAAACCTAGCAGGGTCTTGTGACCAATAGTACATTTCCTCTAGATCAAGAAACAAATGTACCCATGCAATGTCAGGAGATGGGGGGAACATGCTAAAACATCTGCACCGTATCTGCCATAACAATCCCACAGAGCGGAACAATACAGATACAAGGGACATATAATTGCAGATCTAGTGTTGTATTTCTATCGGATTGTGTCCCCCCACGGATTCCTCATCTTGTATATCGCCATGAATTTGCTGCAGCAAGAACTGCCAGCGGATTTACTCTGCAGAGGAATATTTGTGTGTATTTGCTTATACTCCCGTATATAGTGGTGAGTTTTCAACAAATATATATCGTGCACTCTATGCCCAAGTTAACTGGAATCTTTACTGTTACATTTCTATTCTTCTAAATCATCTGCCACACATTGTTCATAATCATACTTCGAATGGATTGTGTCCGCCCACGTATTCCTCATCTGTGATATATTCAAGTCTTCTTGCAGCTTGCTTTGAAAATACATTTCATAGGGTTGAGTGTCATGTAGCGTCGAGTCTTGGTCCTCGACGTTCTCTGTAGCGTCCTTCGTGGTGTCGATGCTGATATACATTGGCGCGCACTGACCGTTACCTGAGTTCAGTTTTACTTTGAGAATGGCCTCCACACCGAAGACGAGCTTCAAGCGATGTTTGGACTGCGGTGCCAAGAGGTCGATTACAGACCTGCACTGTGCTTGTCTGTGGTGCTTCGGCTTTGGCCACAAGGTCGATGACTGTGGGTCGTGTCAGTCGATGACGGTTAAGGCTTTGCATGAAAGGAAGGGGAAACGTGATGCAGGTAAGCCCTCCCCCAAATCCCCAGCCCTTACCCCTTCGAAGAGGAAATCTTACTTTGACTCGAGAGAGGTCTCCTGTAAAAAAAACATTAAAAACATGTGGACGTTCGAAGTCCGGTTCACAGCGCTCGTCTTCCTCTTCCCATACGAAGGGTAAGAAACGTCTCAGTAAGTAGGTCCTCATCGTCGTCATCTTCCTCTTCTGAAAGAGTTAGTTTACCAAAGAAGAACTTGACTACAGCGGAGTTAGGAAACTTCTGCTTAAAATGAGACATTTTTAAAAAAACACGCTCCTCCGAGTGTTCCTCTAAAGGAGTCGGAGAAAAGTGGCCACCCCTCTGCGTCTATTGAGACCGGTAGGGAGTCCCGTGTGTCCCCTTCTCAGGCGCCCAAGAGCCTGAGAAGAAAGGTTCCTCAACATAAATCGTAGGAATCTTCCTTGACACACAAGAAAAAGCCGGTTTTACTTCAAAACATTGTGGGATGTGTTGACCCACTCCGCTGTGCTATGCGGCATCACTCTGATAGTTATGGTGCAAGAAACCGAAACAATGGCGGCACAACTCTTGTGAGCGCCAAAAACCTACAAAACCGTGTGTTTGAACACACAAAAAGATGGATGCACAACCTGCCACCCATGGTGAATATGTGGTGGGATAGAGCACACACTGCAGAAAATGTGCCAGTGGGTCTCCATGACCAGCAAACAGAGTGTAGAGAGAGAAGCAGCACTTTATAAATGAAACTCCAAAATGTGCCTATAAATGACATTGGCTTTGTTGCTAAAAACTCCAAAATGCCTATACACAACACTTCTCAACGTTTAAAATCTTGCTTGGTGCTCAAATTCATGTAATCTAATGAAGCATGGTGAATATATAAAGTCCTAAAGTGTAAAGAGTAAAACATCTCTTCAGAAAAAAACTGGATTGTCTGTAAACTGACAGCCCCTGTCAAAATCTGTGTGCAGTACCCTGGGCTACCTGTGAGTGACAGCTGTCAGATGAACTCCTGATGAAACTTCAAAGTATTTAAACTAAAAGTCTGCCTTATTCGCAAACATAAAAGAATTGTTGCTAAAAGGAATACAGCTCTCAGTTGTGTTTGTGATCCCACAGATTTAAAGCTCAGAAAGTAATGTATTTATGTTTGATGCAACAAGTTTGGGTTTTGTTGGATTTTTAATTAAGAATACATTAGCCTGGCTGAGCTGCAACCCTTTGGAAGTGGAAAAACCGGTTTCTTCCAAGGGGAGGGGAAATCCTCCCAGCAGAAACTCACCGGTAGATAATAGTGGGTTAGCCCAGACTTTTATCTACAGAAAGAGAATGAACAATGGCAGAGCTTCAGCCCAGGAAACGGAGGTGTGAAAGGGGTCGTAAACTGCTCCTGCAAGGAACTTCCCAGGGGAAGGGGCTGCTCCTGGACTGCAAGACGAGACAATGGGCAGACCATCTGCTGTTAAGCATGAACCATGAACAATTTAGCCTCTTAACTTGTGAATCAAAGTGGTAAAAAATATATAAAGGACAGATCTGTTAGTCTAATTTTTGGCTGTACATTTCAAGAGGCGGTAGAACTGTGTAACATATTCTGGACAGGAATGGCAATATATGTGGTTTTATGTGAACTGTGTTGATGCTAAAATTGTGATACTTTACACACACATCCCTATGGTAAACACACACATGTGTGGAAAGTTGCAGAAAGTTTGGAAAATGTGTTTATGGCGAAAAGGACAAAATTCTGTAGAAAGGTGAAACGAGACCCCACAGCTGTGGGATTTTGAGGAACAGATACTACATAAAATATGGAATCTTTGGGTCTGATCTGTGTAAAGGTGACTAATGTAGAAATATGTATTTGGGATGAAATCTGATTTTGAGACCAGTGGCTAAAGGGAGGTTTCTAAGGACTGTAAAGCAAACCATAAAATGTGACGACATCCGGCCTTGATCCAATCACTCAGGTGCAAGGCGGAGATGCGGTTTTGATCCAATCCCAGCTCCCAGGGGCAAGCTTAGTTAAGCCGCCCCATACACCCATTTTGTGATGTCATTTGAAAGGATAAATAGATACAGCTGACAACACATAGGGACTGACTGATCCATTCACTTTCCTGATTCCGGCGAAGCACTCTGATCCAGCATTCTACATCCAGCTTTAACAACCTTCCAGATCCAGATGCCAAGACTCTTGCAAGCAGTAGAGAACTATTGACTTTCTGCAAAGGCCTACATTCTCAAACTTATTCTCGCAACTCAGTGAAGCGCTGTGGTGTGAGAAGGCCTTCTGAACTAGTATCCTGCAAATCTCTGGCTTGCTACCACAAGGCTTGCCTGAGGAACTCTCTATCCAGCTGATTGAGAAACACACAAACAAGAAGGGCAGATCCTGTGCAAATGCAGTGACCGGCCCAGCTGATACAGTCCCACGCCTGATGTGCTGTCCTTCCTTGACAGAACCAATCCATGACCAGAACTGACGGTCCAATTTAATAACTTATTCTGTGAGTATTAATAGGAAGAACAGTGACCCATAATATATCTACGTTGTAGGATCCCAATCTCAAACCCATCCCATCTTTAATTCAGAACCATAGTATTGCTAGAACTATCTTTGCGCGGACTCTTTTCTCATCTGTGTTATTAAACCCTGACTTCTTATTGATTTGATTAAGAAAAGTAAATCCCAGGAAGAAGTAGAGTATCCACAACAGGCAGGTTATGCTGATCACGTGACTGTAAGATCCATCTGTGGCATTCACTTTTTCATAGTCCTAATATCATGTAATCAAACCCATCTGTCATTTTCAAAAGTGCATTTCTGTTTTCCATTCTCGCGCCTAATTTGTAAAGACGGCTCCTACTAAAACCTTTAACTCCCTCAGTTTTTATGATAGAAGTGAAATTTCAACTCCTACTTGTACCTAACATCCTTGGCTATCCACAGAACCCAAAACAGTGTGATGATTCTCCCGTTACAGCGAATACCACGCAAGGAAAAGTTTGCCACAAATTGAAATTCTGAAAAGTTTTTACACGTGTGAATTAGCTTTAAACTGCTTCCACCTTGGACTTTGAGATTTCAAATGTTTTCTTTTGACTAAATCATTGTTTGTGATTGTGTGCAACTGTTCAAAGCGGCTCCCATAGGAATTTTATAATAATTTAAGTATTTGGTGTTTTTGCTCAGCCAATTCCAAAGACAATTTCAAAGCCATCCTGTCGACTGAAAAGTCAATTCCGTTTTGTTCTTGTGTTTGAAGGGGTAAGGTGGGAGTGATATTCTGTCTGCTTTGTGCGATTCCTGAATACCTGCTCTCTCTTCACATCTATTTGTCTATTGGTGGGTTGAGGGGCGTTGCAGGGAGAACCCCTAACCATAGTGCCATCTGTTTCAAACCAAAAGTATTCTTTTCTGTGCTGCATTTGCTTTTGTGCTCATTTGATTCCTAGTGTATTAAAGATATTATTCAGTGTTCTCTCATCCCATTGGTGATTGTTGCTACCTATTAAAATATATTGTGATTTGAATTCTAAATACATAAATAAATATTTACCTTTGCAAACTAGCCTGATTCCTGGTTGTGTGACCGGATGGGTAAGGGGGGGGTCTCAGGAGAAGGGTGTGGGATATCGTTCGGAATATTGAACTTGTAGATCAAAATAAATAAAGGTTTAATTTGAGCACTACATGCTGGTCATGACTTGGGTGTGTGCCGGATTGAAATCACTTACAACATTCACTAACGGCATCGAAGCCTTCTTCAAAGGAATCAAAATGTTTATCACCTGAACCTTTGAGGCATATAATTCATATTGAGCCTTTGAAGCAACTTAAGGTGTCGACACATTCATCAACGGTTTTGAATAAGCCATCGAAGCCTTCGACCTCATCAGAGCTTTCTTTGCTCTTGAAGATTGTAAAATCTGTTCCTGAGCCTAAATTGTTCCAACCCATTCCAAGATGTGATTTCTTTAGGCAGATGGGTTCTTTCTTTGAAGATGATGAGAAGGAGGCAGCGGAAGAGGATCACCCCCCCCCCCCCCCCCCCTTTTGGGTACGAGTATGCCACTCCCAATGTTCCAGAAGAATTAACTTCACATGAGTCCCAGATGCAGAATCTTGTGGAAACATTAAAGGAAACCAGTAGTTGGGAAATCTAACCAGAAACTGAATTTGGAAATGCTGATATATCTGCTTATACAGATACTTCTTACAGGATGGTTATTTGTAAGTAGTTGAATATCTGGGATGGTCCAGACCTGCAGCCACTGTGGAAACTGATTACCTCACTGACATCTTAGACAGTGGGCCAGTTAGAGAAGCTGTATTACCATGCCATGCAGCCCTGAGAGTAAGGGTAATGGAAAACTGGTTGAGCGAGTACCTGTGAGTACTGTCAGCTGTCGTGCTGCAGTCTCTGCTCGACCCGCTCGCTTCCTGATTCATCTGCAGCTCCTTCAATCAACTGCTAAAACTCATTGGGTACTTCGTCATACTTCTCAACAAAGTTCCATACCTTTTCAAGAACTTTACTTTGAACTTTAATGGACTTTAAAGATTATTAAAGGATAGCGTTTAACGCTAAACTGTAAACTTTTTCTTCCCCTCTGTAGTTACGCCCACTATCCACGTCAGCAGCTACAAATTGGGAGCCTGCGTGCACCATTGTGCGAGTACCCGTGAGTACTGTCAGCTGACCGCTGAACCGCAGTGTCACATCAGGCACCGTCAATGCAGTATTTGAGGGATTGTGCAGAGATTTAAATGCACGCTGGCTATCTTGAGGGCTCTACGCTCCTAATACCCTGATTGTCCCTTCACTTCCTCCCTTCCCGGATGCCTTTAAAGCGCACATGAAGGAGTTTCTTCCTTACGAGTAAGGTTGCTGGTGATTTGTGTTTGCTTCGTTAATACAGCACTGACCTCATATACTGGTGACTAAATTACTTGATAAGCTGTCTCACTGCAGCTTTTAAAATTAAGCACAGAGTAACGAGGACCTTTATTAGGCAGTTAAATTATGCTACATCTAACCACGGGCATGCCTTTTCCTCCACCACGTTATGCACAAAGAATACCAATACACATTCGTCCAGGGTTTCATCTTTCCCCACTTACTGATGGTCCCCACTTCCCCCATAAATATTAGTCAACTTAACAATGGGACCACTAAGTTCCTTTTTCACAATTCAAATCAACACAATCCTAGCAATGTAAAGTCTGCACTTTCATCTCCTGAATGTAATCAAGCACACCTTCTTTCAGAGACAACTATGCATGCGTGTGCGGTTGATCCTGTTTTTATTATGAGTTTTCATACTCCCAGAATACGACGAGGAGGCACTCGCTAATGCAATGCCACTAGCCTCTTTCTCTTTATTCTCAGGTGCTAAGAGGGCCTCTTAATCCTTTGGATGCTGCTGCTTTTGCAGCAAATCTTGAAGCTCGAGTTCAGCTCTTGGTTCCTAATCTATCTTCCGTGGCGCAGTCTACTCCAGCTATCGCACCAAATATTATAAATACCAATAAGGTTACCCTATGTGACGCTATGAAATCTAGACTATCTAACTCTCCTGAGCTTTATCCCACTGACTGTCCTAATGATATTGGGCCTCATTACGAGTCCGGCGGTAACCGAGGCGGTAAAACCGCCTGGTTACCGCCGGACTCGTATTACCATTCTGCCTCTGTGCTTCCCGGAATTACCGGGGCATTACAACCCCGGTTTCCCGGGAATCACGGAGGCGGAATGGTGTTAATCCCCATTCCCATTGAGTCCTCTGGGACTCAATAGGAATGGGGATCATGGAAACACCGGCAGCATCTCGTAATGCTGCCGGTGTTTCCTCGTCCGCCTGCAGGCGGGCGGTGTTAAACCCGCCAGGTCAGATCTGGCGGGAACATCACCTTCCGCCTGCAAGAGTCTGGATCAGGCGGTCCGGAAACAACGGTGGCGGCGGGTTTACCGCCACCGTTATTTCCGGACCGCCTGATTTGTAATGAGGCCCATTATCTCTTCCCTGCATCTTCAGCTTCTGAGGATCCATCTTTTGCAAAGCCAGTGCCTCGCCCTTCTTTTGGTTTCCCCTCTATAGCCAATCCTGCTCTGGAAGCCGCACTTACGGCGATCAACACAGCCATCTTCCACTTTACCAAGCTATTTGGGATTCTTGAGTTAAGAGCCACCACTCAAGAAGCTGCCGTTTTAACCTTTACTAACACCTTGATTGGCTTGTGTTGAATCTACCTAATATGCTAAAAACTGCTCTTGGTAATGTTGTACCCTCTCCTGTAATTCAGGAATCTGATATTTTTACACCTTGCGAAATGCCTCCATGTGAGACAGAGGCCGTATCTGGGGACCTATCCCCCAATCCAAGCCCTCTCGGGCCAATTGAAGTTATGGATGAGAGATTAATGTCACTAATAACGGACAAAGCCAATAATGCTAATTGTTCTAATCTGTCTAAGATGGAATTGCCTCTATGATGTTTTTCTACCGTCCAACACAGAATAAACGAAGAAAACGCAAGCAGAATAGAAAGCGAACTTCGGATTTGGGAATAGACCAAAATGTGTCCCCTAATCAAATTAAAACGAAAAAAACCAAAAATGTACCTATACCAAAAAAAGAATAAAAAAATGAAATCTAAAACTAAAAGATTTGTGGCCAATATTTCCATCGCGGACCCACGAGCTGTTACAGTTCCTATGATCCCGAAATAAAGTCCCACTGAAGTCCCTGCAGATGGCCTCTGTTCTCTCCCTATGGAGTTGGCATCTTCCAAAGGTAAGACATTGAATAATGTTCCGCCTAATTCTGTGCCTGACAAATTGTTATTAACTGAGCCTATCACTTTAAACAACTCCATTACTACTGAGCAGCTTATGAATCTCCCTCTGTGTATTCAAACAATAATGTATTGGTACTGGAAACTATTCATCAAAGTCTACATGAGGATAGGTCTGCCCCTCCCTTACTGAGTCCAAAGTTCTGTTAATTTGAATCGGGTCACCTTACCATTCAGAACTCTCGAGCAAAAACGAAATGAGCTAGTAAGACGAACCCCATTTGACAAAGGTTCCCCTCCCAAGTCAGAATATCATACCACAGATTCAGCGGGGACGGAAAAAGTTCTAACGCCAATCCAGCTAACTATTATCGACTCTGACCAAGTAGCTAGTAGCACTGATTCTGATTTAACAGTGAGCAAATCTAAATGTATGGTAGGAACTCTTCAGGTCAGGGAACCATGTCAAACAAAGAGGAATATTTAGCAGATAACCTTCAAAATGAGATTCTAAGAATAACCATGATAGACAGAGTATTCTCTAATCCATTTCCAAATAGGTCCACCTTGTTGACAATCTTTCATGCTATTCCACAACTAAGGCATATTAATTCGACTGAGATTAAAGGTGTATCTTATCCCAAACCGGCCCAGCAAGACATTGTCGAAATTAACATCCCTTCACTAATAATTAAGAACTATGTTTGACAGCAAAGACAATTATTATTTGAAAAAGGCCTATTCCTTGAAGCTATTCTCCCTTTGCCACCCATTCACTCTGAATTGCCGCCCCAGAAAAATGTGAGCTGCAATTCTAACGTAGGATCACATGTATGTTGCAATTGTCATGCTAGTTCTTTAAAACCTGCTCAGGCCCCAGTATTGAAATGGTCCTGGGTTTCACATGCTAGAGATAACGAATTAAAACATTTGTTAGCAAAATCTTCTGTTGGTTCGACACGAGTGTTCCTTGGTTTCATGGAACATGTTAGGCAGAAACCTGTGCAGTTCCCTTGGGGACCACTGCAAAAGATTTAGGACTACAGGTGTTGGCAGTAAACCCACTTGGTAGCAGTCTGTACCACCCAGATTTACCTGGTAGCTGTGGCTGAGCAGTCAGACTTCCCTCAAGAAGAGTTAGGCAGTATGTAAAGTATACACAATAGGCACTCAGACACAATAGCACAAGCAAACACTGACCAGAGCTTTGGTATCAAGGTATATATTTATTTAAAAACACACTTATTGAAACACTCCAGCACTATTATTGTAAATCACTCTAAACACAGTTACTATTATTATATATACATCCCTTATTCCTTATCAGACAAGTCTTAGTTAACACCACTTATTTCCAGACAGAGGTGAGCGCTTAACTATAGATGGCACTCCAATAAGTTAACGAAAAAGGGAGAGAAAAAGGCAGAAGGTAGGAAAATACACCACACTAATACTTAGGAACTCTTAAGCAAGGCAGGAAAGTCAAAGCAAGGCAGGAAAGTCAAAAGTTACTTGTGAGCCAAAGTCCATAGGCCGGGCCCACTCTTGGAGAGAGCAGGGCACAAATGCACCCAAGATCACACAATGACAACAGGCTTAAAAAGTCTTGCAGGGAGTTCAGAAAGGTTTTATTTAGGCTCAGAAAAGTTTAGCCAGGGTGTCCCAGGCTAACCCAGGATCGAAAGCCGGGGGCTAAATCTACCCCGTACAGTCGGTTGCAAGGGAAGCCAGGCGGAACACAGTACCTTATGTGGAAAGGATCCTCCAGCGGGGGCAGTTGTTCCTGGCAGCGGGTGCAAGTCGCGGCGTCGTCCAGAGGAAGGGAAGATCTCGACGTGGAGGAAAGATGAAGGTCGTTGCACTGCCAGGGAAGAAACCAGCCGCGGAGTTTTCCGGTAAAAGGTACTACCCTTTGATTTGCGGTAGTGGTAAAACGTGGTATCCCGGTTGCCAGGGTGCTTGGCACAGGCAAGGCGGCCACGAGATGCTCCAGGAAGCGAAAAAGGAAGCAGACTGGTTATCCCCACCAGTCGAAGGAAGAAGACTCTCCAGGCTGGAGATCTCCTCTGTCGTTGGGAAAAGTGGTGAGACGGTTCAGCAGGGCTCCACCGGTGGTTTTGTCGTAGCAGGTCGGCTCAGCTTCTCCCTCATCGGATTCTTGGGTCCTGTGGCGACTTCTAAAGTTCCAGTCCCCAAAGCCCTGCTTTTATGCAGAAAACCCCCATTGACTCAGCCTAGCTGTCACTCAAACATGCTAAGTGGTGAGCCGGCCGGCTCACCACTTGGGCCAGTCAGGACGGAGTGCGACTTGAGTTGCCTAGGCAACTCAGTCCAGGGTGCCTAAATCCCCCTACACCCCTCCTAAGTACCCCAGACAGAGTGGCACCAGTTTGGAGGGCTTCTGTGGAGAAGCCCTCCAAAAAGTGGAACAAAGGGCTCAACTTGGGTTGGAGTCACAGAAGCGAACACAAACGCCATTTTAGAACCGAGTTCTGGCAAAAAATACCAACCAGAGAATTAATATTAAATAAACCAACCGGCGGTATGTTCGAGGCTATAGGAATCAAATAATTAAAGTTCTCCAGCATGGGGTCTGGCATGGATTCACATGCTCATGAATATTCCCCGTCGTCAGGCTGGGAATCCTCGGTAAAGAAAAAATCAGTATCAGTTTCGTTTCTGATCTGTCTTTCGTAGTAATAACCAATCACTGGTCTCTGCGTCATACTGACCACAGCCAATGACTGCCCTCTACCTAAGCACCGCCTCTGGCAGCCATCTTCAGATTTTTACCGCACGTTCATGTGTTGGGATCCTCGTGCTATTGCTCTCGAGCGTTAGTGCTAATTTTTCACGTTTTTCTCAAAAACTTTGTTTTTTTCGGTCAAAAGAGCCTCAAGCTCCACCGACTCTCCATCCGATCAACGGGGACCCGTGTCGGATTCGTCTGCGCCCCTCAAGGGTGAAGATTTCGTCGAGCTACGTTTTTGGAGGACTCCAGAAGCTTCTCAGGCCCGGACATGGCCCAGGAGAAGGGAAGCTCGACGCCCGGAAAGCTGTTCAGGGTCTGCCCTGGATGCCAGCTGCAGAACGTCTTTAAGGAGGACGAACACTCCTTTTGTCTCTACTGCTTACATGAGGACAAAACGCACGTGGAGAAGGACTGTGCGTTTTGCGGCAATATGTCGGAGCGGACCATGAAGGACCGCCATCAACGCCTCGCCAACTGGCTGGAAGGGAAGAGCCCGTCAGGTGAGAAGAAGAGGAAGAAATCCGAGCGGTCTTCTAAGACCTTTGAGGACGCCCCGGCAACGGGGGTCCAACACAAGGCCAAGCACCGCGAGTCCGCTGGCACCGGGAGCGCCGAACGGTCGGGCTCTACGGGCGCCAGGCAGGGCGCACCCTCTCCGGCACCTTCAGCCACGAGCCAACGCTCTGGGTCGGGTAAGAGGAAGGGCGAGCACCCGGCGAAGCTCCTGGAGAGGCCCCGGTCGAGCTCGAAGGCCCCATCGGAGGGGGAGCGAGGCAGTGTCCCCCCCCCTCAAGGATAAGGCGGTGAGCGCACCTAAGGTGGTGAAGGCCTCAATCCATCCGGCCAAGCCCTCTATCGATACTGTCGCGGTGGCCCTGGCTCAGCCTGTGGAGGCTACACCAGTGGTGGCGATCTCGGGGCTCAGTCTCCCTGCCACCTCGGAGGGAGTCCTCTTTTGTGCCCATCGATAGGACCCCCCGTGAAATCCCCGGCGGGGAAGAAAAAGGGGGGGCAGGGCGTCGTCGTAGATTCGGCTTCAACCTCGGAGGAAGAGCTGATCGAGGTCTTAAGCCACGGCCTTGGCGTGGATAAAGACCGGCCCGTCGGGATGGATCCCGACGCAGGTGACGACGACATCGTCGAGGGTGCCGACGGGGCCCCTGATCGCCCGTCGGATTCCCCTCTGCCAGCGCCGCGAGACAACTCGGCGGCCATTTTGTTGGCTATACAGTCCTTATGCTCAGAGATAAGGACGAGACTACCGTTGCCGACGGAGGAACCTCTCCCGTCGGGGGATCCTGAACCGGGACCTTCGGGTGTTCCCCCACCCAAGAAAAGAAGGATTCACCCTCCACCTCCTTTTCAGCCGTCGCGCCCCGTCCAGCCCTCCTCCCCGTCCACCCGAGGGGATGATACGGGGACTGAAACGGCAGCGACGGGTACGGACGACTAGGTATACGACGAGGATCTACCGTCGTCACCTCCCACCAGGGCTTCTCCGCCCGACGAGATTGGATCGTTCCACTCCATGATCGCCAGGGCATCCAAGCTTTTCCAACTCTGCCCTGAGGAGAAGAAAAAGGAAGGATTCCTTTATCAACGGCGCGAGGCCAAGAGGAAGACGGTCCTCGCGGTGCCTCTACTGGACGACATTTGGGATGAGGGCCTCGCCCTCCTCAAGAACCCTTCCACGACGCCAGCTAGAAGAGACCGGTACGAGAAGAAGTACCGGGTCCCGGACGCGGCCCCCCTGTGCCTCCGGGCGCAGCCTACCCCGGACTCCGTCGTCTCCGCGGCGGCCAGGAAGAAAGCGGGGGGGGGTGCGGCCTCCACATCGACTTCCCCACCGGACGGCGAGGGAAAGAAATTGGACGCTATGGGACGCAGGGTCATCTCGTCTGCAGCGACGACGATTAAAGCGGCCAACGCCTTGGCTATCATGGCCCGCTACGACAGGGAGCTATGGTACAAACTGGCTCCCCTGCTGGACTTCCTACCGGACGACAAGAGGGCGGATGCCCTGGAGATCCTACAGGAAGGTGAGGTGGCGTCGGACCACGCCATCACTATTGCGACGGACATCGCTGACACTGGGTTTCGCCAGTTGGGCAACGGCGTGTGCCTTAGGCGGCGTGGATGGCTCAAGGCTACGGACTTCCGTCAAGACGTACAGACCAGAGTCCTGGACATGCCGTTCGATGGGAACAACCTGTTTGGGAAAACAGTGGACGATTCCCTTCAGGCCATTAAAGCGGACACTGAGACGGCCTGGGCCCTTGGGGTTCTGCAGCAATGACGGACGCCCTTTCGGAGCAGCGGAGGCAAGGGCGCCTCCAAAGGTTCCGGCGGCGGTTTCTCCACCTACCGTCAAGCGGCCCGCTCGTCGTCTCAGGAGGCCTACAGAGGACTAGGCAAGTCTGGCGGACCCCGCCGTCGTCGCCAAGGCGGCAAAGCCTCGTCGAAACAGGATTGAACCGGCCGTGGGGTCGGGCCCCCACCGAAGCACCCCGGTGGGAGGCCGGCTGGCAAGCTTCGTCAGCGTGTGGGAGTCCATCTCCACCGACCGTTGGGTGCTGGACGCCTTAGCCCGGGGCCACGCGCTCGAGTTTCAAAGAAGGTGCCCGCGCGTCCCCCCCGTGGCCAGGAAAGAGCTTCACGTCCCTCAGCTTCTCCTGGAGGTAAAGGCGATGCTCAGGAAGGGCGCCATCGAACTCGTCCCTAAGAGGCTTCGGGGCTCCGGAGTTTACTCGAGATACTTCCTCGTGAAGAAGAAGACAGGAGGATGGCGCCCCATCCTAGACCTGCGACGTCTGAACAAGTTCATCAAGGCGCAGAAGTTCCGGATGGTCACCCTCCAGCACGTCCTGGGTCAGCTGGAGGAAGGAGACTTCCTGTCGTCGTTGGATTTGGAGGATGCCTACTTCCATATTCCCATCCTAAAGGGGCACCGAAAATTCCTCAGGTTTGTGGTCCAAGGGCGTCACTACCAGTTCAAAGCCTTCCCCTTCGGACTACGGTCGGCACCCAGGGTATTCACCAAGTGCCTTGCACCGGTGGCGGCGCAGCTGCGCCGCGAGGGGATCCACGTCTACCCCTACCTGGACGACTGGCTCATCCGAGCCAAGACGAGGGAGCTCGCCGTGGAGCACACGGCAAGGACCGTCCAACTTCTCACGGACCTGGGATTCTCCGTGAACTACGCCAAGTCCCACCTGGTACCCGCGCAAAACGCACTGTTTCTGGGAGCGAAGCTCGACACAGTGTCCCTTCTGGCCTCCCCGTCGGAGGAAAGGACCAGGTCCATCCTGGGCAAGGTACAGCGGATGTTGGTTTCCGACGCGGCCAAGGTGAGGTCCATCAAGTCCCTCCTCGGAATGATGTCTTCTTGCATCTACCTCATTCCCATGTGCAGGCTCCGGATGCGCCCGTTGCAGGAGTTCCTGGACACGCGCTGGATCCAAACGACGGGCGGCTTCGAGGAGAGGATCACACTCGACGAGAGTTTCCGCCGAGCGGTCCGGTGGTGGGGCACCCGCGCGCATCTGACGGCGGGCATGGACTTCCAGACCCCAGACCACCAGGAGACAGTGACCACGGATGCCTCCCTGGAAGGGTGGGGAGCGCACACCGAAAATCTGCACGCGAGAGGCCTTTGGCTCCTGACGGAGAAGTCCCTCCATATCAACGTCCTGGAGCTCCGTGCAGTGTTCTGGGCCCTCAGGTCCTTCCTTCCGTCCCTCAAGGGCAAGGTGGTGAGGATCTTCACCGACAACACCACCACCATGTTTTACATCAGGAAACAGGGCGGAACCAGGTCCCCAGCACTGTCCAAGGAGGCGCAGGACCTGTGGCATTGGGCCGTCGCCCAAAGGATGTTTCTGCTGCCGTTTCATCTGGCAGGGATAAAAAACACCATCGCCGACTCACTCAGCAGGGAGCTGCGCTCGTGCCACGAGTGGGAACTACGGCAGGATCTAGTGGATCGCCTCTTCCGACAGTGGGGCACACCCCAGATCGACCTGTTCGCGACAGCGACGAACTCCAAGTGCCGGAGGTTCGCCAGCAGGTTTCCCCAGGCGAGGAGCATGGGCGATGCTTTCTCGTTCCCCTGGGAGGGCCTGTTCCTCTACGCGTTCCCTCCTTTGCCACTGCTAATCCGGCTCGTCAACCAGCTCAAGAGGTCATGGTGTAGGATGATCCTCGTCGCACCTGCGTGGCCGAGGCAGATATGGTTCCCGGACCTTCTGGACTTGTCAGCGTCCCCGCCAATCAAGCTGCCGGTGGACGCGGATCTACTCTCCAGGGAAGGAGGCGCCATCCTCCACCACGACCCGAAATCGCTGAACTTGCAGGCCTGGCTCCTGCAGCGCTAGAGTTTGGGGGATACGACATACCGGCCGACTGCAGAGAGGTTCTTGCAAAGGCCAGGGCGTCCTCGACTCTTAAATGCTACAGACACAAATGGAAGAGGTTCTCTGTCTGGTGCCACGCACAGAAGATTAACCCTCTACGGATTACGGCTCCCCAGGTACTGCCGTACCTGCTGACGCTGGCCAAAGCTGGACTGGCACACGCGTCCATCAAGATTCATCTTGCTGCGATCTCCCGATACACCAGAACCACGGGCCGGACGTCCTTGTGGTCTCATCGTCTGGTGAAAGAGTTCATGAAGGGACTGTTCAGATCGTTCCCGCCGGTGAAGGCTCCGGCCCCGGCGTGGGAGCTCATCGTGGTGCTAACCAAGCTCATGGGACCTCCGTTCGAGCCTCTGCACTCGGCCCGTTGAAGTTTCTGTCGTGGAAAACAGCGTTTCTTGTGGCCATCACCTCCGCACGACGGGTGGGAGAGATCCAGGCCCTTTCCTGCAAGGCCCCGTACTTGACTTTTCACGACACAAGGGTAGTGCTCAGGACGCACCCCTCCTTCATGCCCAAGGTACCGTCGGACTTCCATCTCAATGAACCCTTGGTGTTGCCTGTGTTCTTCCCGTCGCCTTCGTCGCCGGCTGAGAGGACTTTGCACTCGCTGGATGTGGCTAGAGCGCTGAAGTTCTACGTGGACCGCACGAAGTGTTTTCGGAAGACGTCACAACTCTTTGTGAACTTTGGACCTGTCAATCAGGGGAAGGCTCTCTCGAAGGCTTCCATTTCCAGATGGCTCTCCGGCTGTATCATGTACTGTCATCGGTTGGCAAACCGACCGCTGCCTGGCCGTCCGAGAGCCCATTCCACCAGAGCGATCGCAGCTACCACGGCGTTCCTTTCTGGTGTGCCCCTGCTGGACATATGCAGGGCTGCTACGTGGAGGTCGACGCACACCTTCACGAAATTCTACTGCGTCGATCGGGATTCCAGGGAGGAGTCCAGGGACGGCCAAGCAGTGCTGCGCAACCTGTTCGCCTGAGGTGAGCCTGGTGAGGAGGTAAGATGCTTTAATGTTGAGTTTGATGTAATGCTTAATGTTGAGCCTTTGCCACCTCCCGTGGTTGTGCATGTGTGTACTGCTATGTATTCTTTATTCATGAGCATGTGAATCCATGCCAGACCCATGCTGGAGAAGGAACAAGTTACTTACCTGTAACTGTTGTTCTCCAGCATGGGTCTGGCATGGATTCACATGCGAACCCTCCCGCCTTCCCCTCTGCGGCTCTTCACTTGGTCATACTGCCACTTCACGTGCTTCCAAATCTGAAGATGGCTGCCAGAGGCGGTGCTTAGGTCGAGGGCAGTCATTGGCTGTGGTCAGTATGACGCAGAGACCAGTGATTGGTTATTACTACGAAAGACAGATCAGAAACGAAACTGATACTGGTTTTTTTCTTTACCGAGGATTCCCAGCCTGACGACGGGGAATATTCATGAGCCTGTGAATCCATGCCAGACCCATGCTGGAGAACAACAGTTACAGGTAAGTAACTTGTTCCTTGGTAGCCTCGAACAATGGGAAATCCCATAGAGATATATTCGCGGTCGAATATAAAAAGTAGTATCCACAGCCACCAGCCAAAACTCGATCAGGGGGGACGGAGACGTGCCCCCTCGACTAACAGACCCCGGGGCAATCGAATTGCCCCGGCCAGTACGTCCACAATATGATGGTTTGTACTGGTTCTGTTCAGAATTTGAGACTAGTAAAGTCAATGGTGACTTTACATGCCCTGGGAGACAGTAGTCTGTCCCAGGGTATGGAGTCTATATTGGGGGTCGCTATGACACCCCTGTGTTACTGCACTGAGGGTGCTGTGTAACACACATCACAAAAACACATGAAGCCCTATGGAGTAAAAGACCCCATAGCCCATTAAACAAATCTAGAGTCAAAGAAACACGCTCAAATTATGCCCAAGAGTGAGGGTAAAAGAGTCTCACTCTTGGCAGGAGAAAAAAATTAACCCCAAAAATCCAGCAAAGCTGCTGGGGGACTCACTAGGTTAGGAACTTCAGCCTTAACAGAGAATTCCCCCTAACAGAACACTAGAGGTTTTTCTCATCTAATGGCATCTAAACCTAAATTACTAAACAAATATGATTTAGTTTTATTACAGGAAACGTGGCTAATGAGCACCCCGGTGTGGCCTGATCATCAAGTGGTTATAATACCGGCTTCAAAGGCTGCGAGGGGTAGACCGGCTGCGGGTCTATTATTAGCAACAAGACATGACTCCCATTAAACCATGGCCGAGTCCCGATTGTGGTATTCAATCTGCAATTATATGTACCTCTAATCCAAATCACCCTTTTTTTTTTCTTCCAACAACAATGTTAATAAATATTTACTGGAACCCAGCCTCACCTATGGCATCTGAATTTATGGGTAATATTGAACAAATTTTAGATCGATCATTAATTGATCCTAACATTGCATCCACGATCATTGCAGGGGATATTAACATGAACCTATGTTTCTGATGCTTGTTAATCTGCTTAGAATCACATGCTGTGTATATGGTCTGACAACCAGTGGTAACCGCAGAGTATTGCATCTTGTCTTTCGGGCACCGAAAGGGGACGTCGGCTTAGGCATGTCTGTAACACTATCGTGACGTGTAGTGTACCCAAAATCCCTCATGGGCCGAGGTCCTTCAGATTGTTTTTTTCCGCCCAGATAACTGGTCACCCTATAGCGGAGCTCTTACATACTAGACATTGTTTATCTGTAACCGACTTGTCGGTTTTTCCCTGTTAAGTCACTTCGACGGCAAGAACAACTTTGACGAAGACGGCGGGGGAATTGTCTACGGCGGTGGATTTTGGCGCCTAAGATCCAGCGGCCATAGCTTCCACGTGGTCGGGACCTCCGCCGACCTTTACAGTAGGGAGAGTGGGGTGGCCATATTTTCGGTATGTCTTTCCTCTTCCCCCTCTTTACCCTTTAGGCCTGGTCATCTTCCCCTTTTGCTATGAAAAGGACTCCTTTTAGGTTCTGCCCTAAGTGTAGGGTCAGATATCCTTGGAAGGACGAGTACAGTACGTGCAATGCCTGTCTCCCCTTAGATCAAGACGAGAAGAGGTGTGCAGCGTGTAAACTCCTTCGGTTTAAGACCCTTAAGGAGTGCTGTGTAAAGGGGTGGGCCGCGTACGGTATGTCGCGAGTGGAACCCTCTTCCCCCACAGCCACACCTGCCAAAAGTGACGGGGGTACTTCTGATGACCAAGCATCCGTTGCGGATGTGATGGACCTTGAGGCGGAAGCCCGTCCGCGATTCAAGGCCTGACTCTGGTCTTGCTTCAGGGACAACACCCGGCGACAGGGGCGTACAAGCGCATTTCACTAAGCACACAACCCCTACACCTATTTCAACATGTACGTCGAAAAAGGTGAAAGCGCCAACTGGACCATCGCAATGTCGACAGATTCCTTGGATCGTACAGATCCAAAGCCTTCCCCGCATCCACAGCAGCGTCTTGCGACTGGGCATTTGAAATTAAACAAGGGCGCTACCCCTAAATCGGGTGCACACGTCGAAGTGCGGAAATCCGACGCTACGACGATCCCGAAGGCTGTGGTAGGCTAAAAAAATCACGGCTAGACTTCAAGTCGAAAAACGGACCGCTAGGCCCTCTAACGCCACAGTAGGCAATAAATCTACCGATAGACCTTCAGAACCTTTGTCTCACGCCGATTCAGTGATTATCGAAGAAAGCATCGAGAGAATTACTTCGGCGGTTGGGCTGACCCCGTTCCGCTGAAAAGCATGGAACAGGCCGCAGACAGATCTTTGAATATGCCATGGCATCTCGATTCTCACGATAACTATGAGGGCAGTCAAGAGCCTCTTTCTACCACCCTAAGAGACAATTTTCGACGCCATTGCACGGAAGATGACGTTTTTCCACCCCTAGGCCCTTCTGGGTCCTCTGAATGGGCAAGGGAGAAATTTGAAGGGTGTATGTACCGCCTGGAAAGAATTATCCGTTTTTCTAAGCATTCTCAAGAAGATCAGCCTTCTGTCCCCGTCCAGCATGAAGACATTGTCCAGATGGACACTTATAGATACATTTATAGTGAAGAGGAAGAAACTTCCTTCCTACAGAATTATGAGGAGGACCAGGCGGATGCCACAGACAATTGAGAGGAAACCCAGCAGGTGAAGACGGACCCATGGACTCTCCCCCATCAAGATCAGGACACTGATGTATTGTGCCTGGATTTCCCTCCGTCCACACCGGCTCGCCAGGCCTCGCCTGTAGACGACCAGATGGCCTTCAATACCATGTTAAAAAAGGCAGCTGAGCCTTTTCAGATCTCTACTCAAGAGGCTGTGCCTGAACAGGACTTTGTAGAGGATATTCTTAAGGAGAAACCTCCCTCTAACCAGGCCATTCCCCTCCTTAATTCTATTAAGAGAAGGTTGGCTCCCTCTCGTGTCACCAGCACAAACTTAGGCAGTGAACCCAAAAGTTGAAAAGTTATTACGACCAGCTCCTTCGGACCCACTATACATTAAAGGGCATGCTACCCCCGATTCTCTGGTAGTGACTACCACCCGGAAATGGGCAGGAGTACCATTTGCCACGGGGGAGGCACCTCCGGATAGGGAATCCAAAAGTCTGTATGCTTTGGGCAAGCAAGTCACCTCGGCTGCCGCATATACCCCGCGTATAGCAAATACTATGCTGTTGGCGAGTTATGCTGTCACTCAGTGGAACCTACTTCAGGAAGGCCTCCAGGAGGTCCCAGAACCCGTCAAGTCCAAGCTTCTCTCTATAGTTGCCGAAAGAAGGCAGGTGAACCAGAATGTGATAAACTCTGGACACGGCCGAAACCGCAGGCAGGTCCCTGGCCCAAGGAACCTTACTCAAAAGACACGCTTGGCTGCGTACCTCAGGGTTTAATCCCGAAACACAGGCTTCGCTCATCAATAAACCGATTGAAGAAGCTAACCTCTTCGGAAAGGTGGTCGATGAGGCCCTAGAAACAGCCAAAAATGGGCATGAGACTCTTGTCCCTGCAACAAATCACTTGGACCGTCCCCCAGAGAGGAAGTAACTCTCAGTGGTCCTTTCGAGGGCAGTCCCGTGCAAGCCAGAACTATGGCACAGGAAATTTCAATACCGGACAAGCATTGGGTAACCCCGCTTACTACCCTCCAAGGGGTCAGCAACGCGGCAAAGCCATAGATGGAGGCCCCAATCCTACAGGAGCCGCGGCCTCCGGTTGAAATGACCATCAGATCCAGCTCCCCTCCCATGTCACTCCAGTCGGGGGGCGATTAACATCTTTCCTCATGGCATGGGAGGGGATAACTTCAGACCAGTGGGTCATGCAGACGGTCGCCCACGGGTACTTGCTGGACTTCGCCTGACCTCCACAATTCAGACCACGGCGCCTTTCACCGGACCATCTGGAGATCCTGAATCAAGAGGTGGAAGCGCTGCTGGGAAAGGACGCCATAGAAGCTGTCCCGATTCTTCAGGTAAACAAGGGTATTTATTTAGTGTTCTTCCGTGTACCCAAAAAGGACCTAACCATGCGCCCTGTTCTAGACCTGCGCCCAACGAACAAATTCATAAAACCTCAAGTTTCAAATGGTAACTCTACAGGAGGTGATCCCACTGTTGAAACAGGGGGACTACATGGCAACATTGGAAATTAAGGATGCATACTTCATATTTCAATGTTGCCAGCGCACAGAAAATATCTAAGGTTCATGATAGAGGACAGGCATTACCAATTCAAGGTACTCCCCTTCGGCATCTCTTCCGCACCAAGGGTGTTTACGAAGGTCCTGGCAGCATCTGCAGCACACCTGCGCAGGTTATCCGTCCCAGTTTACGCTTACCTCGACGACTGGCTCATAACAGGGTACTCGTACGACACATGTTTTTTGCATACCCAAAAAACCATGGACTTTCTCTTCAGTCTGGGGTTCTCCATCAACAAGAAAAAATCCAGTCTAGTCCCCTTTCAAATAAAACAATTTCTGGGAGCTCTGATCAGGACGAAAGACGGCCTCGTCTTCCCCTCCGAGAGGGTTCAGAACGTGCTTTTTCGGATCCCTCAATATGTAGCCAGTTGGGAGGTGACGGTGCACAAAGCCATACGCTTGTTAGGAATGATGGCGTTGTGCATATTCTTAGTTCCCCAAGCACGGCTGCGCATGCGTCCTTTGCAGGAGTGGCTCAACAGCCAGTGGTGTCAGGCCAGCGGACAATGGGAAGATCTGGTAGTTGTCTTGCCAGCCCTCGTTCTCTCTGCAGTGGTGGTCAAGAGAAAACCTCTTGAAAGGGAAGACCTTCACCACCCCTGCAGTGGAAGCCACTCTCACGACAGACGCGTCTCTCACGGGGTTGGGGGGGCTCACCTGCTTCAGCAGACAGCACATGGAGTGTGGTCCCCTCAGGTAGCGTTCAACCATAGAAATTTGCTGGAGCTATTAGCGGGGTTCAAGGCACTAAAGACTTTTCAGACGCAACTACAAGGGAAGACTGCTGATTCTAACGGACAGCACTACAGCCATGTATTACCTTAACAAACAGGGGGCACTCGCTCTCCAGGGCTATCCAAGCTGTCCCAAAACATTTGGATATGGGCTCTCAAACGCAAGATGTTTCTGTTGCCCCAACATGTTCCAAGGGAACTCAATCTTCTGGCAGACGTGCTCAGCAGAGATTTTCCTCTGCCCGAAGAATACGAATGGTGTCTGCACGAAGACATCGTGTCCAACATCTTCGCAGAATGGGGCTTCCCAGAGATCGACCTGTTTGTGACTCAGGAGAACGCCCAATGCCAAGACTACGCCTCCCGGTACCCCCAGAACCGCTACAAGGGGGAACGGTCTCTGGATAACATGGTCAGGGAAATTTGTATTTGCTTCCCCCCCCCCCCTCCAACCTCCCCCCACCCATCTCCCGTTCTCAACAACATGGTGCACAAGATGCACCAGGAACCAGTTACCATGATACTGGTGGCCCCCATGTGGGCCCGCCAACTCTGATTCGCTCATCTGATGGAAATGTCCCTCTCCCCACCAGTAAAACTACCCTGCCCATACAACGTGTTGTCTCGGGACAGGGGGGAGACCCTACACCCATGCCCACAAACTCTGAACTTAGCAGCTTGGCTCCTGAGGTCATAGAGTTTGGACACCTACAGCTCCCTCAGAGGTGCATGGACATACTAGGGAAGCTAGGAAACCTAACGCCCGTTATTGCTATGCCAGCAAATGAAAATGTTTTGTTATCTGGTGTAATACCAAGGGCGTCAATCCCATCGATTGCTCACCCACACACATTGTACTTTACCTAACCCATTTGTTGGACACAGGGTTGGTCTTCATTTCCCTGAAGGTTCATCTGGCTGCTCTTTCAGCCTATACCACGTCACAACAAAAGGTGGTGTGGTGGAAGATACCGGTGATTAAGGCCTTTTATGGAAGGGGTTAAAAGAATGTATCCTCCCATTTCTCACCCAGCTCCTGGAATGGGATTTAAATGTGGTTTTAACCAGGCTCATGGGGACCCCCTTTGAGCCTATGCATAAAGCAAGTCTAAAAGACCTTGCTTAAAAGAAAGCCTTCCTAGTGGCTATCACATCTATCAGAAGGGTTAGTGAACAACAGGCCCTTTCTGTTCTAGACCTCTTTGTTACAGTCCACAAAGATAAGGTAGTTCTGCGCACGCATCCCAGATTCACACCTAAATTTATCTTGAAGTTCCATGTGAACCAATCGATTGAACTTCCTACCTTTTTCCAGAATCCCACTAGCATGGCCAAAAGAAGCCTACACACACTAGATGTGCGTAGGGCAGTCATGTTCTACCTGGAAACAACGAAACCACTGAGAAAAACAAAACCATTTTTCGTTTCAGTGGCAGCTGGTAGAGAAGGGATCCTGTCTCTAAATCAGCTATCTCAAGGTGGATAGTCCAATGCATCACACTGTTACGCTCTTGCTAAAAGAGAACTGCCCTTCAAGCCTAGAGCACACTCTACTCAGGGCACTGGGGCTTCAATAGCATTCATTGCATATGTTCCCCAAGAGTCCATTTGCAAAGCGGCAACCTGGAGTTCTGTACACACCTTTACCAAACACTATTGCCTAGACACTCATTCTAGGTCTGATTCTCTGGTTGGACAAGCAGTACTAAGACATCTTTTCTGTACTGTTCCTTCTCCTAATCCACCTCCAACTCCGGGTACTGCTCGCTAGTCTATGCACAGCATGTGATTCTAAGCAGATTAACAAGCATCAGAAGACCAACATTACTTACCGTAATAGCATTTCTGATGATTGGATCTGCTTAAATTCACACGCGCCCTCCCTGCCTCCCCGCTCCGGTGGAAGGAACATAGACGTCTTACTACTTCTCTTCTTCATGTACTCACTCACAATAGCCTTGGGCTCCCTCATGGCAGAAAAAATACAATCGGAGGGACCTAGCCAGAGCCTGACCTTCCTGGGCCTCATCTGGTACTCAAGGTCCGAGAGACTTTCCCCTCTGAGGACAAGGTCACGGCCAGTAAGAGAGCCACTGCTCACTTCTTTACCTGAGCAGTGACCTCGGCCTGGTGATACCAACTCTTATTGGGTATCATGGCAGCAATGCCCCACACGAGACTCAGAATGAGGAGATTACAGCTGTACTTTGCAGCCTCATGTAATCGGGAGTAGGACTCCCAAGCGGAGCCAGTTAGCATCCCTCCTTCTCTCCCCTTGAACCTCACCTGGTAGTCCAGGGAGTGCAATCTGTGGACGGGCAAGCCCTTTGCAGCAGCCAGCTCTGCAGGTCACCATCACTACAGACTCCTCCCAGGAAGGCTGGAGAGCCACTCTGGACAGCCAGTGTCCATGGAGTCTGGACCCGGCAGGAGTCTCGCATCAACTGGCTGGAGCTGACGGCCATCTGGCTAGCTTTCAAAGCATTCCTTCTGCTCATTGGGGGCAGGACCGTCCTTGTCCAGACAAACAACTCCACCAGCATTCATTATGTCAACAAACTCAGACGGGGGGGGGGGGGTACCAGGTCCCAGCCACTATGCAGCCTAGCTGTAAGCATGTGGGAATGGGCCCAGGAGAACATCTACCTCACGGCCGTCCAACGTGGAAGCGGACATGCTCAGCAGACTGGGAGCAGACAATTAAGAATTGTAATTGAATGACCAGGTATCACTGGGAGGAGGGGGGCATCCTCAAGTGGATCTGTTTGCCTCCTGGGACAACAGGATGCCAACAGTTCACGTCCTGGTAGGGGCAGGGCCTCGGCTCCCTGGGCGACGCATTCCAGATGCATTGGGACAGCATGACGGCGTATGCCTTTCCTCTCACACCCCTGGTCCACAGGGTGATCCGCAAGATAAAGGAATCTTGTCACCTCCGCATCATTCTGATAACTCCATGGTGGCTGGCGAGACCGTGGTTTTCCGAACTTCTCAGCCTCACACAGTCCACCCATTCACCTTCCGATGGGGCCAGCCCATCTCCTGGCACAGGAGTCATCCACTCCACCCCACAGAAGTTAGCCCTCGCAGCATGGTTCCTTAGGTCATGCTCGGGCACCTGAGCCTATCGCAGGCTAACCCGGAAATCATTCAGGGTGCCAAGAGCAAGGCTACCAGGAGGCAATACAAGAGTAAATGGACTAGGTTCTGTCATTGGGCGGTCTCTAAGGAGATCGTCCCCCCGCCTCCTTGCGTGCACGCTAGTTGATGTGCTCTCCTTCTCGGCACACCTTGCTCAATCTGGCGTACAGGTTGACACATGGCGCACCTATCTGTCAGTCCTAGGGGGCTACAGAAATTCGGAGGAGGTCTTGTCCTCTTCCACCCCGTTAGTCAGGAGACATTTGGCGGGCCTTTCCAGTCTCTACCCACCCATTAAGAAGCCAGACCCCTGTGTAGGTCCTAAATGTGGTGTTGGGCGCCTTGGCGCACAAACCCTTCGAGCCAATGGCATCCGCAGACTTCAGGCTGGTCACTAAACAGCTTTGTTAGTGGGCCTCACCTCTGCTCGCAGACTCAGCGAGATCCAGACTCTGGTGGCTTCAGAACCCTATACCACTTTTCACAGGGATAAGGTGGTCCTGTGGACTCTCCCCGCATTCCTGCCCAAGTTACCCTCTGCTTTCAATCTAAACAAGGAAATAGTCTTACCTATGTTTTTTTGTTGACCACAAGGATGAGGCTCAGAGTCTTGCACTGTCTGGATATCGGACGCGCTCTGAAATTCTATCTGGACAGGACCAAGAGCTTCCGTAAGTTGGGTGCACTGTTGGTCACCTTCGGGGGGGGATCCAGGCCTGGGTATCAGGCATCCAAGGCCTCTATTGCACGGTGGATGGTTTTGGCCATCAAGGAGGCCTACGAGGGGCAGCACAAGCTGCTCCCAGCTAACATGTACAACCACGCTGTCAGAGCCAAGTCCAAGGCCACGGCCATTGCATTCCAACGACAGGTTCCGTGGCAGGTCATCAGCAGGGCGGCCACCTGGGCCACCTGGGCCACCCTTCGGCTTTCTGTAAGCATTACTGTTTAGACACCAGCTCTAAGTCAGACGCGGCCTTCGGACAGGTGGTTCTAAGGATCATGTTTGCTTAGGGAGGAGTCTCCTCTCCACCCTGGGGCTACATTCAGTTGTAATCGCCCATGCAGTATGGAGGAAAGGGGACGTAAGAGTAATTAATAGTTGCTCACCGTAGTGACTAACATACTTAGTCCATAGTCCCTTTTCCTCCATACGTCCCACCATCCTCCCACCTAATAATACTGGTGTCATTAGGCAATGTTCAATATTGTCGACGCGTCAATGGGGACTGAGGAGTGGCGCCAGTGGGCGGAGTCAGGTGACTGCATGCTTCCAGGGCCACGCCTGCGCTCCTCTAAATTTAAAGGCAAAGAAGGTTTTTCTGGGGAAAAAGGTTCCGTCCCGAGTGAGGGACGCCCGTGCAGTATGGATGAAAGGGGACTTTGGACTAAGAGTATGTTAGTCACTACAGTGAGTAACTATTAATTTCCTCACTTAATACGGAGGTTGAGGAAGTTCGGGAAAACCATGATCCTCATTTCACTGCACCAGATTGGCCTGGAGAACATGGTACCCGTTCCTTCTGGAAATGGCCATCTGCCCTCCAATTCAAAGATGACCTACTCTCACAAGAGGGAGGTCAAATTTTTCACCCAGAGATCAGGACTCTCAACCTTCACGCCTGGTATCTGAAAGGGTGAGCTATAAGGATTAGGACCTTCCGGAAGACTTAAGGAAGTGTTGCTTTCGGTGAGAAGACCGGCAACTAAATCCCTGTACCGCTGCCGTTGGAATAGACTTTGCAGCTGGTGCAGGGAAAACAACTAGATCCTTTCTCATGTAAACTTCCCCAGGTTTTAACTTTCCTACTTCACTTGACCCATTCTGAGTTGCAAGTAGCCATGGTGAAGGGCTATTTAGTAGCCCTTTCAATTTTCAAAAGATCTCCGGATAAGGGATCATATTTCAAAGTACCGATTGTGACACAATTTCTGAAAGGCTTAACAAATTGGTTCCCGCCTACTCCCTTCACTGTGCCATCATGGGATCTAAACCTTGTATTAAGAGGTCTTGTGGGAGCTCCCTTATTCGTGCCCTCTAAGGATGCTCTCCATAAAAACTGCCTTTTTAGTGGCCATCACATCTGCCCTTGGGGTAAGTGAGCTACAGGCACTATCTTCCAAACAACCTTTCACGACCATATCCTAGGATAATGTAGTTTTAAGGGTCAAGTTCTTTTTCTTGCCTAAGGTTGTGTCAGAATTTCATAAGGAGGAAGAGAGACTTCATCGTTTAGACCCAAAGAGGGTTCTAAGTTTCTATATCGCAAGGACTGCAAATATTCACCATGATCACTTTTTTATTGGTTATGCTGGTCATAGGTTCGGATTAGCTGTCGCAAAACACTCCATTTCTAGATGGAGTATGATGTGCAGAACTGAGTGTTACTCAATGGCTGGCACGGATTCACCTGAAGGTGTAAGAGCCTATTCTACTAGAGGAGTGGCTGCTTCATCGGCTCTTGAAAGAGGTGTACCAGTGAGGGACATTTGCAGAGCGGCAACATGGAAGTCCCTGCATACATTTAGTTCTACTGTGTAGATTATTTTTCAGGAGAGGAAGCCAAATTTGGCATAGCTGTCCTCCACAACATTAACAAATGAAGTACATTCTTCGCACCCTCCGCTAAACTCTAACTGCTTTAGGAGTCAGATTACCAATATGTGGGAGGACACAATCCATTTGAAGAACAAGTTACTTACCCCCTGGTAAAGTTCTTTCGACTGGATGTTCCTCCAACGTATTCGTCATCACCCTCCCATCATCCCCTCTTGCTTAGAATTTCTGTTTTACACCTTCCTTTCTCGCAAACGTCTAGACTATCTCCTCCTGGAACACTACATGCTACTTAAGGAGGGAAAAAACAAAGAATTGAGATCACGATAAGCGCGCGTGCCAATGTCTATCCACGTCACCGTCGCGAAGGACGCTACAGAGACAGTTGAGGACCAAGATTCAACGCTGCACGACGCTGAACCCTATGAAAAAAAATTCCGAAGCAAGCTGCAAGCAGACTTGAATACATTAAAGATGAGGAATACGTTGGAGGAACATCCAGTCGAAAGAATATTACCAGGGGTAAATAACTTGTTCTTTTCCCAGCTGCAACAAGTCACTTGTCGTAATGCAAAATATCATACCAATAATCAAGTGTAGCTTTTAAGTGTGTGTGGATTCACTTCTCTAAAATTGGTCTCCTGGGAAACCAAGTGTAGGTGCCCTTCCCCGGCTTACTACGTGTGAGAGAAAATAAAATACTGACACAACCCCTGTCGGGGAAGGAGGCACTGAGACCCGGCTGCAAGAGTTCAAAGGATGGTTTATTTCTCCAGCTAGGAAATGACCCAAAAAACCCTCTACCTCCTCATTACATCACACTTTTATATTTATATTAATTAAAGTAACTCTAACAAAAAATGCTAAATGGATCCGATTGGCCAGGCGGTGTGGTGCTGTAGGTGTGGGTGGCATCTCTTCCTCCTGGTTGCCTGAGTGGCTGATGAGATGACGGACGTCAAACATCTTGTGCTCCACGCAGGTCAGGTTCCGGTCACTTTGGTCACTATCTAAGCTAATATGTTACACACTAAATAACAAATTATTTAAAACATTTTATGCTACTTGTCACATTTCTACATAAGTCACACACAATGATTATTGTCAGTACAATTGGGTCATTCGTGGCTTTATTTGAAGGCCTTGACCTTATTGTGCATGTAGAAGAATCAGGCTGTGTTTCGCATCTTTTCCTAGGTTTCAAACTCATTAGAACAAGTAAAAACATATATAGTAGTAAAAATGCTTAAGGTTAGTAAGGAGTGTATTGGGTGGGTTTCGCAGCACAGGCGAGGGTCTGGCACTTGAAAGAAATACCTTACAGGGGGTGCAGGGTCAGGATGGCAATAAATTGTTGTAATGGGGGTGGGTGGCTTGCACGTTTATGAGGACGAATCGAGCAGAAAGTGTTTAGCTCATCCTTTTTGGTACACCTTAGTTAACAATGTACAGACCCTTTCATCTCAAAGAGGGATTTTTAAACAATATTGAATTAAACATCAAATATTTGATGCCCGGTGTGTGTGGCGGACACAAATATACATAAAGAGTCGACACAATAGAGGTTCCGCCTATTTCAATTTAGATAGCTTTGAGTACAAGGGCCTTCATCGGGACCAGGAATTGTGGTCTGGGTTCTTGACAGCCTTTCCTGTGGTATAGATCTATGACAAAACAAATGTGCAATATTGAGTGTTCTATGTCCGCGATAAACATGTATCCAAAAAAAAAGCTCTATATGTAGCTTGTGTTGTCCCCAGGAGGGGAAAAAAAATACTGTGCTCTAGTGTCATAGCACGTGATGTTAAATGTGGCTGCATTGCAGGTGGCGGCCACGCAAATCAACGAATGTGTATGCGTGTGTAAACTAATTTATTCGCTTTTCAACCTGTAGTAGACACAGGAATAAGGAGAAGCTATAACTGTTAAGGTCATCTATACTATGTATATTAGTGTCATCTTACCTGTCTGGAGACTCAGGTGGATAAGAATTAAGCTTTTGTGAGTCGACCACACTTACCCTATTAATGGAGAGTGCTGTGCCTCGACGGTCAGCTGGACAATGGAGGGTCCTCACAAGTTCTTATTAATCTCTGCGTTGCCTCGGTCTAATGAAAAGGGGGCCATGGTCACTCACCTTCTTAAACATCGCCCCTCACCCCGAAGGGGAAGAGATGGGTTCCTTGCTCTCGTGCAAGATGCCAAGGATGCCATGTTTGAATCCCTTCAGTCTGGTTTGGACACAGCTGTCAGTGTTAGCTGATCCATGACTGCGAGCACCGTTATACACAGATTTGCGTGGTTGCGGAAGTCGGGTTTTGCTCCGGATGTGCAAGCCCGTCTTTTGAACATGCCCTTTGATGGCGTACATTTGTTTGGCAGCAAGGCTGACAAGAGCCTTGAGAGGTTGCAGACCTCAAAAGCTGCGGCAAAATCTTCAAGTGCAACTGTGCGTCAACCTCTGCCTTTTCGTCCTCGGACAGCAGTGGAGGAGAGGTTCTTTTCGTTACTACTCCTTTGGTAGAACGAGAGGAGCCGCCAGTCAAAGGGTCTGCATAAAAGTACCCGGGTGGTCGGGGAAATGGAGGTGCCAAAGCCACTCAGGCAGCTACCTCTTTGCCTTCAGGCGCTGCCGCAGCCGCTCCAAAACAGTCATGAGGCCATGTCCCATGGTTTGCCGGTTGGGGGCAGACTGTCTCAGCATCTCGAAGAATGTCCAGTCATTACTTCGGATGCGTGGGTTCTGGATACCATAGCCCACGGCTACTGCCTTCCGTTCCTACAGCGGCCTCATGACAATCCACCGGGGAATCTCTTTGAAGCTTCCAGATCCGTTCCTTGTGCAGGAAATCTTGACCCTGCTGGAGAAAGGCGCTATAGAACGGGTGCCTGTAGCAGAGAGGAACAAGGGATGGTATTCCCCATATTTTTTGTTTCCAAAGAAAGACTTGGGATTGAGACCCATCCTGGACTTGCATTGGTTGAACAAACCTCTCAGGAAGGACAAGTTCAAAATGGTCACTCTTTCTCAAGTCCTCCAGGCCCTTCAACTTCAGGATTGGTTGGAGTCTCTGGACCTACAGGATGCTTACTTTCATGTGCCAATTCATCCCAAGCACAGAAATTACCTGAGGTTTGCGGCTGGCGACTTGCACTTTCAGTTTCGGGTTCTGGTCTTCACCAAGCTCATGGTGGTGGTGGCAGCGTATCTCAGGCGAGGGGGCGGGGGGTGGATTCACGTCTACCCCTACCTAGACGACTGGCTGATCCATGCGTGTTCTCCCGAGCAAGCATTGGATCACCTCGGTCTCACCTGCCGCTCCCTCCCCAAGCAGGGCTTCTCCCTCAATTTCAAGAAGTCGCATTTGACACCTTGCCAACAGCTCCAGTACATTGGGGCTGTGTTGGACACGTGCTTTGGTAAGTGCTCAGGTTCTCCATCCAGAGGTCAGGACTCTCAACCTTCACGCTTGGTATCTGAAAGGTTGAGGTATAAGGATTGGGACCTCCCGGATGATGTGGTGATGCTGTTGCTTTCGGCCAAGAGGTCAGCAACAAAGTTCCTGTACCGTTGCGGTAAGTTTTGTGACTGGTGCAGAGGACAAAATGTTGATCATTCTCAGTGTTCCATTCCTGTGGTTTTGTCTTTCTGACTTTCTTTGACCCACAGGGGCCTTCAAGTGGGTACCATTAAGGGTGACTTGGCGGCGCTGTATCTTCAAGCGCTCATTTGAAGAATGTTCTTACTTTAAGATTCCTTTTGATTTCCCAATTTCATAAAGGGCTCACTAATGTGTTCCCACCGTGCCCTTTCCAGGTGCCGGTTTGGGATCTGAATTTGGTTTTGAAATTCCTGATGGGTGCTCCGTTTGAACCTTTGCTCTCTTGGCCTTTGAGATTGTCTTTCAAGACAGTGTTCTTGGTTGCGGTTACTTCTGCTCGCAGAGTGAGTGAATTGCAGGCACTTTCATCCAAGCCACCCTTTACTGTGTTTCACAAGGATAGGGTTGTACTGAGGGTACATCCTTCCTTTCTACCTAAAGTAGTGTCTGAATTTCATTTAAGCCAGGCAGTGGTTCTTCTGTCTTTCTATGCTCCTCCTCATCCTGGTAAGGAAGAGGAGCGACTCCATAGGTTGGACCCTAGGAGAGCTCTGAGCTTTTATATTTCTAGGATGTACAGGTTCAAAGTGGATGCTAAACTTTTGTGGGATATGCTGGACACTGATTGGGCCAGGCTGTTACCAAACAGACCTTGTCCAGGTGGATTATGTTCACCATTACTGGATGTTACCGATCGGCAGGTAAGGACCCTCTGGAAGGGTTGCGAGCGCCTTCCTCTAGGGGCGTGGCTACTTCCCCAGCCCTACAACGGGGAGTTCCTATTAGGAATATTTGTGACGCAGCCACATGGGCTTCTATCCAAACCTTTGTTAAACATTATTCCCTGGATACGATCCATGGTCAAGATATGGACTTTGGTAAGGTGGTTCTTTATTCCGCCATCTGATTGGGTACTCTAAATTCTTTTCCCTCCATTTTCTTGTACTGCATTGGGAGTCTGTCAAAGATGTGGAATAGGTTGGAGCACACAATCCATTCGAAGAACAAGTTACTTATCAACTGGTAACCTTCTTTCGATTGGATGTTCCTCCAACGTATTCCTCATCGCCCTCCCAGCCTGCCCCTCTGGAGAATTTCCTATGTGATTGCAGCTTACGTTTCCGCAAGGCTATATGCAATCAAGCAGGCATTGGATAGGTGCCACACGTTATGGAGGAAAAACATAAACTGAGCCTTCGGGCGGTGTGCGTCCTATTTATAACATCCGGTAACGTCGCCCTCGACGGAGGCCTTAGAGATGCATCGACCCAACGCCATCGACGCAGGACGCCCTCTGCCAAAAATGTTTCTGGACTACACAGCTGTGGACATTACATGTCAAAGATGTGGAATACGTTGGAGGAACATCCAATCGAAGGAACGTTACCAGTTGGTAAGTAACTTGTTCTTCTCTCTTCTCGGGTAGCGGTTTCCCCCTTGCTGTTCCTGCTGGCCTCCTGATGTGGTGTTCCTCACTAATACTAAAGTTGCAGACTCTGGGGCTTGGCTCTACTTCACACCTCCAAGCCGTGATCATGTCAGGGGGGGCGTCCCCTGCATACCAAACTCTCTTCTCCTCCCTCCACTCGTCTCAGTTAATATACGCCTCGTCTTAGAGACATCCTCTTCACCTTCTTCTGATAAAATGCTTGCAGCCAAATATAAAGATGGTACATTCTTCCGAGTAGGCAGTCCCATGTACGCTAATATGTTAGGCAATCTAGGGAGTTTCTCATAGGAATGGCAGTCCTTATCCCCTAAGCTGTAGTCACTCACCATGAGGTCCCCCTTGCCAATACCCCTAGGGAGAGTATAGTGGAGCAGGCTTGCCCCTCCCTTAGGGAGAAGGGATGAATACCCTCGATTTGTCATAGTTGTTTGCTTAAATTGATTAGGACTGTTCCATGTGAGAGATGGGTTAATCACAAATGATTGCAGAAGCAGGTTTTTCCCTCATGGGGTTTTATGGATTCACATACTCGTGAATATTCCCTGCCATCAGGCTGGGAATCCTCTGTAAAAAGAAAGCAGTTTCGCTTTGGACTCAAAACTGCTAGTTTCCTCTAAAGCCAATCCTTGTCCTTTGGGTCATACTACCCCCAGTCAATGACACTGGCCCTCCTAAACTCCACTCCTGTTGGCCATCTTCAGATTTACTTCATGCTTCGCTCTGCGAAATGTGTGGATTTTTGTTGCTGTTTGACTGCTCTTTGAGGTTTTTTTCCTTCATCTGTTCATCAACCATCACGCAGTGACTACCGGCAGTGGGGACCCATTGTTGGCGTAGACCGTCTTTTCTTCGTTGAATCTTCTCACCTCAACTACGTCTGATGTGGCAAAGAGTCTCTTCAGAGCCTGAAGAACATTTTTGTCGAGGATTGGCACCTTAAGTGCTTTTATTGTCTTCACCCGGATCAAGACGTGGAAAGCTGCGGCATCTACCGGGGGTTTTCGTTGAAGACCAACAAGGATCGCCATAGGAGGTTAGTGGCTTGGCCTCCAGGTGCAGTCATGCATCGTCCAGGACCGGCAGGTCCCATGAGCGTACTTACTCTGGGAAGAAGAGGTTGAGGTCCTTTGGTGATGCTCCTTCTGGGGAGTTCTAAATGAAGGCGATAACTCACGCTCCACCAGTTCCCTTCGACAGTCGCCGCAGGATCCGGTTCGGGGAAAGCGTCAGTCTCTGTCGCCATTCTCCTCCAACGATTAGCCTGCCAGTTGATTGGGGGGGCCCTCCATCTACGCGTTAGTGTTAGACCCCTGTTGAAACACGAGTCATCAAACCTGAGTGCCCCGCAGCTGCTCCTCAGTCATCGCCATCAGCATTGCAGGCACCGTCCATCAAGCCCACTGCTTTGTCGACGATCAAGACCACTGAACTGTAGACTGCTTAGTTCACAAGCTGCTCATTGACGATCCTGTTGATGTAATCAGGATTTGTTCCCTCATCGACAGCAGCGACTGTAATCTCCACTTCCACTCTGCCGAGAGTCTCTTTGCCTCCGAGGTCTCCGTCTGCGGTTCCAACCACAGCCTGGTATTTTGCGGCACCTATCCACAGGATTCGGGCAGATTGAGGGACTTGCTTCCACCAACGGATTTCCTTCCCAGGCCCACAAAGGGCCCCCCTTGAGTCTCAGTGGGATCCCCAAGCTAATCGCTGCTCATCTACAGCAGTTCGGAGGACGATCTTCTGGTGGATTTCTATTCAGACCATGAAGGAAACCAGGGACCTATGTCTCACAAAGCATCAGTTTTATGAGCTAATCCGGACGTTTGGCCCTCCAAGGGGGTCTCAGCCTGGTGCCTGTCCCCGCTGCACCGAGGGATATGTCACTGGACATCCTGACCACCCTGCATAGATTGGTGGTAGAAATTCAGCAGCACTCCCGGCTCCTTTGTCTGACAAAGCCGGGAGTCTGCCCAGGTTGGGCAGAAGTTGGCCGAGGCCACCTAGATGGCAGCAGTCGTCACCCCGTAGGGTGCCCGACACCCGAGGTTGGAGCCGCTACTCACACTGATGAGGTTGAGAAATTGGTTCCTGCTGATGGGGAACCTCCAGATGTTGATGAGCCCACCAGTACTTCACAATTGGACGAGATTGGCTCCTTCCACTCCATCTCGAAGGCTTCTAAGCTTTTCAATCTGGTGCTGGAAGAGAAGCAGGGCTTCCTTTTTCAGCGCAGGGAGTCCTCAAGGAATACCGTCGACGGCCCCGTTGTGGACGACGTTTTTAGATGACTGGTTGGCGATCATGAATACTCTTGAGTACCACACCTTCAAAGCGGGACTAGCTGGAAAAGAAGTCCTGAGTCCTGGATTCGGCACCCAGATGTCTCCGCCTTCTCAGGAATCTGTGGTGTCGGCAGCCGCCGGGAAGTGGTCGTCCCAACCCCTCTTTGTCTATGCTGCCTCCGGATCAGGAGGGCAAGAAGCCGGATGCGGCTGGCACTACAGCCTACACCTTTCAAGCTGCCAACGCCCTCCGCATCCTGTCTCAATACAACTGGGAACTTTGGTAGAAGCTCTGGCCCATCCTGGACTTCCTCCCTGATGACAAGAAGGCTGAACCCTTAGCCCTATTCCAGTAAGGAAAGGTGGCATCTGATCACACAATCCCAGTGGTCCTGGATATAGAGTACTCAGGATTCCGCCAGATGGAGAATGGTGTGGCCCTCCATTGCCAGGGTTGGCTGAAGGCCACACATTTCCAAGCTGACGTGCAGACCAAGGTTGTGGACATGGCGTTTAACGAGGACAACCTGTTTGAAAAGGCTGTGGACGAGAGACTCCAAGCCATCAAGACTGACACAGATATGGCACACTCTCTGGGGACTCTGCATCAGAGGAGGTTGTGTTTTCATTCTCTGAGGGGGAGTGTTTCCATGTCCTCCAAGGGGTACACTACCCCCTATCGTCAGCCCTCTCGCTTCACCACCCAGGAAACCTGCAAGGGCTTCTCCCAGTCCTACTGCAGATGTTGTCGACCATCCAGGTGCCCAAGCAGGCCTGAACCGGCCGTGGACCCGTGCCCCCACTTTCGCACCCCAGTGGAAGGCCGGTTTCAAACTTTTTCGAGCAGTGGAGAAAGATCACCAGGGACAAATGGGTGCTGGACGTTCTTCGGCAGGGGCACGCCTTGGATTTTAAAATGCAGGTGCCCGTGCATTCCAACTGTAGCATGTCAAGAACTGCACATGGCTCAACTACTGCAGGAGGTTCAGGCCATGCTGCGAAAAGGGGCAATAGAACTGGTCCCTCAGTGCCTCTGGAGCTCTGAGGTGTACTCCAGATACTTTCTGGTAAGGAAGGTCGGGAGGGTGACGACAGATCCTAGAGTTACAATGCCTAAACAAGTACCTGAAGTCCCAAGTTCAGGATGGTCATGTTGTAGCACGTGCTTGACCAGCTGGAGAAAGGGGATTTTCTGGCAACTCTTGACCTGGAGGCGACATACTTGCACATCCCCATTAATCGCAAACACCGGAAGGTCCTGCGTTTCTTTTTCCAGCGAAGGCATTACCAATTCAGTGCTCTGCCCTTTGGCCTGAAATCGGCTCCAAGGGTATTCACGAAATGCTAGGCCCCGGTAGCGGCGCACATGCGCCACAAGGGCATACACCCCTACCCATATCTGGACGATTGACTCTTTCAAGCCTGCTCTCATGCGCTGGCGACCCAGCACACAGCAGGCCCCCTTATGCCTTCAGACTGCTCTATCAATTATTCAAAGTCCTGCATGGTGCCATCGACTAACACTCTGTTCTTGGGTGCCCGTCTCAACACGGTCTCTTGTCTAGCAACCCGCTCGGAGGATAGGGTGAATGCCATTCTAGGGAAGGTCCAGCAGCTGTCAACCGCATCCATCACAACAGTCCGGTCCATCACATCCCTGTTTGGAATGATGTCTTCATGTTTTAGGGGAGTTTTCCTAAAGTCCACTTGAGGTAAGACTTCATAAAAATATCCCTTTGCATACAGGTCCCCAACTCTCAGAAGTCTATACTACCCAAAGGATCTTGGAAGAATGGCAGAGCAGCCAGGCTTATCAAAGGAGGAAGATGTGAGCTGTAGGTAAGTACACTGAACCCGGTAAATACAACAGTCTAAAGAAACACTCACACTTAAAATGCTATATTAAAAATATAAATGTTTTAATATTTACACATGGTAAATACTTAATTCACTATCACACATGGGAATTCATAATACTTTTCAACTGCCATTGCTTTAACCCCTTAACTGCTAAGGATGAGTATGCTTGCCCTAGGTGGATGGGATTCCCCATTATGATCATTTTTCTTAGCTGTGAAGTGGTTAATGGTAGTTGCTTGCGGTTACAATTAGAGTTTGACACTAGTGACAGTTCTACCATTATTATCAGTACGGTATGCACTGATAAAATCGCGGCAAAAATGTCGCCTGTATAAAGAATCGCGGCATGGATTGCGACAGCAAAATCACAGCCTTTTTGCCGCAATATTTTGTAACCACAGCCATTTTGCCACGATTTTAACACATGGAACCATCAGTACTACTGAGCACACGCATTACTTTAGATATATTTCGTTGGCAAAATCACGTAAAGTCCTTTTTTTAGGAAGGAAAGAGGTTGGTTAATCCTCCTGCAGCAGATCTTAATGTTCTAGAGACACTTTTCATGCTCACTAACACTTTTGAAATGTAATCCCTAACTATATGAAAAAGTCAGTGTAGGAGTGGATTCAATGTCTTAAGAAGCAGCAAAACAGCAAAAGTTCCTCAGGATACTTTCAGTCTCAAGTTAATTAGCAATATAACACAATGAGGGGGGACCTTGCATAAGGACTTCCGAAAGGGATACAAGCTGGCAAGCTTGGATCAGAGGTAGAGTGGACATCTCTTCACGCACACCAGTCACTATGGAGCGACTTCTCGGTTCAAGCTAAGTTATACCTTTCACCCCACAATATCTTAGAAGAAACTATCGTAGCTGGATTCTCCTCTGTGCAGCAGCGACCGGCCCGGTTTCCTGATTCTTTAATCTGGTGATGAAAGGAAGGACTCTGCGGGGAGGGAGAGAGAGAGAGAGAGAGAGATTTTTTCCTTTGTTGGTCTGCGGTTTTGGTGCCTTTTCCCAGCACCAACAAAGGACTGTATTCGCCCGGTCGATCTTTCTTCTGAAGTCCTGCACGCTGGTGAGGGGACTTTTCAGTCGGATCGTGCCTCTGGAACTCGCCAACCTTCTGGATGGATTCGGCCTTGCTAAGACGTTGCACTGCAAATGGGTCGGAGGTCTCCTGGTATTCACGGTCTGCAGCTCTGGAGATGGCCCGAATTGTAGTTCGTCTCAGGGCTGGTTGGTCTCACCGGCCAAAGGGAAGGAGTCGTTCTCTTCAGAACTCCTCTGTGGATTTAGAAAACACAGTCATGGGCACTTCACAACGATGGGAAGGGTCCTTCAGGCGTCCCTGTTTGTCTTCAGCTTCGGTTCTACTGTTCCGGTGGTTGACTTGCCTTTCACCTCAGGAACCTCACCTTTTTATTCAATTTTCCCACACTCCTCTGCAAACTCTCTCAGCATTGTTTTTTTTATTGTATATGGTTTACAGAAGAAACCTTTACAAATACATTAATTAGAAAACACAATTTCATATTAAGAAGATATTTAAAGACCCAATTATCCCTTTTGAAAGATGAGAAACACATTACAAATCAGTTTTAGATAAAAGAATTCAGTGCAAGTTAAATGCGAAGAAAAAAAAGGCAGCTTCCTTTTACATAGCATCAGATCTTAAAGAAATAACAGTAAAGTTACAAAATTTCATCATACAGATTATCATACAATTTAATCAAAGGGAAGGCGCCGACAGATCTAAGCATTAAATAAATCCAGCCACAGCAAGACCATCTTTAATATTAGAGATGGCAAGACAACGAGACCAGATATGATTTTCTGCCCCCAAAATACCCAGGGTATTCTATCTTCCTAGATAGAGATCCCGAGGACATTTCAAAGCTATACAGTCTAAAAAAAAATGTCAAATAGATTCGATTACCCCAGGAGTATGACAGAACCGGCATGAAAGATCTAAATCACAAATCACCTTCCTTCTATGAAGAACTTCTCTAGTAGGGAGGAGATTCCATCTAAGCTTAAGAAGAAGTAGGCGAGAGTGACGGTTAGGGAATTGAGTGAATATAAAAGACAAGCAGCCTCTCTTATGATCAAATTGTAGATAGTTAAGAGAGGGGTAAAGATGCAATTTTTCAAGTGTGTGACTCCAATCAACACTAAAAAGGGACTCCTTAACTTTATTAGGATTAGTTAGCAGGGTATCCCTATCTGTGGAAAGATCTGATAGCGTCCTATCACAGAGGTCACAAAAACTAGAAAGATATAGGTTGCTATCTAAGGATCCCTTTGAAAAGAGTTTTACCCACATCAACATAGATGGTATCCTGTTTGGGAGAGGGCAAGGCAGAGAAAAGGTTTAGGACTCTCCAAAGAATTCTAGCTCGCAGAGAGACCAAGCCCAATTCATATCTTATGCCCACTATTGGAACACAATTAGGCAATTTCATGATTTTCCTCCAGTAAATGCCCTCAAGGGTATCCCAGAAAGTCAGAAGGGGTAGATAGTGCAATTCCATTCCATAGATTAGCTTTGGAGTCACCTTACCCTTGAAGAAATCGACAATAGGCTTAAATGAGAACATACCATACTTTTTATCAAGCTTAATTGATTGTGAAATAAGCGGGAGCATTTTATGTCTAAGGGAACATCTTAATTCAATGGCCGAGGGCTGGGCCAGAATAAGGAATCCCAAATAGACCATTATTTTGTGCTCTGATTATGTTTTCCCCGCCAATTTTCCATTTTTTTTTGTTCTCCTCTCTCCCCCTTGAGAAGACCATTGTACGGGTTTTAAACGGGTTAATTTTTAACCCGTTAAGAATGGCATATTTTTCAAATTTGCAGATAAGCCGCTGTAGGCCGACTTTAGTATGGTCAAAGATAAGGAAATCGTCGGCATATGCCAACCATGAAAGCCTAAGATCCCCCCCAATTTAGCATTCACCATGCCTGAATTTCCCAGAAATTCCTCAAAATCTGCAAGATAGAGGATAAAGAGGCATGGGGCTAATGAACAGCCCTGTCTAACCCCAATACGAGTCCTAATCCTTCTAGAGAGTGTTCCTTCAAGATCAATCCTGATATGGACCCCCTGAGTTCTCATACATTGCCATTATTAAGGAGAAGACCTGGGGGGAATCCCCCACTTTGACAGCTTTCCACAAAGCCTTGACCTGATTACCAGGTCAAAAGCATTTGACAGATCAATTGAGGCAACATACAAAGAAGCACCATATTTTCCCCAGGTTCAGCTTTGGAGGGCAGTTAGAATAAGACCATTAAGGTTAGTAGAATGGCCAGCCCTAAAACCTGTTTGTTGCTTCGGGAGAATATGGTTTTCCTTAATCCAGATAGTCGGATGGGAAAGAAGCATAGAGGCAAAGAGTTTACAGTCCGCATCAATAAGAGATTGGTCTGTAATTTTTGACCAAAGTTCGTTGACCTCTTAAAGATGGGGACAATGTGTGCCGTCTGCCAACTAATTGGGACATTACCAGACTCAACAATATCTTGGAATAACAAACATAGTAGTTTTGCCCAAATTTCCAGTTCCGCTTTAAACTTATTATTTGTTAAACCGTTGGGCCCAGGGACCCTCGAATTCTTAGCTCTGGCAATGAGGCGAAAAATGATCTCATAATCGATGAGGGGGACCCAAGAATCATGTAGATCATTCTGCCCCATTGTACAAGGTTCTAGCCCCTCCCCCCCCCTGTACCATAGAGTTCAGTGTAATGTTCGACCCATTGAACCTCTGGAATGGGATTCAGCTGGTCAGCCACCATCACATCGTTTTGGCTAGAAAAAATGGCCCAAAAGGCCCTAAGATCTCTTAGCAAGTACTCTAAGCATAGACTCCACTTCATTTTGTAGCAAACTTGCTTTTCTTAATTTGCAATAATTTTTATATTTTTGGTGGATAGTTTTAATTTTGTTTTTTTTATTATCCCAGTCAATGTCGAGTACTTGAACCTCTCTAATAAGTTTCAGAGTATATGCCTTTTCATTGACCAACTCCTGATCAAACCTATGAGAATGGGATTTTTTAGGGAAACCCTTCCTAAGAGAGCCAGAAATACTACTGTGGAGAGCATTAAGAAAGCTGTCAAAGTGTAAAGTGTTAAATACTGACAATTTCCATGAAAGAGAAGTATGGTTAAACAAAGAGAACAATTTACAATTGAAGAGATTAATATTGGCAGGTGGCCAGCGTATCCCTGTTCCTTGTCCCACTGTTTTAAGATGGCAAGCACCCCCAGTGGGCAACACTTTCATGGGGAAAGGAGAGGGAAAGAGAACCACCAAAGACCCATGGTCACTCCATGGGTTAAAAGAAACCTCAACCTCAGGTGAAAGAGAAGACCAGGAATGGTCTACATAGACATAGTCTATAGTAGACGTTGAGAGACCTCTTCCATCACGCCCTACCTGGCATAGAGTAGCATCATAGAAGCCGTTAAGGCAAGTTAGCCCAACCGAGTCCAGAGCTAGGTTCCAGAGTTTACCCCAATCAAATTTCTGTCCTCGCCAATTATCATCCTCCCAAGCCAATGCCAAATCATCATATTTGGCATCAGATGGAATGCAGCAATCCGAATTAAGATTACCAGCCAAGATCAACTTCCGCCTGGGATATGAAGATCTCCATGTAATTACCATATCCGTAAGACTTTCCAAAAACGAGTCAAGTACAGCAATGTCCTTATGCCAATATACATTAATCAGAAGAATATTAACCAGACCATCAAGGGAAGTGACCTCCAAAGCCAAAATACCAAAAGGCGTATCCGCAATAACCTTACTCCTAAAGCCAAAAGAAGCTCTCGTTCCAATAAGGCCCCCTGAGGCCCTCCCACCTGAACTGGATTTAGCGTTTTGAGAATGAATAACAAATCCATCCACTATGGGTGGAGAGAGCAACCAGGTTTCCTGTAAGAAGAAACAATGAGAAACACTAATCATATGTACTGTATCAGTGTTAGTGAAAAGATGAGTACTTCCCCCCGCCCCCCTGGAATTCCAGGGGAGAAAAATAAACTGATTTGTGGCCAGGGCATGAGTAGATGTCACAGGGCACTTAGAAGAAAGATCAATTCCACAGACCTGAGGTAACCTGGGCCCAGCTTCTTGCGTTTCCATTAAATCTGGGCGTAAATTGCCTCCGCTGATATTGTCGAGCTCTTTCCGGATGGTACACCATTGTAAGGTTCCCCTATACTCTTGACACCCTCCATGTTTACCAGGTGGATGATTAGTTTGTAACAAATTTACTTCAAAACCAAGCTGCCTTAAACCGTCCCTGTGGGCCATTATAAGTTCTAAAACCACTCTGGATTGAAGAACAATATTACTCAAATCTACATGTCCCATAATGGGAAAGAAAATTCTCTCCATGTCATAGGAGGAAATGAGTCAGAGAGGGAAGTTGATGGAAGATTTTTAATATATTTCCTCAATTGAGACAGATAGGCATATCCTGACCGCAGAGGCTAGTAAGCTGCAAGATATCTAAGGAACCTTTAACCTCCAATGAATGAGGTAAAGAGTTACTTATAATTTTAGTGAACTGACTTAAAGAATCAGCTTCCAGATCAGTGCCCCTAGCCCCCCTTAAAATAGACCTATTCTGTGAGATATATGATCCCAATGGAAATCTTTCAGACAGATGGGAAGAAATCTCATTTTGAGAAAGTTCGTGGCTATTGGAAGATTTATGATGACCATTAATTGAGCCTCCATTTGGTGGATTAGAATTAGTTAAGTTAAAAGAATTGAACATATAGGCCCTCCACTGGTCTAAATCACATAGCACTCGCCCCCATTATAGACTGTATTGGTCAGATGGGCATCGGAATGACAGGCTATCTATAGGGAGAGCAGAGGTATTAGGGGCCCCATCCTGAGTCAGGCGTAGAATTGGAGTAGGAGCCCCCCCCCAGTAGATGAATCTGTACTAAGAAGCTCCTGAAATAATTGTTTTACCATATTGAGATTGACCATATTCGCCGATAGCGGAGAGATGGTAGGCCCAGGTCGAGTAGTAACTGATGTAGATGAAGCACTGCACAAAATAGTGCAGGGAGCTGCGTCCGGAACGGGTGCTATCTGCTTACATACAATTTGGGCATCCAATGCAACTGGAGTGGTATTATCTATAGGCTCCGGTTGAGTTGAAACCATTTTTGGAGGGCCGGTAACAAGAGTTTCTTCGACCCGCCCACTATAGCCAACCTCCACCCCAGGAATATTGTCCCCTAGTATAGGACTAACTACCAAAGAATCAGGCTGACTAGGTATAGCCAGAGTGAGCGGTAGTAAGGTTAGTCCAGCAGAAGCAGTAACTTCAGTTGAAGTAGCAATCTCAGATAATGCTAATTCCACCGGATTCTTAATCCCCTTAAGAGGGGTAGAAATTGTTGCACACACAGGGAGACTTGCCAAAAAAAGATTTTAAAAAAATTGATTAGTATAGGAGTTTATTTTTTTCATATTCTTCTGATTTTTTTGTTCTCTTTATTTGTTGGTTGTTTTTTTTTTTAACTATATGAGCAAAGCCCTTTGACTGTTCCGCAACCTTAATATGGTCGGTGTGAACCGGTTTTTCCAAAGTAAGATCATGTTTAAAATCAAATAACAGGGCAATATGGTTTCCCTTAAGTGATTCAGCCATTGCTTGAATAGTAGGTCCTGAGGATAAACCCTTAAAGGTTGGACTTAAAGTTTTAAGGGTCGGCCCCACTGGGGCTTTCTCTACCAGGGGTTTGGTAGTTACTTTGTGGAGATGGTGGCGAGCACTGCATCAGGAATATGGCCCACTTGTACGGCCTCAGCCTTCATAGGGGAAATCAGAAGAGGTTAATTAGAAATTCCCCTGTTCATACCATGAAGGGAAGTCCCTGAGGCCCCGTTCGTGTGGTCCCCTGGGAAACTAGCCGTTTGGACACTTAAGGCTATCTTGATCGAAGGCAATTCCGCAGTCGGTTGAATAGGGAGAGCAGAGTGTGAAGATTGTTTTATTATTGAGGGGTGTTATTCCTTGATAATTTTAACCAATTCTTCAAATCTTTCCAGTCCTTCCAACCTATTGTAGATTTCGGAGAGTAAAAGAGAATGTGATCTAACCTCTGACCAAATATTGTCATAGAGACTCACAAAAGAACTAAGGACCATATTCAATTCAGATAAAGTGGGTTGCGTGAATTTTATTCTATCATCTGCCTCTTTCAGGGTGTGGTGCATAACAGAGTGACTAGCATGATCCTTTTGTGAGTCTGGAAGTAAACCCCTTTCTCGGAGCCAATTTTGCTTCTCGGTGTACTCCTCAATAAAATTAGTAAGTTCTGAGGGAGAGCCCACATAAGAGGCATCACAAGGTTGCCGAGTTACATTATTTATATTAATGGAATTAGAATCCAAATGACTCGCAGCTATTGCCTTATCTGCACATTCTATGATACTAATATCATCAATATCATTATCTCCGTGGTATTCAGTGTCCAACTTCTTTACTACATCCGCCAAATGCGTATGATCCAAGATAGCCACTGTTAGAACTGAGTGCGGAGGTTTGATAAGGGTACTGGTTGCTGTCCTTTTTCCAAAGAAATTTGAATTTTTTTTTTCTCTGGGATAGGTTTACCCTGAGGGACCGTGTGAGATTTTATTTGAGAAGAATTAACCAGAGGTCTAGTGTGTGGAGTTTTAAACAATATGGGTTTCACTGTGGAGGTATTGGCAATGCCAACCGGTGTAGCACTGAGAGTAACATGAATAGAGGAAGTATGGTTGACCCCTTTACCAGAGGAAAACACCTCAGTAGATAAATTAGTACCGGGAGAACCATAGTTCCTATCACCCTCTGGAGGAGGCAGTTTTGACACAATAGACTCTTTAGAAATAACAGAAGGTTCAATAACATTCACAATAGTCATCCAACAGTAAGGTAGGTAAAGGCAGCCTAGCTTGGAGTGGGACGGGGTTTGGTGCACAGGGTTCACTGTACTAATATTCGGGTGATCAGTGTGCATCCTTACACCAAGTAAACTGCCGCCTTCCTCCAAATTTAAAGCTATAGTGGCTGCCAGACAATCTTCCTGTGCCTCTATGGAGATATCTTGTTTTCCAGAAAAGATGCAACTATTATTGGCTGGGGTACGTGGAATAATACCCATCAAACTAAGTAAATCAGTCCTATCTTGCGAGTGAATTTGGGCATGAGCCATACATTTTTTGGAAGCAGAATCCTCTAGAATGTCTTCTATTGTATGTTGAGACTTGCACAGAGGAGTGGTATTGGGTTTTCCTGATGGAATACAATCCATCGAGGAAGGAGAGAGCCAACACTACGGGGAGAGGAGAATCAAGAGAAGCCTCCATAGCTGCCTGACTCCTAAGTCCAGTACGTGTCATTCAAACCAGTTGAGAACACGAAGGGACAAAGGCAGAGAACCGTAGGGTTTAACCGCAAAAAACTCTATAGATAATAAAGAAGAGGGGCTCCTAAAGATAAAATCTATGACCAAAAAAATAGTAGACTATATTTAAAAATGCACTGAATACAAAAATTAGCAGCAGAAATAGTTCAACAAGTACAGTTCAAAAACACCATAAAAATTACAATTAAATATGGATCTCCTTCATAAATAAGGATAAAAATCAGAGCAGAGTATAGCAGCAAGTAAGTCGATTGATTTTTCCGAAAAGGGTCAATACTTGAATGATAAAACCATTAAGTAACGTAAATCTTGAGGAGCTCCAAGTACTAGGGTAAGGAACGCCGGACAGCTAGAGGAGCGGCCAGAGTCCAACTCTTCTCTCTTCTCCCCCCCCCCTTACCCTAAATACTATTTAGTATTAGGCTGGTGATGAAGTAAAGGACTTGAGTCAGTGTTACTCACAGGACCGTTGCACAATCACAGGGCACAGCCAAACAGCAAAACAGCAGCTCCAGCCCTTACTGCCTGCAGAGCTTAACGCCGCAAGGGTGGTACTGCCGGCAATTTGTGCTTGATTAAAGTCTATCCCGGTATATAAGGGTGCCAGGCAAGCTCTCCGGGGTCGCACAGGCTCATCAAGAAGTTTAAGGGACCCTTCAGTGAAAGCTCCTGCCGCGGCTTGGGAAACAAAGTAGTCTTGACTAAACTCATGCTGCCTCCATTTGAGCCGTTGCATTGTGCCCCTGTGAAGTTTCTTTCGTGGAAGACTGCTTTGCTGGTGGCAATCACCTCAGCCATGTGGGTCGGGGAGATCCACGCTCTATCCAGCAAGCAGCTGTACTTGACTTTCCACGCTACGAATGTCGTGCTGCGGACTCGGCCCACCTTTATGCCAAAGGTTCCTTCAACTTTTCATCTGAACGAGCCTTTGGTCCTGTCAGTTTTCTTTCCGAACCCTTGTACGCCTGCTGAAAGGCTGCTGCATTCGCTGGATGTTGCTTCTGCCTTTAAGTTTTACGTGGAACGCACTAAAGACTTTATGAAAACGTCTGCTTTTAGTCAGTTTTGGACCTGTGACACGGGAAGGTCCTGTCCAGGCTTCTATATCGAGGTGGCTTTATGTCAGTATCATGTCATCGTGTGGCAAGCAGACTGCTTCCAGGTCGGCCGAGAGCCCGCTCCACCAGATCCATCACCGCGCCGATTGCGTTCCTCTGGTGTTCTGCTCAACATCTGAAGGGCTGCTACGTGGAGGTCTAACCACTCCTTCAAGAAATTCTACTGTCGACAGGGATTTCAGTGAGGAGTCAAGGCCAGCTAAGCGGTGCTACGTAACCAGTTTGCTTGAGGTTAGTCTAGTCCCAGGGTAAGTGCATTGCTTCTGTTGAGCCTTGCCACCTCCCGTGGTTGTATATGTACTGCTGTGTAATCGTATTTATGAGCATGTGAATCCATGCAAGACCCCAAGCTGGAGAAGGAACGAGTTACTTGCCCGTAACACTTGTTCTCTGTTTGGTAAGATTTTCATATCGGATACATTTTCCTGACCTGTGTCAACCCCAGACCTTTTGCTTTGACTAGGTATCTATTTTACATTGTCCTCAGGTGAAGGTCAATCTTTTTTTTTTTTTTTTTTTAACTTGTATTTATTAGTTTTACATAAATAATACATGAAGAAGTTAACATTGAATCTTATAACATTCCCTTCCCCCTCCCCCCTCCCTCCCCACGGGACGGATGGAGTCTTTTGTCCAGGGATCCTTTTATGCGTTGAATATATCTGAGATTTTTATGTTATGGGGGCACCATTGTTCCATAAAGTCTGACTGGAGGTATTGCAGGGTCCCTTCCCATTCCTTTACAAATTTGTCTCCTGTTCCTTGAAGTTTGTGGGTAATTTTCTCCATTGTTATATGGGCCCATACTTTCTGTAGCCAGGTGTAGGTCAATGGGGTATTTTTATTTTTCCAGTTCTGTGCAATGGTGGTCCAGGCTGCAATGAGTAGTCCCATGAATGATCTCCATTGCGTTTTGGTGTATTGCCTTGCTGTGTCGTCTTTGATTCCACAGAGCCACACCTCCTCCCCCATCAGCCCCACATCCGGGAATATTTTGCCCATCTCGTTTTTCACTTCTTCCCAAAAGGGTCTGATGCCTTTACAGTCATGCCATATGTGTCTCCATGTTCCCACTTCGTCACATCCTCTCCAGCAGTGGTTGGACGTGTTGGGGTACATTGAGTGGAGCCTCTCTGGGGTGTAGTGCCACTGTGTCATTATTTTGACCCACATCTCCCTAGTTTGTGCCGAGCGGGTCATTCTGGGGATCTGTTTCCATAGGTCCTCCCATTGTTTATCCGTTGGTTCCTCCCCCAATGTTCTGCCCCATTTTATTCTGTATGACCATTTAATGCTTTCCCCTTGTGAGTTTATGTATTTGTATAAAGTTGATACCCATTTTCTCTCCCCCGTGTTGGATGTGATGTATGTTTCGAACCCTGTAAGGTCCCTGGTTGCTGCCTCGATGATTATCGGAGAGTTTAGCCAGTGCTTTAGCTGTTCATATCTGTATCTATCACTTTTAGGGATTCTCGTGCCAGCCACGCACGACTCCAGGGGGATGATTTCCTTGTCCATAAACATCTCTCCTATTTTAGTAATGCCCGCCTTCTCCCAGGTGTCATATGCCCCTTGTTCCATCCCCGGTGGAAATAGTGGATTTCTACAGATGGGTGTAAAGGGTCCAATCGCTGTGGTCATTATGCCTTTTTTTGTTTGGCTATCCCATGCTTCTAACGTGGTCTTCATAATTTCACTTAACCTTAGATTTTCGTGCCTGTGCTGCCTCTGTTTCCAGAGAAGTTCTACCAGTGGGGTCCTTGCTACTGCTCTGTCTTGTTTGGCCCATATCTGTTGCGGATCCTCCCCCACCCACTCCCTTAGAACTTTAAGCTGTGCTGCCTGGTAGTATTTTCTAAAGTGGGGTAGCGCCATTCCTCCTTCTCTGGTTGGGGCCGTGAGGACCTTCCTGGCTATTCTCGGTGTTTTCCCTTTCCATATGAAGGACGATACCAGTTTTGTTAAGGTTTTGAAGAACGTGTCTGGGACCCCCACTGGGAGAGCCTGAAAATAATATAGTACCTTTGGGAGGATGGTCATCTTGATTGATTGTATTCTACCCCACCAGGATATCTGTAGTGGGTTCCATCTGTTTAATTCCCTTCGGATGTTTATAATTAGCGACGGGTAGTTTTCCCCGTAGAATTGTTCTATTTTTGGGGGTACATTTATTCCTAGATATTTAATGCCTTTCTGTACTAACTTGAGGTCCAGTATTTTTGCCTGCCTTTCTATGTTCGTTCTATCCCCTGCCAGGATGAGGATCTTTGATTTTTTTCTATTTATTTTTAGGCCAGAGATGGTCCCATAGTTTTCTAGTTCTCTAACTGTGGCCGATAAAGTGGATTCAGGGTCCTCTAAGGTTATTAGCATATCATCTGCATACGCAATTACTTTGTGTTGCTGACCCGCCATTTCTATCCCTTTGATGTGTATTGATTCCCGTATTTTAATTAGGAGGGGTTCTAAGAAAAGAGCGTATAGTAGTGGTGATAGGGGGCAACCCTGTTTCGTTCCTCTCGTTATCGTTACCTTGCCAGTGAGTTCGCCATTAATGGCTATTCTACTGGATGGGGAATTGTAGTTTGCTCTAATACTCGCGATATATTTTTCCCCAAACCCCATGAATTCCAGAACCCTAAACAGTATGGACCACTCCACTCTATCGAAAGCCTTCTTGGCATCTACTGACAGTAGTATCGCTGGGGTGCGGGTTATCCCTATTTTTTCGATCAGGTGGGCTAGCCTTCTAGTATTATCGTGGGTTTGCCTGCCTGGATTGAAGCCTGATTGATCCTCGCTAATCAATTTAGGGAGGAGCGGGGATAGCCTTGTTGCCAGGATTTTGGTATATATTTTTGCATCTAGGTTGATTAGGGAGATTGGTCTGTATGATGCGGGGTTAGTTGGATCTTTGCCTGGTTTGTGAAACACCAGCACCTTCGCTTCATTCATTGTGGGGGTCACATTACCGGTGTCTTTGAATGAGTTTAGGAGTCTTGTTAGGATCGGGGTTAGTATGTCTGCATATTTTTTATAAAATGGTGCCGTAAACCCATCCGGGCCTGGAGCTTTGTTACTTGGGAGTTCTTTTATGGCTTTATTGACTTCTTCTTCACTGATAGGGGTCTCTAGTGACTGTTTGTCTTCTTCTGAGATTTTCGGGATCTTTAGGGCCTCTAAGTATGAAGTTTGGGCGTTTGTATCGGGGTGCTCTGTGGAGTAGAGCGTTTGATAAAATTGCCTCATTGTTTCCCCCATGTCGTGCGTAGAGGTTTGAGTGGCACCTTTCGTATCGCATATGGCCTTAATTGTTGTTTCTTTTTGTTTCGCCCTTAGTTGTCGCGCCAAGAGTCTGTCTGCTTTGTTCGCTCTTATATAATATCTCTGTTTCAGATAGAGTAGATTCCTTTCTGCGCCCTTTGTACGTAACTTCTCTAGTTGGCCTTGTGTATGTTTCAGAGATTTTTTCAATATCTTTGTGAGTTGAGTCGTCAATTTCTCTTGGATCTCCTCAATTGTTTTTTCCAGCTCTTTTTCCCACCGATCCCTTTGTTTATCTCTCGTGATTTTCATCGCTATCATCTTCCCCCTCAAGACTGCTTTAAACGCGTCCCAGACTGCGCTCATTGCGACCTCCCCCGTGTCATTTTGTAAGAAGTATTCCGCTATCATTTCCCTTATGGCCTCCCCTGCCACTGGGTCATGGATCAACTCCTGCGGTAACCTCCATTTCCATAGCCCGCTCTTCCTCCCTGGGAGAGTCACGTCCAACCATAGAGGGGCATGGTCCGAGAGGGCTATAGAGCCCTTATCTAGTCCTTGTATCTTTCCCAGTAGTCCCACTGACACCCATAGATAGTCGATCCTGGACATAGAGCTGTGAACATGTGAGAAATAGGTGTACCCCCTTTGTTCACCCTTCAGTTCCTTCCAGACATCATTCAGAGCCATTTGGTCCATTTGCTGTTTCAAACGTTTTGATGGCGCCCCCTGTCCATGTGTGTTTCCTGTGCTCCTATCTAGCTTTGGGTTCCACGCCAAATTAAAGTCCCCCCCAGTATCACCTCCCCTCTAGCGAAATCTTCCAGTTTCGATAGTGCGTTTCTGAGAAAGCCATCCTGACCCTGATTGGGTGCATATATTGAGGCGAGCGTTATGCGCCATCCTTCGATCTCTACGTTGGCAAAGGCGTACCTTCCTTCCTTATCAGTCATAGTGTCTATTGGTTTTATGTCCTTTCCTTCTTTTATCGCTATCAGGGCTCCTGCTTTTTTTTCTGTTGTCGTTGCCTGTGCCCATATTTTATATCCTTTTATCCGCATTTTGTGCTTATCTTTAGTTTTGATATGGGTTTCCTGGAGGAGTAGTACATCCGCCTTCTCCCTTTTGAATTGTTTCTCCAGTTTCGTTCTTTTTGTTGGGTGGTTCATGCCCCTGATATTGTAGGTCATAAAGCGTATCATCCCCATTCTATTTTGTTTGTATGCCATTGCCTCTGGTCCCCTCCTGTTCCTGATTTAGCTCTTTGTTTCTTCCGATCCCTTCCCTTCCCTTGAACTTCCCTTCCCCCCCAACTTTGAACTTTAAACCAACCAAACTTTCCCCCGAGTAGGGCGAGGGTTCCTATTGACGCTAGGGCGTTGCGCCCTTCGCTCCCTGCCCTCCATACCCTCGGGGGGTATGTTATGGGGATTCCTAAACCCCACTGATCCATTTGTCTTTACCTGGTTCCCGACCGTTGGGTCTCGACCAGGCCGCCCTCCTTGAATTGTCCGTTTCGGTCCGTTCCCATGTTCCCCCCCGACTGGGTCTTCAGTGGCAACGTATCCATGTCTGTTCCCCAGGCATGTGTTTTTCTTATACTCCTCATGGTACCTTTCTCCGGGTGTCTCTCCCTGGATTTGCCTTCTTCTGCTTGCTGGATTCCCAGCCCATAGGTTTTCTCGTTCGTTCTCTCCTGTTTGTGGCCTCCCCCTGCTCCATCTGCTCCATCTCTTCATCTTGTAGTCCCATCGTGCTGAGGCCTTCTTCCAGCGTGGTCACTCTTTTCTGTTTTCCTTCCCATGTGAACAGCAGCCCAAACGGGAAGGTCCATTTGTAGCGGATTTGTTTTCCTATTAGCACTTTCACCAGTGGGGCCATTGCTCTTCTTTTTTGGAGGGTTATTAGTGCTAGGTCCTGATACAGTTGGATGTCTTGCCCATTCATTTTAATATGTTCCAATTCCCTGGCTCTCCTGAGGATCTGTTCTTTCTGCGGGTAGGAGGATAGCGCCACCAGAACATCACGTGGTCTTTCCCCTGGGGCCCCCGCTCTTTTCGGTCCCACCCTGTGGATTCTGTCGATTCCGATATCCTCGATATCTTGTGTTCCCAGGATGTCTCTGAACACCTCCTTCACCGCCTCCTTCAGATCTTTGTCCAGCACTGATTCCACCATGTTCTTGATTCGGATGTTGGAGCGTCTAGAGCGGTTCTCTAAATCCTCACATTGTAGTTCCAAGTTGTGAGTGAGTGTCACCAGGTGTTCTTGCGTTTCGCTTGTTTGTCTCGTGTCTTCTTCAAGACTTTGCACCGTTTTTTCCACAATATCTGTTCTTTCTTCCAGGTTGTTTATGTCTGTTCTCATGTCTTGTACCGCTTGTTTCATTTCGTTCTTCATGGATGTAAATTGTTCCTGAACTGGGGACATGAATTTTTCCTGCAGGTCCATGAACCAGGTTTGCATGTCCTCCCTGGTCAGTGGTTGCTGTTGTTGGGATAGTGATTCTGCTTCTCCCGTGGGGTCTCCCTGGGTTCTTCCTCTCGGTTGTGGTGTCCCCTCTGTTGACCACATCTGCAGAATGTCGGCCCCTTGTTTCGCTGTTTGGGGAGTTTGCTGGATGGGGTTCCCCTTTCCTTTTGCCCTAGACATGATAGGGCGCTCCGTCTAGTAGACTATATGGTTCCTTCGCCCTCTTGTAACCCTTCGATGGGGCCTCTCGCTTTCTTGTCCTCCGAGGTGTTCTTCACTGTTGGGGGTCCTGCTGTATTATGTTTCACCTTCCTGGGTTTCCCCCTTTCCACCCCCTGTCTTGTTGGGGGACTTGTGAGGTGAGTCCTTGTGTCCCTGGGGGAATTTGGTTGGTGCCGGGGAGAGGTTTTTTTTTTTTTTTTTCTTCCTGTGAGTCCCCCCCCCCCCCCCCCCCCCCCTGGGGTATGTGCGCCTGGGCTGGCGCTTAATTCCTGGCCCCCCCCCCGGGCCTGCTCACCTTTGCCTCTGTGTCCTCCTGTGCGCTCCGTGCAGGGCGGCCCCCGCGGCCCCTCTCCCGCGGTCCGCCCTGCTCGCGCTGCTTTCTCCCGGCGCCGCAGCTGCTCCGCTGCACGCCGCTCTCCCCTCACCTCGGGGCGGCGCGAGGGCGGCTCCGTTCCTCGATCCCGCTCACTCGCTGGTCGATGCCTCCCAATCTCCCGGCGCCGCGCCGGAGGGCCCCCTGCGACGCGGGAGAAACTCTTTCGGTCCCGATGGGGGAGGGGGCGGTTGCCTCGCTCCTCGTGTGTTCGGCGGCGCACGTCTATTCACAGCGCCTGCTTCCTCGCTGGGGGGGGGGGGGTGTATGGGGGCAGCTTGGTAGTCGGGGGGGGGGGGGGGGGCGAGGGACGGCCCGTCACGGCTTCGGTCGTGCTACTTTCGGCGGCCCGGGCGGAGCGCGGTTTAGCTGCGACTCCTCACCCCGGCGGCCATCTTGGATCCTTTTCGTCAATCTTTTTTTTAAGCCATTTTTTGATTTTATTTATTTATTCATTCCCCTGCTCACCTAGTCATTTACTCTTTTTATGGGTGACCTTTTTAGGTCTCTCCATAGTGTATGGTTGAAGTTAGTTTCCTACAACTTTTGGGTTTAGGCTGGGTTGCCCCAATAGGCTCCCCTGTTAATTTCTCTTAAATGTACTTTGGGGGGGGGGGCAACAGGTGGGGGGGACAGGGGGGAACTACAGTTCCCAAGTAGTAAAGAGGAATTTTTATCCCTCCTTACATTTTATTTAGTGAGCCAGCACACCCCACCTTATGTGGATTGCTGGGGAATACAATGTATGCCCTTTCTTACAACTGGTAACATTTTGTTACAATTGTGAGTTATACATGAGTGGCTGGTGGCAGTGGTTTTACCTTTGACATATAGTATTTATTACTCACAGGCCGTTAATTCAGCCTTGGTAATGCATAGTTTTTTTTTTAATGGTGGGCTCCTTTTTTTGCCATTTCTTGTGTGCTTGCTCTTTCTGAGGTCTTTCCCTGCTTTTCTAGGCGACTTCAGTGGCTGTTCTGTATTCTGCTGGAATCCTGTGGATACCCCTCCCAGGCTCCAGAGTGTCTGGAAAAGCAGGAAGTGAGGGAGGAGTCAAACTCTGCAGCCCTTTGTCTTTCACCTTGCCTGAAAGGACCAAACTCCCAGTGGGGGGGCTGGCTGTCCTGATTGGACAGCCAAACCAGACCGCCCCTTGATGCAAAATGGAGAGAATATGATATGACATTTATAACTCGCCTATACACCAGTGTTTCAGAAGCGCACAGAATGCAGCAGTTGTGCTGTAGGTCCTGATAAATACTTTGAACCTGGAAGCTGCTGACCACTGGAGTTGAAACCGAAGAGGAAGATGAAGAATCAATGGCCGTAGCGATTTCCATCGAGAGCCTGCTGTGTAACTGGAGCCTCCTGTAACCCTTCCTTCCAATCGGCCTGGGGATCCTGAAACTGAAGACCCCCGACCCAGATCCTGGTGAGATCTACTAGACTCGAGAAGGCCTGCATCTTTGAGCCATGCTACGTCATGCTGCGACCTTGTGGGGCTGCAATACCCTGAGACCTCTGGCCAGTGTGCCGTGCAGTCTTCTGAATCAAGCTGAAACGTTGGTGGCATCATGCAGGACCTCCAGAAATGTGAATAGTCTGAAAAGTCCCCTCATCAGAGTGCTGGACCTTGCAAGTGACGAGAATCCGACTAGCAATATTCTGTCTTCTGGCTCCTGTAAAGGCGCCAAAACTACAGAGCCGCATCCAGCCACGAAGAAACTCTTGCCTGAAGCCTTCTCTGTTGATCCCTGTTACAAAATCCCTTCCAAAGTCCTGTTCCATCTTCATAATAAAGGAATCCATCGACCAGGCTTTTGTCTGCAGATCCTGAAGTCTTCCTGCGGCAACTGTTCTGTGCTGAGGTGCTGTGTTGGATGGGGTATTTACTTACCTCAAGCCTTTGATTTCTGTAAAGCCTTTGTGGTGTTTTCTGTGACTGGGAGTCCTCTCATCCAGTTCACCCGGGCGCACTGCTGGAATCCTCATAGGGTGTCTTCTGAGACGTCCCTGGACCCTAACTAACTTTAAAATTAACTTACTTGTCTGAACAGTCTTCCACAGGAACTGACTTTTACCTGCAAGAGAACCCCATCTCTCACCCTACCTACAGCTGGCACCTAGACCACTTGGGTCCCTCTTCTGCCTCTGAATGAACTCATGCAATAGACTGGGGAAGGACTGGATAAGTAAAGTATTCCGTCTTAAAGTATAGCAAGTGTGTACATGTATTTCTCCAGCATGGGGTCTGGCATGGATTCACATGCTCATGAATATTCCCCGTCGTCAGGCTGGGAATCCTCAGTAAAGAAAAAATCAGTTTAATTTCTGAACTGTCTTTCTCCTAACAACCAATCACTGAGTTCTAGGGTCATACTGGCCCCAGCCAATGAATGCCCTCTACCCAAGCCCCTCCAGTGGCAGCCATCTTCACATTTTTACTGCCCGTTCAAGTGTTGGGAGTCCTCGTGTTTAGCTCTTGAGCTTTTACTGTGTGTTGTGCTTTTTGGAAGAGTTTACTGTATTTTTTGGTCAATCGAGCCTTGTTCTCAATCGATCAACCTTCCGATTAACAGGGACCCGGTTTTTGGATTCAGCGTCCCTCAAGGGCGAATTTTGGAGTTTCTTCGTGGAGGCTTCCAGAAGATTCTTCAGGCATATGCTACGTGGATCATGTTGCAGGAGAAGGATTCAACCCCACTGCTCAGAATTTGTTCCGACTGCGGCTTGCGGAATGTCTTTTCGGACGACTAGCATTGCCAGTGCCTTTACTGCCTGTACCCGACGCACAAGGAGGAGGATTGTGCATTTTGCCAGGAGAGATGGCCCCTCGCATGATGAAGGATCGGCAAAGGCGGCTGAAAGAGTAGCTAGAGGCCAAGGCCCCTGCTCTGGGTGGGTCCCAGCAGCATGCCTCTCCCAAGAAGGCTCTGCAAGAAGGCGGAGTGAGCTTCTAAGACCTTTTGAGGGCGCCCCTCCTGTGGGAGTCATACAAAAGGCTAAGCACTGCAAGTCCACTACCACCGGGAGCGCCGTTGCAACGGGCTACGTGGTAGCCAGGGTGCGTTCGACATCTTCAGCACCAGCCAATGCTCAAGATCTTGGGCCAAGAGGAACTCTGACCATCCAGGCAAACTCGAGAAACCTGTAACGCTCACCTGATTCTCGCAGAGGCGCCGGTCTTGACTGGGCGACTACCGTATCTTCAAAGGTGATGTGTAGCACCCGGTTGGCTCTTTTGGCTGGACCTCTGTGCACTGTATGCCTGACGTGTAGAGTAAGATGTCTGCAGATAGAAAATATGGGGTTAATGAACTGGGGTTATTGGGGTGTCCCTATCTCTTTCCTCTTCTCCTCTCCTGTAGACCCCCAAAGGTTAACACTCTCACCTTAGGTAAGTGAATGCCGAGCTCTCCATCTGCCTCAGGGCAGGGTGCTGTAACCAGTTTCTTCACTGGATAGGTAGCGCAGGCCTCTTGACTTCAGAGGACTGCTGTCCGTCTTTTACTGCACGAACGGTAAGTTTCGAGTCATTCAAATGTCTTTAAAGTCTTTAGTAATGATGTCTCTTGTTTTGCAGGGTTCCGGCGATGGCGGATGACGGGCTGAAGTGAGTTGAAGATGGAGCCCATGTGATGAATATAAGCGCCTGGAAGCACGTAAGTAAGCGCTTGTTGCCTGCTTCACTATGCCCTCTAACTGTCTTTTTATTTTGCAGGTACGAGTTCGGAGCGGCTGCAGGGTGCCGGAATACCCACTGGATTAGATGTGGAAAGGAGTAATGGCACGTGAGTATTAAAGTTCCCCAATGTCTTTAAACGCACCTTGTTTTGTCTTTCAGATGCGGGATGCAGCGCCGAAGGCCTCCGGAGCGTGCGAAGAGTTGGTAAACTTTTGTCTTTCAGATGCTGGAATGCAGTGTGAAGACCTCCGGAGCGCACGAAGAGTAGGTAAGCCTTTGCCTTTCAGATGCCGGAATGCTAACCTGTTCTTTCTTGTCTTTATAGGTGTTGCTGAAGACTGGATTCAGGATGGTAAGCCTTTGCCTTTCAGATGCCGGAATGCTAACCTGTTCTTTCTTGTCTTTATAGGTGTTGCTGAAGACTGGATTCAGGATGGTAAGCCTTTTTCCTTAGGCCCAGGACCGGATGCAGAAGACACGATGAGCGTTCTGCTGCAGAGGTTGCAGAATAACGCAAAGCAAGATTCATCCACCGGGTGTGGTTTAAATAGCCTCCTGTAGTGCTTAGGTGTCTCCTTCCACAGCCACGCCCAAGTAAGAAAAGAGTTCCTGGTAAGAAAAGAGTTCCTGCCTTCCAGAAGAGTTCCAGTGTTCTGAATCTAGGGAGTGGCTCCAGCCCCACCCAACAGGAAAAGTAGTTCCAAACAGAAGAGGATCAGAGGCTCAACTGGCAGGCAAGTAAGCAGCATGGTCTGCTGAAGGTAAGTCCACCCAAGCATTATGAGCCCGGCGCTTCCAGCGCTGGGACTGGGCATATTTATGAGCCTGGTGCCACTGGCGCCAGGACTGGGTCCAAAAGGTCCCAATTGGGACTGGTTGGCACTCGGAACCTGGGTTATGGATCTGCTTCCAAGGGAGTTGGGAAAACCCTGACCTTTTGGAAGCAGAGATCATGACAAAACCCAAGACCGACCTGCCGGCATGATGTTATCCATCTACCTCATCCAACTATGCAGGCTACGGATGCGTCCACTACAGGAGTTCCTAGAAGGCCGTTGAAAACAAGTGTCAGGAAGCTTCCAGGACAAGATCACACTCGACGAGGGCATGCGTCGAGCGTTACTGTGGTGGGAGGTTCGCGCACATTTGTCCGGAGGCGTAGATTTCCAGACCCCACTGCACCAGGAGAAGGTCACGACGGACACACCCTGGAAGGATGGGGGAGCTCACACCGGAAGTGTTCACGCAAGAGGCCTGTGGCTACCGGAGGAGAAATCGTTGCACATTGTGTTGGAGCTTTGGGCTGTGTTTTGGGCCCCCAAGTCTTTCCTTCCGTCCCTCAAGGGCAAGGTGGTGTGTGTCTTCACGGACAACACCCCCACAATGTTCTACATCAGGAAGCAGGGGGGCACCAGATCCCCGGTGCTCTCCAAAGAAGCGCAGGACCTATGGCACTGGGCCATCGCCCAGGAGATGTTACTCATCCTGTTTCATCTGGCAGAAGTGAATAACACTGTCGCAAACTCTCTCAGTAGGGAGCTGCGCTCTTTTCACAAGTGGGAATTTTGGCAGGACCAAGTGAATCACCTGTTCCGCAGATGGGGCAATCCCCAGATCGATCTATTTGCGACAGCGACGAATACCAAGTGCCGGAGGTTCACCAGCAGGTTTCCCCAGCCAGGGAGCATGGGGGGACGCATTCTCATTCCCCCGGGACGGCCTGTTTCTGTATGCGTTCCCTCCATTGCCTGTGCTTCTTCGACTAGTCAATCAAGTCAGACGGCCCTGGTGCAGGATGATCCTCGTTGCACCAGCATGACCAAGGCAGATTTGGTACGCGGACCTTCTCGACATGTCAACGTCCCCTGCAGTCAAGCTTCCGGTGGTTGCAGATCTTCTCACTAGGGAAGGAGGCGCAATTCTGCAGCACGAGCCAGGATCGCTGAACCTGAAGGCCTGGCTCCTGCAGCATTAGAGTTCGGGGGTTACGATCTCCCGGCCGACTGCAAGGATGTACTTGTCAAGGCCAGAGCATTGTCTACTCTTAAATGCTACAGACATAAATGGAAGAGGTTCGCCGTTTGGTGCCATACACAGAAGATCGATCCTCTACGAGCCACGGCTCCGCAGGTGCTACCGTACTTGCTGTCGTTGGCCAAAGCAGGACTGGTCCATGCCTCCATCAAAGTTCATCTGGCGGCTATCTCCCGCTACACCAGATCTCCGGGACGGTTGTCGTTACGGTCACACCTTCTGGTGTAGGAGTTTTTATTAAAGGACTGTGCCGTTCGTTGTGAAGGCTCCAGCCCCGGTGTGGGAACTCAATGTGGTGCTGACTAGGCTCATGGGCCCTCCATTCGAACCTATGCAGACAGTTCCACTGAAGTTCTTGTCGTGGAAGACAACGTTCCTCGTGGCCATCACCTCTGCATGACTAGTGGGTGAGGTTCAGGCCCTGTCCTGTAAGCCCCCTTATTTGAATTTTCACATCACGAGGGTGGTACAATACATAGTGTTTCAGTGTTTATTTGGACCATATGTGTACTACCATTTCTTTGTACTGATTCTACAGCCCTCTCCTCCTCCTCCTAAGATAAGCCTGGCTGCTCTGTCTGTGCTACCATATACTCCTGTGGTACAGCCTTATACCAAGAGTGGAGTCTTGTACTGTCTCAGTTGAATGGTTTTACTGAGCCCTTAGTTGGACTTCAGAAAAACTGTCCTAACATTCTCCAGAATGGGTCTTGCATGGTTTCACATGTGCGCCACCACATGCCACCAGGCGTTTATCTTAGGAGGACGTGTCTCATCGGCTGGGGGTCGTCTGACCCAAAGGACAATGATTGGCTATAGAGGAGACGAGCAGTTTTCAGTCTAAAGCTAAACTGCTTTCTTTTTACAGAGGATTCTCAGCCTGACTGGGAATATTCATGACCATGTGAATTCATGCAAGACCCATGCTGGAGAACAAGATTTGTGGTTAAGTAACTTGTTCTGTATCCGCATTTTCGACAGGCAATACAAGCAGGTAAAGCATCCTTCCCCTTCCCAGGTCAGTTTCAGAGCTAAAAAATTCCTTCCCAATCTGCGTCCTTTCCCTCTACCTACATACTCTCCAACTACCACACACTTAACTACCTTGCTTCAGAACACTCCCGAGCCCCTGGAACACAAGCGTGAGCCGTCTACTTGACGCCCATCGACCTACACAATATAAACCTTCACTACCACCTGCCATAAGCTCACCCAACTCTCCAAAAAAACCATGCTCCTGTTAGGACAGTTTTCCTGAAGCCCAATTAAGGGCTTGCTTAGTAAATACCATTCAACTGAGGCAGTACAAGACTTCACTCTTACTATAAGGATGTAACACCCGAGTTCATGGTACCATAGACAGAGCAGCCAGGCTGATTTTAGGAGGGAGAAAGGGCTGTAGAATCAGTACAAATGAAATTGTAATACAAATGGTCCAAAGAAAGACGAACACTATGTATTGTAAAAATAAAGGATTTATTTAAATACAAGTAGGCCCAGATAAATCTAGGGGTAATTAAGTACTATCACACATTATATGTAATCACAATTATAAAAACGCAAGACTATGCATGAAGGTACACAGACCAAAGCATAAACTTTATTTGGAACACAACAGTAGTTCTAGGGAAGTCAAATCTTTTCATACACATTCAGTATAGGTCACACCTATTCTTGGGTTAAAAATCAATGGCTACTTGCACAATTACATTTAGTAATTCCAGGGCAGTAGACCCTACCAGTTGTACAGTGACGCTCAGTAACAAATCACATAATCGGTATACGTTTTGTGAATAGTGGAGCGCTTATTCTAGGTACAGTAAAAACCTATAACTACTTTTGTGACAAAACTCAGTTATACTAGGTGAGTAAAACCTAAGGATGTAGTATTCAATTACAGGTGCTTTTGAGATCAGTGAAACACTGATTGAGATCAGCAGTAACTCTGGTAACCTATTTCTCGGTGACACTCCGCTAACTCAAGGTAAGTAAAACCCATACATTTTTTTAACCTCCCAATGAAGTCCAGGTTGGATCTTTCCCAGCTGTACAAGTAACTTATGTATGGCTTACAAGGGACAGTTGGAAGCAAAGGCTCTTTGTGCCTGTCTACAACAGCACAGGGATGGCAAAACCCAATGTTGGCCTTTACTGAATGACTCGGTTATTCTAGGTAGGTAAGACCTAATGCAGACTTATTCTGGGCAGGCTAGCAGCAAGTCAGGGGAAGCAAGACCAAGTTGGGGGTCACTCGTACAATTATCCTAACGGGAATAATCTGGTGAAACCAACACATTACTCTTGGGTACAGGCAAATCCTAATCACAGGTGATTAATATACCTTCACATCTACTTTCTATTAGAATGGCAAAACGGTTTCTAAGGAAAGAAAGATGTTAACCATACTTTTGAGAATGGTGCATCACACATCCAAGATGAGTAGTAACTTAACTGTTCACTCTTAGTTTCAGTTGCCAACCAACTCTTTACAAGTAAGTAACTTTTAAACACTTTTCTAGGCAAAAGGCCCAATCCCTTTAAGTCTTTCCCTTATTCTTGGAGCATGAGTGTTCTCAGTGGCAGAATGGGGTCACTAGGATCTAGTGACCAACAGGCAGTGTCCGAATAGGTTCTTAAGTTCCTTAGGAAGACTGGGCAAACAGGAGAGTGCTTTACTTCTAGAGTTAAGAGGGTCCAGGGGATTCGCAGAAGACACCCTAGCAAGATTCTAGCAGTGGGACTTGGTGCACTGGATGAGAGGCCTCCCCATCACAGGAAACACCCCACAGCTACACCGAAATCCTGACAGACTTAAGGTAAGTACATACCTAGCCAACACAGTACTTCAGCATTGAAGAAGATTTTGCAGCAGGACAACTTCAGGATCTGCACCCAAAAACTGGTCAGTGGATTCCTTGTCGTGGTGACTGAAAACATGACCTTGGAAGGGACTTTGCAGCAGGGATCAACGAAGAAGGCTCTAGGCAAGGTTTTCCTGGCGGCTGTATGCGGTTCTGTGAATTTGGCGCCTTTTACAGGAGCACAGAAGACAGAAAATCGCAGTTGAATTCTTGTCATTATAAAGGTCCACCACTCTGGTGAGGGGACTTTTCGGACTTGATTTGTATCTCTGGAGATACACCAGGTTGCCCACGAAGTTACAGCGAGATTCGGAATTCGGAAGACTATGCACTGCACAATGGTTTGAGGTCCCAGGGTATTGGGGTATTGCAGCCCCGCAAGGTCGCAGCAACGCGTGGGATGGCTCAAATCCAAGTCTTATTGTGTCTAGTGGGTCTCACCAGGCTCTGGTTCAGGGTCGTTTTCGGAGTCCCCAGGTCGATTGGAAGGAAGGGTTACAGCAGGCTGCGGGTTACACAGCAGGCTCTCCGGTAGCTGGAAATCGTTTCAGCCGCTTTTCCTTTATCGTGTTCGTCGGTTCTAGTGGTCGACTTGTCTTCAGCTTCCAGGTTCGCAGTATTTAACTAGAAATACAGCACAACCTTTGCATTCTCGCCCTGCATTTTACAAGGGGCGGTCTAATTGTCCAATCAGGACAGCCAGCTTCCCCCGTCCCCCCACTGGGATTTGTCCCAATTCAGGCATGGAGGAAGAAAAAGGGCTGCAGAGTTTTGGACTCCTCCCTCGCTTCCTGCCTTCACAGACAGACTGTAGCCTGAGCAGGAAGTCCAGGGGACTCCCGTCGAAGATAGAAATCACACAAAGGAATTTCCTGCCCTGTATGTCAGGGGAACGAACAAGAAAGGACAAACACTAAAATGGCGAAAAAGGAAGACGGGACAATTTTTGTAAAATGGGCACCACTAGGTGCCTTTACTGCAGCTGTGAACACTGCCTGCGGTAAAGGTGCACCAAATTAATACGAGGTATCACTGCCACCAGAAATTGAAGGTAAGCTTGTCCCTGTAACCTAATTGTTAGTTTTAGTGTGAAAGGGGATACATTGTATTTCCCCAGCACTCCACATAAGGTGGAGTGTGGTGGTTGCACCAAACAAATTGTAAAAGGGATCCAAAGATCCTTTCTACCAATTGGAACTGTAGTTCTCGAAAGCTTAGTCAGAGAAAGTTAAAAGGGGAGCGCCTAGGGCAACCCAGCAACCACAGGCACAAAGTTGTTAAAGAGGATAACTTTAAAATATACTCTGGAGAGTCAAAAAATGACACCCATAAAAAGAGTAAAAGATTCTGTGAGTGTGGAAAAAGGTTCCCACTCTGAGGTTTGAAAGCAAAGTTCTGGGGTTGACCCAGGTCAGGAAGATTTACCATTTCTATGAAAATCTTACCTAACCGCTCCTAGAACAAAGAAATAAATGCCTAGCCCCGCCTTATTACGCCGCAAAGAAACCCACTAACCACCACCCCATCCATCGCATAGAGCATCGCACAGAGAAATGAACTACTCCATTCCAGATCGAAAACCTTCGCATTGACCAGAAGTCAACACTCTGCTACGTGCATCAGTTTACCGCCTACGTTTCACGCAAGCCTATTTGGGGCAACCAACCCCCCATACAGAACTAAGTAAAGCCTTAAAATGTAACTCCCTCCCAATCGCCAAACCTTTATCCATTAAGAAAAAACAATTAAATGCCCAACCCCGTGAAAACTACCACCATGGACAACGCAAAGACAGATACCACAACTTAATTTAGGGGAGCCCTTATTAATGCCAGATCTCTCCTGGCACACGCCCTGGACATTGCAGACCTTATCACTATTAACAACTTAAGATGTCCTTGCAGTCACAGAAACTTGGCTGCACCCAACAGCTGACCCTGTCCTGTCTATGGCCATTCCTGATGGGTACCCCATCCTCAGGAAAGACAGAACGGTCTCCAAAGGAGGCGGCATAGTGATCATTGCCAAAAATAACCTTAAACTGAGAGAAACTACCAGCCAAGCCTTCCCATCGGGAGAACTGATCTCAATCAACATATCCCTTTCTGCCACATCCACCATCAGTCTCCACCTTATCTTTAGACCCCCAGGCCCTGTGACATCGTTTGAGGAAGACCTAGCTTTACTCCCCACATCCAACACCAAACCTCTGTCAAAAATCTTAATTTTGGGTGATTTCAATTTAGGTCTCAATGACACATCAGACACCCAGGCTCTCGGTAACACCATTGAAGCACATAGTTTCATCCACTGAATCTCCAACCCCACGCATGATGGACGTATTTTGGACTGGCTAGCAGACCTCACCTGCCTCACCAACATAATAGCCAACAACCCATGCTTGTGGTCAGACAATAATGTCATACTATTCTTCATCAGCGTTGCAACCCAGCCTAACACTCATCCTCAACTCACCCCAGCGGCTCTCTCCAGAAATTATCGTAATATCACCCCAGACTACATACTCCCTATGTATCGGTAGTAACCGATAACTACCTACCTCAATACCACCACCGATCCCACTTCCATGGTGACACTCTACAACCAAACCCTCCAGGATGCCATTAACAAAGTAGCTCCTCTGGAAAACCCTAAAGCCAAGCCTATAGCCCACACAAGTTTGTGGTACATCGCCAGCCTGAAAGACCTACACATCCAAAAAGAGCGCTTGGCAGGGAAAAAAACACCTATCCACGTTAAACAGACTGCACTTCTCCAGCATGCGGTCTGGCATGGATTCACATGCTCATGAATATTCCCTGTCGTCAGGCTGGGAATCCTCAGTGAAGAAATAATCAGTTCCACTTCTGAACTGTCTTTCTCCTAACAACCAATCACTGGTCTCTGGGTCATACTACCCCCAAGCCAATGACTGCCCTCTACCTAAGCCCCTCCTCTGGCAGCCATCTCAGATTTTTACTGCACGTTCAAGTGTTGGGAGTCTTTGTGCTATAGCTTTTACTGCGTATTGCGTTTTTTTCAAAGTTTTCTCTATTTTATCAGATAATCGAGCGTCCAGCTCCACCGATTCATCATTTGATTAACGGGGACCCGTTTTCGGAAAATTCTATGCCCCCTCAAGGGCGATTTTTCGTCGGACTTCAATTCTTGGATGATTCCAGCAGATTCATGAGGACTACCCCGCGTGGACATGGCCAAAGATAAGGGAGACTCGACACCTCTGTTCAGGATCTGCCCAGTATGCAGACTTCAGAACATTTTCCTGGAGGATGGTCACTCCTGGTGCCTTTACTGCCTGCACTCGGACAAATCGCATGTGGAGGAGGCCTGTGCGTTCTGCAAGGACATGTCCTCCCGCCCCATGAAGCGCCGTCTCAAGCGGATCGCCGAGTGGCTAGAGACGAAGAGCCCGGCGGCAGGTGAGCCCCGGCAACATACTTCTCCCAAGAGGAAATCTGAGCAGTCTTCCAAGACCTTTTGAGGGCGCTCCGGCGATGGGGGCTCAACAGAAGGCATAGCACCGTGAGTCCACAGCGACCCGGAGCGCCGTTGGTACGGCTACGCGGCAGCCAGGCTGGGCGCAGCATCGCAGACTCCGTCAACCACGAGCCAACGCTCTGACTCAGTGAAGAAAAGGAAGTCTGAGCATCCGGGTAAGCTTCTGGAGAAGGCCCGATCGACTTTGACCGAGAAAGCCAAGGGGGAGCAAGGCGCTGACCCCTCCCCCACGGTAAAGGCCTGAGACGTGCCCAAGGACGTGAAGGTCCAGGTTCACCATGCGAAAACCTCTATTGAGGGAGTGGTGGCGTCCCTAGCGAAGGCCACGGATGCCGGTTTCCAGGAGACATCCACCACGACGAGAGTTTCCCCGCCCGGAGGGAATCGCCCTTTCTGCCCATTGAGAAGACTCCCGTGAAGATGATGCCGATCATCTCCCCGAGGCCGTCGCCCCTGGCCGAGTAGAAGAGGGGGGTGGGAGCAGTGGTCCCGCTGGCTCAGATCTCTTTCGTGAAGGAGCTTTCAAGACACCGAGACTGCCCGTGCCTTGGGCACACTCCAGCAGCGACAGCCGTCCTTTCGGGCTTCCGGAAGCAAGTCACAGGGTGCCTCCAAAGGATTCGGGGGGGGGGGCAGCTTTTCTTCGTACCGTCAAGCGGCCCTTTCTTCGTCCCAGGAAGCCTACAGGGGCTGCAGCAAGGCCGGAGGAAATAATCCGTCGCCAAGGGACCCAAGGTGATACGGCCTCTGGGAAACGGGACAGAACCGGCCGTGACGTCGGGCCCCCACACGAGCACCCCGGTGGGAGGCCGGCTGGCAAACCTCGTCGGCGTGTGGAAGTCCATCTCCACCGACCGTTAGGCGCTGGATTCCCTGGCCCACGGACACACCCTGGAGTCCCAGAAGTGTACCCGTTTTCCACCTGTGGCCAGGAAAGAAAACCACGTTCTGCAACTTCTTCTAGAGGTACGAGCGATGCTGAAAAAGGGCGCAATAGAACTCGTCCCGAAGAGGCTCCGGGGCTCGAGTATACTCGCGGTGCTTACTCGTCCGAAAGAAGACCGGCGGTTGGTAACCCATTCTAGACATCAAGTCCCAGAAGTTCCGGATGGTCACCCTTCAGCACGTGCTGGGATAGCTGGAGGAAGGAGATTTTCTGTCTTCGCTGAACTTGGAGGATGCTTATTTCCCCATCCACAAGGGGCATCGAAAGTTTCTGCGCTTTGTGGTCCAAGGACTGCACTATCGATTCAAGGCCCTTCCCTTTGGTATGAAGTCGGCTCCAAGGGTCTTCACCAAGTGCCTGGCAACAGTGGCGGCGCGGCTGCGCCTGCAGGGTGTCCACGTCTACCCCCTATCTGGACGATTGGCTCATCCGAGCGAAGTTAAGGGAACTCTGTCGAACACACAGCGAGGACCGTCCGCCCACTTACGGAACTGGGGTTCTCGATAAACTATGCAAAGTTCTACTTGGTGCCATCGCAGGACGCTCGGTTCCTGGGGTCCAGGCTCAACATGGTGGCGCGCCTGGCCTCACCGTCGGAGGACAGGATAAAAGCCATCCTGGGCAAGGTACAGCGGCTGTTGACCATGGAAGTTGCCAGGGCGAGGTCCATCAAGTCCCTGCTCGGTATGATGTCGTCATGCAGCTACCTCGTTCGGCTGTGCAGGCTGCGGATGTGGCCGCTGCAGGTGTTCCTCGACGCACGTTGGATACAAGTGTCTGGAAGCTTCGAGGACAAGATCGCCCTCAACGATACATTCCGTTGAGCGATTCGGTGGTGGGGTGTCTGCGCACATCTAGCGGTGGGCACAGACTTTCAGACTCCAGCCCATCAGGAGACTGTGACGACAGACGCCTCCCTGGAGGGATGGGGTGCGCACACCGGAGTTCTCCACGCAAGAGGCCTTTGGCTACCGGAGGAGAAGTTGTTGCACATCAATGTTCTGGAATTCCGGGCCGTGTTTTGGGCCCTCAGATAATTCCTCCCGTCCCTCAAGGGCAAGGTGGTGCAGGTCTTCACCGACAACACCACCACAATGTCCTACATTCGGAAGCAGAGGGGCACGAGATCCCCGGCCCTCTCCGGAAGTGCAGGATCTGTGGCACTGGGCCGTCACCCAGGGTATGTTCCTGGTAGCCTTTCATCTGGCAGGAGTGAAGAGCACTGATGCCGACTCGCTCAGCAGGGAGCTGCGCTCTTGCCACGAGTGGGAGCTGCGGCAGGATCAAGTGGATCTACTGTTTCGATAATGGGGCAACCCCCAGATCGACCTTTTTGCGACAGCGAGGAATTCAAAGTGCCGGAGGTTCGCCAGCAGGTTTCCCCAGCCGGGGAGCTTGGGGGATGCTTTCTCCTTCCCCTGGGGCGGCCTGGTACTCTATGCGTTTCCCTCGTCAGTCAACTCAATTGGTCCTGGTGCAGGGATGATCCTTGTCGCACCAGCGTAGCCGAGGCAGATATGATTCCCGGACCTTCTGGACATGTCAGCGTCCCCTCCAGTCAAGCTTCCGGCGGACGCAGATCTTCTCGCCAGGGAAGGAGGTGCGATTCTGCATCACGACCCCTGGTCGCTGAACCTGCAGGCCTGTCTCCTGCAGCACTAGAGTTTGCAGGGTATGAGATCCTGGCGGACTGCAGTACTGGCCAGGGCTTCTTCGTCTCTTAAGTGCTACGGACATAAATGGAAGATGTTCTCCGTCTGGTGCCGTGCACAGAAGATAAACCCTCTACGGTTTACAGCCCTTCAAGTGCTGCCGTACTTGCTTTAGCTGGCCAAGGCGGGGCTGGCGCACGCCTCTATCAAAATTCATCTGATGACTATCTCCCGTGATACCGGAGCTCCGGGGCAGCCGTCGCTGTGGTCTCATCGCCTGGTTAAGGAGTTCATGAAAGGACTTTTCTGCTCGTTCCCGCCGGTGAAGGCTCCGGCCCCGGTGTGGGAGCTCAATGTGATGCTGACTAGGCTCATGGGTCCTTCATTCGAGCCTCTGCATTCGGCACCTGTGAAATTCCTATCGTGGAAAACGGCGGTCATCACCTCCGCACGATGAGTGGGAGAGATCAGGCCCTCTCCTGTAAGCCTCCGTACTTGACATTCCACGAAACGAGGGTCGTGCTGAGGATGCACCCCTCCTTCGGACTTCCATCTCAACGAGCCCTTGGTGTTGCCTGTTTTGTTCCCTTCGTCGCCGGCTGAGAGGACTTTTGCACTCGCTGGATGTGGCTAGAGTGCTGAAGTTCTACATGGACCGCACATAAGAGATTTCGGAAGACATCACAGCTGTTTGTGAACTTTGGCCCTGTGAACCAAGGGAAGGCCCTCTCCAAGGCTTCCGTTTCCAGATGGCTCTCCGGCTGCATCACGCATTGTCATCGGTTGGCAAACCGACCGCTGCCTGGCCGTCCGAGTCCATTCGACCAGAGCGATCACTGCAACTACGGCATTCCTGTCTGGTGTGCACCTGCTGGACATCTGCAGGGCTGCTACGTGGAGGTCGACGCACATCTTCACCAGATTCTACTGCATCGACAGGGATTCCAGGGAGGCCAGAGTCGGCCAAGCAGTGCTGCGCAACCTCTTCGCTTGAAGGTGAGCCTGGTGAGGAGGTAAGAGCTGCTTAATGTTGAGCCTTGCCACCTCCCGTGGTTGTGCATTTGTGTACTGCTATGTATTCTTTAGTCATGAGCATGTGAATCCATGCCAGACCCCATGCTGGAGAAGGAACAAGTTACTTACCTTTAACTGTTGTTCTCCATCATGGGAATCACCTGGAGTCAGCAGCTACTGGTCGCGGGTCCTCGGGAGTGGTGCAGCCGTGGCGGGACCAGAGGCAGCTTGCGCGGCGGACAGTGGGAGCTCCTGAGGAGGCGCCGAAGCAATCGAGGCCGGCAGCGTGCAGAGCCTGGAGGCTCAGTGAAGAGCCGGGCTACCGAGTGTGACGTGCGAGCCCAACGGAACTCCAAAAGTGGGCTGCAGTCATAGACGGACGCGTGGAGTTTGCACCGCGGCTTGCCCATTCCCCCCCACCCCCTCCGAGGCAAAACGGTGCGGAGTGCCGGGAGGAGTTGCTGCGGCGTGGGGGGCTGTGGAGCACAAGTCGAAGGTGTCCAGCGGAGGAGGAGGTGCGGCGAGGCGCCGGACGGGTGTGCAGCTGAGCCTGTGGAAGTGCTGCGGGGACACTCCTGCCCCTCTGGACCAGGCGCTGCAGGCTTGGAGACCGCTGAAGCCGGGGCTTCCTCAGAGTCCCCACCAGGTACGCGGGAGCGTGAGAAGGAAACGGGAGTGAAGGTAGCCGAGGAGCGCAAGTCTCAGGAGTAAGTCGACGGAGGAAGAGGTGGCCTGGGGCGCCGGGGGGGCTGAGCTGCTGGAGGTGACGTGTGGGCGACCCCGGCCCCCAGGCCAGGCACCGCAGATCTGGGAGGCCCGCCGCGGCCCCAACAAGTAAGCAGAAGCGGTGAGGGAGAACCGGAGAGATGGGGTGGCTACGGGTGGTTGGAAGACTGCTAAGTCACCCCGGGCTGAAGGAAAGACTGCACACTTGGTACAGGGCCCTAGTGGCCCTCCGCGAGCCCTCCTCCCGGAGGGGAAGAGAACCCTTCAAGTTTGGGGTGGGCAAGGGGGCCGCCCCCCCACCAATTGAGGAGACCTGGAGAAGAGGGGTCGGGCGGGCCTGCCTGGGAAGGAAGCGGGGGCCGGAGCAGCCTAGTCAGCCCCCACTGAAGATTCAAGTGGGTCTTTCCCGGCAATGCTCAGAAGGGCAGGTATCCACGGTGAATTGCAGTGACTGCGCTCCCCGCTTCCTAGAGTCGAGAAACCTCACCCCTTCCAGGTACAGAGGGAGGTCTTCCATCCAGGACTGCCTTAAAGGCGCAAAATTCAGGGGAGTGCGCGACATGAGCACCAAGAGCAAAAATAAAGTGGGGATGGCGGCCCCGGCTCCAAGCGACACGGTAGGCACGCTTCCAGCAATTTGGCCAGCACAGTCTTCGCGGGAAGCCTGTCGGGAGGAGCCCGGGGAGGACTTAGACTAGGGAAGCTCAGAGGAACAGACAGCGATGTCCAGAAAGGAATTCCGGGGGGAGTTGCAAGCTTTACAATTAAATCTAGCAAAGACATTTCAGGAACAATTTCAATTGATGAGGGCTGACCTAAATGAAGCATTGGGAGAGATTAGACGAGAGCTGAGGCAATTGGGTAAAAGAACCGACACACTGGAAAAAGGTCTCCAAGAAGTAGAGGATGACACCATAGCTAACAGCGAGGCTATAGAGAGGATCGATGTGGCAACACGAAACTTAGAGGCTCAGATGGAAGATTTAGGAAACAGATTCCAAAGGATCAAAATTAGAGTGAAACGTCTACCGAGTCCGTGTCAGATAAGGACTTGAAAGCGGTCCTTCAGGGCATTTTTGCTGACATCTTAAGCGAAGGGTGCCCTGAGAAGGTTGAACTCGACCGGGTGCACAGAACGGGGTGGTTGCCCAAAGGCCAGATGGCGAGGCCTAGGGATGTACTGGCTGAGTTTACTAGATTTGCCCAGAAGGAGGCAGTTTTGCGTGCGGCTCCTCAGCGGGAGCCCATTACATTCAAAGGTCAGCAAATAGTGCTGTTTCAAGATTTGGCCAGTAGCACGCTTCTAAAAAGAAGACAAATGGGCCTGTTGCTAAAGGTTCTCGACGAGAAGGACATACGGTACAAATGGACTTTTCCCTTTGGCCTGATTTTTGAATGGGAGGGTGGCCAGAAGCGAGTTGCATCTCTACAGGAAGGGGCTGATCTCCTACACATGGACTTTGAGGAAATTCCTTCGAGCTCAGGGGCTCAGGGTGGGAAGGTCCGCCCTAGGCAGAAACCCTGGGGATGGACGACAGTAGGAGCGAGCAGGAAAAGAAGGGGGGTAACAAAAGCAAGAAGCAGCGAAAAGGAAACCAGGGCGAGGACAGGAACGGGTAATCGGTCGACTCCTGATTTCGAGAGTGGTAAAGGGGGTGGTGGGCCTCGAACAAGGGATTTGAGTAAACAGGTCTTCAGAGGAGCAACCATTTTGTGAACGGAAAGGGCAGTGATGCCCGAGTTTGGAGGGGTGAGTAGACGGGAAGGGGATGCCCTTTCAGGGAGGGGGGGTTAGGGGGGGAAATAGGGTTGTTGGGGGGAGTGGGTCAAGGGGTGGGCGGGGAAGAGTCATCCAGAGGAGGGAGGGGAGAGAGGACAGAAGCTTATGGCGTGGCCCAGGTCACAAATCATGACTCCTTAAGTGTTTAACGCATAATGTGAGAGGACTAAAATCCCCTCTAAAGAGGAAGAAGTTGGAGCTCTTCACAAGAAAAGAGAAACCCGATGTTATGGGGCTTCAAGAAACACACCTGTTGCACAAGGACCAGGGTAGACTGAATCTGCGTGGATTCGCTCAGATCTTCCATGCCTCAGGGCAGAGTAAAGCAAGGGGGGGGTCGCTCTAGCAATTAGGAACACTGACTTCGCTGCTGAAGCAGTTATGAGAGATAAGGAGGGGAGATACGTAGTGGTCAGGGGAAAATATCAGGATACCCCATATACCTTTGCGGTTATATATGGCCCCAATTCCAGACAGGAACAGTTCTTGCTGCAGGTTTTGAAAATACTGGAGGAGCATTCTAGGGGGCAGATTGTTTTGCTGGGTGATCTGAACATTGCTTGGGATAGGGAGAGGGACAGAAATGGTAAGCGAGTGAGCGGGGGGGGGGGAGCGGTAATGTCGGTTGAGTTGAAGGAGAGGATTGGGAGGTTGGGTCTGAAGGACGTGTGGAGAGAGTTGAAGGGGGAGGAGGAGGGCTACACATTCTTATCGGGAGTACTTGGATCAAAATCCAGAATAGACTATATATGGGTTTCGGTAGGACTGGTGGGAGGTATTCGTGAGGTGAATGTGGGTCTGACAGGGATAGCGGATCATAAGATAGTCTCTGCGGTTCTAGATCTGGGTGGAAGGGTGAGGGGAGTGTGGGGCTGGACATTTCCATGGGCAGTTCTGAGAGACCCTGCTGTTCGCAGCGACATAGAGGAGAGGATTGGGACCTTCTTCTCTTTTAATAGAAAGGAGGATACGGGAGAAGGGGTACGCTGGGATGCGTTTAAGACCACTATCAGGGGGGACTTAATTGCTGCAACTGCTCTCCGCGTGAAACAATTGAAGGCTTTAGAGGCTCAACTTGAATCTGAATCTGAAGTGGAAGCGGCTAGGCAGGCGGCGGGGATGACCCCTTCCCAGGTGGCTATGCGGGAATATAGGAAAGCAGTAGGCCAGCTGGAACTCCTGCGTACCAAAAAGGCTGAGGGGACTCTGCTAGCAGTAAGACAGAATTTCTATGCGAAGGCAAATAAAGCGGATACGCTATTGGCACGTCTCCTTAGGGGAAAAAGAGCGCAGAACGCTATAACTGCACTGAAAGTGGGCTCGGGGGGTAAGCGTCACCAAACGGGCAGAATTACAGGAGGCCATAGCGGGGTTATATGAGTCCCTATATGCGTCTCTATATGGTGATGTGCAGTACAGGTTCTTAGTCAGTACAATTAAGGGAAATTGATAGGGAGTCGAGAGTCGCCCTTAATCGAGAAATTACAGAAGAGGAAGTTCGAGGGGTGATTAGAGCCCTCCCAAAAAATAAGGCCCCGGGTCCGGACGGTTTTACCGCAGCCTTTTATAAGATGTTCATCACGCAGCTGGCCCCCCACCTGACCTCTGTTCAATTTGTTTCGGCAATTGGGTAGAATTGCCCCATCCATGGAGGAAGCGAAGGTGACCCTTGTTCTCAAACCAAATAAGGACCCAGAAGAGAGAGCGGCCTATCGACCTAAAGCCTTAACGTCGATGCCAAGATTTATACAAAAATCCTGGCTAATAGACTGGATACGATTCTCCCATCTCTGATCCACGCTGACCAGGTGGGCTTCGTCTGGGGTCGGCAAACGGCTGATAACATCAGGCGTGTGGCCCATTTAGTAGAAAAGGTCCAGCGAACAAACACTCCCGCGGTCTTGGTAGTGTTAGATGCAGAAAAAGCCTTTGACCGTTTGGAGTGGTCCTTCTTGTTCCGGGTAATGAAAAGATGGGCATTAGGGGGGAATTTCTGACCATGGTGCAGGCCAATTATCAAGCTCCCTCGATTAGAATAATCGTCAATGGGTTAGCCACTAGGCGGGTCAATCTCCAGAGGGGAACGAAACAAGGTTGCCCGCTATCCCCAATCCTCTCTGCGATATATTTGGAACCGTTGTTGCAAGCAATTAGGGAAGCGCCGAACATACGGGGTATCCCGTTTGGAGGGGACCAGCATAAGGTTGCAGCCTTTGCGGACGATATGCTGCTTATGCTGACGGCCCCCCGATCCTCGCTACAAGATAGCTTGTCATTGCTGGAACAGTTTGGGGAGGCCTCAGGATTAAATGTTAACACTACCAAATCGGAGGTCCTCAACTTGACGCTGAGGGGAATAGAACGGGACGAGCTAAAAGGGGGCACTCATCTCATGTGGAGTCCGGGGGGGATCAGATATCTAGGGGTAAGGATTACGGCGACTCTGTCAGGGTGGTATGCAGGGAATTTCCCCCCTCTTCTCAAAGCAATTAAACGGGATTTCCAAAGGTGGAGGAGTCTTAGGGTTTCATGGTTAGGGCGATTAGCAGCGGTAAAGATGGTAACACTCCCGCGACTTCTGTACTTATTCCAAGCAGTCCCTCAAACAAGTTTTTTTAAGGAGTTAGGGACCCTGACCAAATAATTTATATGGGAAGGGAAGAGACCTAGGGTGGGCAGTAACTTGATGATGGCTCCCAAGAGTGAAGGAGGCCTAGCACTCCCAAACGTTCGATGTTATTATGAGGCTACTCAGCTGTGCATTATTAGAGAGTGGTTGATGGGGGACGAAAACCAGCAAGATAAGCTCTGGGTGAAAATGGATAGGGCGGTTGCTCACTGTGCTTTATCAGAAGTGCTTTGGCTCCCCAAAGAGCATAGGACACGGCACCTTTTTGAAAGTACATTAACTAGACTCATGGCAGATACTTGGGATAGGCTGGTGGGCTCTAAGGTTATCACTTCGTATCCATCCCCTTTTACCGCCCTCTTTGGTAATGGGAACTTCACCCCAGGCCTGGAGAAAGGTGCTTTTGAGAAGTGGCGGGAGGGTGGCTGTGCGAAGTTATGTGATATGTTTCATGAGGGGGAAATATTGTCGTTTGATGAGGGCAAACATGAATTTCGCTATATAGGAGAGGGAAAGATTGAGATATGCACAGTTAAGGCATTGGGTGCTCCACCCGGGAGTCAGGAGGGCGGCAACTAGGGAACCGACACAGTTCGAAAAGTTCCTTCTAACCAATGATGGATCGAAAGGCCTTATCTGTAATATTTACAAGATTTTAAATACCTCTTCTTCGGATCCTCAGTGGGCGTACATGCTGGAATGGGAAAAGGTTTTAGGGAGAGTCATCGGTAGGACGGAGTGGGAAAGATTGTGGAGACGGATACCTAAATTGGCTAGGGTGACGCAGCTTCAGGAGGCATGTTATAAGATTTTATTTGGCTGGCATTATACCCCTGCCAGGCTGCATAGGATGTTCCCCACAGTATCGGGTAGTTGCTGGAGGGGGGTGCGATATGGCAGGCATAGCAGAGCATTTCGAAGGGATTGTGTCCTCCGACGTATTCCTTATCTTAGATATCTCTTTCCAGCTTTGCTGGCCTCGGAAATTTTTTCTCTCTAGAGGGCGCTGCGCGTCGACGTCCGGCGAGTCGATGTCCCTCGACAATCGACGTCATCCTGCCTATCAAAGCCGCGCGCAGCGTCCGTTGCTCAGTTCCGTTTTTCCGCGCTTACTCAGTGCCTCGGAATATCGTTGCTCAGTTTCGTAGATATATTATTCCATTTTCCTCGAGATATTCGATCCATACTCGATGGCTTCCTCGTCTGAACCGACGACTCCTCGGTCCGGCTTTAAAAAATGCCGAGACTGTGGAAAAAAGATGTCGATAACGGACCCTCACAGGGTCTGTCTGTGGTGTTTGGGAGCTGAACACCATTGTTCGGAGTGTGAGGACTGTATGTCCATGACAGCTAAAGCCCTGAAGGAGCGTAGGGGGAAGCTGGAAAAAGGTAAGACTTCTAAAGCTTCTTCTTCCTCGACGAAGTCGAGACATTCGTCTCCTCGTCACCATTCACGCTCCAGGTCTCGAAGCGGGTCCCATCATTCTTCGAGATCGAAGCACTCAAAAAGGAGACGCCGAAGATCCCCTTCTTCGTCCTCCTCTTCCTCTGTTTCACCAAGAATCCCTTGCCCCACGAAGCATAGTTCCCGGGCTGAATGGGAGGAATTCCGAAAAAATATGATGAGCGTCTTCGAGAAAGCGGCCTCGACCCCCTCGAAGACTGCCGAGAGCGATGCTCTGGTCGAAAGACCCGAAGGTCCAAAACCCCGCGAGTCGCAGCACCCGGCGAAGGAAGCTTCTCGAGCGTGTCACGAACCCTCGAGTAAAGCAAAGACCTCGAATCCTTCTTCGAAGGTTCCGTCGACGCTGCCGACGAAGGTTCCGTCGACGCAGAGTTCGGTGTCTTCGACGCCGTTGTCGAAGGGACCTTCGACACACGGGTCTGTTGACTCGACGCCATCCTCGACACCGGCGTCGACGCCAAGGAAAGTCACGGTTGCGGCGCACCCAGTGGCTATTCCCAGGTCTTCGATGTCGTCGAGATTGTCGATATCCTCGAACAGAAGTCTATCGAAGACCTCAAGGCCTCCACCTTTGTTTTCGACCCCACTTTCGAAGCCTTCGACGACATCGACGTTTTCGAGGCCGATTATGACAAGTTTCGCACCCTCTACCTTGGAGATGGGTTTCACACCCTTTGTGAGCTCAGACCAATTGAGAACAATGTCTTCAATTATGGAAGAGGGAGAACTGTCTGATCAAGAAGAGCCATTTGAGTTGCAGGGATCTGCAACTCCAGTTCAAGAGGAGTTATCCTCAGAGGAACGCAGATTAAAGGAACTCCATGATTCCTTACATGAGTCAAGTGGTTTAGACACTTCCCCTGAGGTGGAGTTCGCTAGGCCAGACCCGGGGGAGCTTCTGAAACCCCTTATAGAGCCTTAATGGCCAGGATTACAGAATTTATGGGGTGGTCAACACCTTCACTGGCTTTCCAACAGGATGACCTCACGGATATTCTTGATAAAGGTCCATAGGAGGATCCTGTAGTACCTTTTCATAAAGCTCTTCAAAGAAAAATAACGAACTGGGAAACCCCAGATGTCGTCCCGGCAGTAAATAAAAAACTGTCTGCTAAATACAGGTTATCTTCTGCAGACCCAGAGTTTTTGTCCAAACACCCATCCCCAGAAAGTCTGGTGGTACAGGCAGCATCTTCTACTGACATCAAGACTGCTTATCCTACCGTCCCACAGGACAGAGACGATAAGAAATACGATGCTATGGCTAAGAAAGTCTTTTCGGCATGTAGCATGGCGTTAAAATCTATTAATGCTACTTGCACCCTTGCTAGATTTAACCATACACTTTGGGAGTGTGCTTCTACAGCGGCTGACTGCATCCCGGAGGGAGAAGAAAGGGAGGCGTTCCTAAATATCATAAGGGACGGTAAAGACGCTATGTGCGAAGCCCTCCAGACGGGCATTGATTCGGCTGACAGTATCAGCAGAGCAATGGCGGCAAGTACAACAACCAGGAGATTTGCTTGGTTGAGAAAGTCTGGTTTTGCCCCAGATGTGCAAGCCAGGCTCTTGAATATGCCATTCGATGGCTCTTCTTTGTTTGGGAAAAAGGCGGATGACAGTTTAGAAAAACTGCAAACATCAAAGGCAGCAGCAAAATCCCTAGGCGCTGCAATCCGTCAGACACCTTTTCGTCCCACAGGAACCTCTGCGAGAGGCAAGTCTTTTCGCTTCTACTCCGCATTCGGAAGAGGTAGAGGACAAAGAAGAACTACCCGAGGTGGACGGGGTAGATATTCAAAAGCCGCAGCAACAGCAGGTGCCTCTTTACCATCTGCATCAGCCACCCCAAAACCACTCTGAGGACTTCCCTCACAAGACACCTGTAGGAGGCAGGTTAACTCAACATCTGGCGGAATGCCAGGCTATCACGTCAGATGCTTGGGCATTGGAGACAGTTGCACAAGGTTACTGCCTGCCTCTCCTATGCATACCTCAGAGTCATCCACCGGGGATCAGCTCTCAAAAAGCTCCAGATCCGCTCCTCTTGCAGGAAATTTTAGACCTGATAGAGAAAGGTGCCATAGAACCGGTACCTGTTGCGGAGAGGAACAAGGGCTGGTACTCCCCTTACTTTCTCATACCAAAGAAAGACGGAGGACTGAGACCCATCTTGGACTTGCGGGAATTGAACAAATTCCTCCGGAAAGACAAATTCAAGATGGTAACTCTCTCTCAGATCCTTCAGTTCAAGGACTGGTTGGTATCTATGGACCTTCAGGACGCTTATTTCCATGTGCCAATCCATCCCAAACACAGGAAATACCTGAGGTTCGCAATTGGCAACTCTCATTATCAATTTTGAGTTCTGCCATTTGGGCTGACCTACGCCCCGAGGGTCTTCACCAAGTTAATGACGGTAGTGGCTGCAAGTCTCTACCCCTACCTGGACGATTGGTTGATCAGAGCTGTATCTTTGGAACAAGCTCAGATCCAGCTAGATTGTTTGCCACTCCCTTCATACTGGGCTTCTCCCTCATACTGGGCTTCTCCCTCAATTTAAAGAAGTCACAAATGATACCATCGCAGAGACTCCGGTTCATCGGAGCGATCCTGGACACTTCCCTGGGAAAAGCCTCGCCACCAGAGGTGAGGGCTCAAGATATTCTACAGATGGTCACCAAGTTTCAAAATGCCCAACGTCTCCCAGCCTTCGACTTTTTGAGGTTGCTAGGCCTCATGGCATCCTGCATTTTCCTTGTGCCAGAGGCTCGCCTGAGAATGAGATCTCTCCAGTGGGCACTGAGAACTCAGTGGTCACAATTCTCAGGGAGAATGACAGATCTTCTTCAGGTTCCCGACAGGGTGGCTCGAGACCCTCAGTGGTGGGCCTGTCAGGAGAAAATTCTGAAAGGAGAGCAGTTTTGGCAACCTTGGCCGGAGATAACAGTAGTCGCGGATGCCTCTTACGGGGTGGGGAGCCCACGCCAACGACTTGACGGTCATTGGTCTCCATCGGAGTCCAGACTACATATCAACCTGTTAGAGCTGAGAGCCATCAGACTTGCGCTGAAGGCTTTTCTGCCATCTGTACAAGGAAGGAATGTCCGGATAATGACGGACAACACAGTGGCCATGCATTACCTCAACAAAAGAGGAGGCGTAGGATCACTACCACTGTGCAGAGAGGCGATGCAGCTCTGGTTTTGGGCAATCCCAGAAGGAATCTCTCTATCGGCAGTTCACCTAGCCGGAGAGAAGAACTTGACAGCGGACGCTCTGAGCAGGCAGAGCACAGTTTCCCACGAGTGGGAACTAGCTCAGGAAGTCCTTCAAGAGATCTTCGCCCTTTGGGGAACCCCTCAGGTGGATCTGTTCGCCACCAGTGTCAACAGGAAGTGCGATCTGTTCTGCTCAAGGGAATTTCCCCCGAGACGAGCTCTGGGAGACGCGTTCATAGTGGACTGGGAGTTTCCACTCCTGTACGCGTTTCCACCAGTCCCTGTCATTCCTCAAATGATCAGGAGGTTGAGAAGATTCCGGAAAACCATGATCCTAATTGCCCCGGATTGGGCCAGGAGAACGTGGTACCCGGACCTTCTAGACTTGTCCATCTGCCCTCCAATTCGATTTCCACTCGGAGAGAATCTCCTCTCACAGAAGGGAGGTCAGGTTCTCCATCCAGACATCAAAACCCTCAACCTTCACGCTTGGCTTCTGAAAGGCTGAGGTACAAGGATTGGGACCTCCCTGATGACGTTATGGAGGTGTTGCTTTCGGCAAGAAGGCCAGCAACAAAATCTTTATACCGGTGCCGTTGGAACAGATTTTGCAGCTGGTGTAGAGAAGAGAATATCGACCCCTTTTCATGTGGTACACCAACGGTGTTATCCTTTCTACTCTACTTGGCAAATTCAGGCCTTCAAGTTGGCACTATCAAGGGCTATCTCGCAGCGCTGTCCATCTTTAAGCGCACTGCGGAAGAACCATCCTATTTCAAGTTACCCTTGGTAATACAGTTTCTAAAGGGGTTAACTAACGTTTATCCCCCAAGACCATTCCAGGTTCCCCTATGGGATTTAAATTTAGTCCTAACTTTACTGATGGGCACACCTTTCGAACCACTCCACTCTTGTTCGTTAAGGTTTCTTACCCTTAAGACTGTTTTATTAGTAGCACTTACATCTGCTAGAAGGGTGAGCGAGTTACAAGCTCTTTCTTGTAAACCCCCTCATACAATCTTTCACAAAGACAAAGTTGTTCTGCAAGTGAAGCCTAATTTCCTCCCAAAAGTGGTTTCTGAATTTCATATCACACGGAAGATTACCCTTCCATCTTTCTATCATCCTCCCCACCCGAGGAAAGAGGGAGAGGTTACACAGGCTGGACCCAAGAAGGGCTTTAAGTTTTTACATTAGTAGACTGGCTAGGATAAGACAAGCAGACCAGCTGTTTGTAGGCTACGCAGGTCACAAGCTGGGGCTACCGATAACTAAGCAGACCATTTCCAGATGGATTATTTTAGCCATTTTGGAATGTTATAAACTGGCAGGAAAAGAGCCCCCTCAAAATCTTAGGGCTCATTCGACAAGAGGTATCGCAGCTTCATCGGCCCTCAAAAGAGGAGTGCCGGTTCGAGACATATGTGCGGCTGCCACATGGTCGTCCGTCCATACCTTTACACGGTTTTACAACTTGGATTCCTCCTCCAGTCAGGAAACTAGGTTTGGAAGGGCAGTATTGCACTCTATTCATCAATAAGAGGAAGCATGAAGTCAGTACTCCCACCTCCAATAACAGAATACTGCTATGGGAGCCTATCTAAGATAAGGAATACGTCGTAGGACACAATCCCTTTGAAGAACAAGTTACTTCTTACCTTGTAACGTTCTTTCGATGGGATGTTCCTCCGACGTATTCCTCATCGACCCTCCCATCCATCCCCGCAGTACTACTTCCCTTGTTGTTGCAGCTTACGCTCCTTCAGGGTGATTATTCTAGTCCAGAAGGAATTATTGTGGGCTACAAAACGGAACTGAGCAACGGACGCTGCGCGCTGCCTATATAGGCAGGATGACGTCGGCGTCGATACGGCGGCTGTCGAGGGACATCGACTCGGCGGACGTCGACGCGCAGCGCCCTCTAGAGAGAAAAAATTTCCGAGGCCAGCAAAGCTGGAAAGGGATATCTAATATAAGGAATACGTCGGAGGAACATCCCATCGAAAGAACGTTACAAGGTAAGAAGTAACTTGTTCATCTGGTGGAAGTGCCCCAAGATTGCACCCTTCTGGGAGGAGGTACAAAGGGAGCAGAACCAGGCTTTTGATCAGGTGGATGTACAAACCCCAATGCAGATTCTTTTGGGCATTCGAGAAACTCCCGAAATGGGGAAAAGTAGAGGTAGGGAGAAAGCGAAAGTGATCCTGACGCTTGCAGCAATGTTCTTGATAGCGCAAAGATGGAAGGGCCATGAGATCCCCCAGATTCAGGACTGGTTACGGAAAATTTGGGAAATAGCCATGGAGTGGGCAACTTACGCCATGGAGGACTGTTAGGGAGAATTCTCTGTAAAGGCTAATTTCCCAAACCTAGTGAGTCCCCCAGCAGCTTTGCTGGATTTTTGGGGTTTATTTTTTTCTCCTGCTAAGAGCGAGACTCTTTTTACTCCCACTCTTAGACATGATTTGAGGTGTTCCTTTGTCTTTCCATGTGTTTTATGGGGTATGGGGTCTTTTACTCAATAGGGTTTCATGTGTTTTTGATGTGGGTTACACAGCACCCTCCGTGCCGTAACCCAGGGGGTGTTGTAGCGACCCCCCAACATAGACTCCATACCCTGGGACTGACTACTGTCTCCCAGGGCATGTAAAGTCACCATTGGCTTTACTAGTCCCAAATTATGAACAGAAACCAGTACAAACCATCATATTGTGGACGTACTGGTCGGGCAATTCGATTGCCCCAGGGTCTGTTGTTCGAGGGGGCACGTCTCCGTCCCCCCTGATCGAGTTTTGGCTGGTGGCAGTGGATACTACTTCTTATATTCGACCACGAATATATATGGGATTTTCCCATTGTTCGAGGCTACCAACTTTAATTATTTAATTCCTATAGCCTCGAACATACCGCCGGTTTATTTAATATTAATTCACCGGTTGGTATTTTTTGCCAGAACTCGATTCTAAAATGGCATTTGTGTTCTCTTCTGTGACTCCAACCCAAGTCGAGCCCTTTGTTCCACTTTTTGGCGGGCTTCTCCACAGAAGCCTCCAAAAGTGGTGCCACTCTGTCTGGGTACCACAGGGGGTGTGGGAGGGGGTTTATGCACCCTGGACTGAGTTGCCTTGGCAACTCAAGTCACACTCTTGTGTGATTGGCCCAAGTGGTGAGCCTCACCACTTAGCATGTTTGTTTGACAGCTAGGCTGAATGAATGGGGGTTTGCTGCATAAAAGCGGGGCTTTGGGGACTGGAACTTCAGAAGTCGCCACAGGACCTAAGAATCCGAGGAGGGAGAAGCTGAGCCGACCTGCAACAACGACACCACTGGTGGAGCCCTGCTGAACCGTCTCACCACTTTTCCCGACGACAGAGGAGATCTCCAGTCCGGAGAGTCTTCTTCCTTTGACTGGTGGGGATAACCAGTTTTGCCTTCTTTTCACCCTCCTGGAGCATCTTGTGGCCGCCTTGCCCGTGCCAAGCACCCCAGCAACCGGAATACCACGGTTTACCACTACTGCGAAGAGAAGGGTAGTACCTTTTTAACCGAACAACTCTGCGGCTGGTTTCTTCCCTGGCAGTGCAACGACCTTCATCTTTCCTCCATGGCGAGACCTCCCCTTCCTCTGGACGAAACACCAACTTGCACCCGCTGCCAGGAACAACTGCCCCCGCTGGAGCCTCCTTCACACTTAAGGTACTGTGTCCCGCCTGGCTTCCCTTGCGACAGATCGTTCGGGGTGACAGTAAAGCCTCGACTTTCTAACCTGGGCTGGCCTGGGACAACCTAGCTAACTTTTCCTGACTTTAATTTCATTCTTTGTGTGCGAACTATCTACAAGACTCTTTGGGCATAACCCCACTGTGTGAACCTGGACCCCTTCTGCTTGCTCTCTCCAAGAGTGGGCCTTGTAATTGACTTCCTTGCTCTCCAGTAGAACTCTGCCTATTCTGCCTTACTGTGGTTCTTTTAAAAGTATTGAAATTTGTGTGCTTCCATAATTCGGCCTTGTTCCTTTCCTTTTTAATAACTTATTAGAGTGCCATTTTATGTTAAGCGCTCACCTCTGTCTGAAAATAAGTGGCGTTTCTCAATAAGACTAATAAGTAGTGAGGGTTGTGTATATATATATATATATAGTAGTGACTGTGTGCTGAATTTACTTTTCTCTTTGTGCTAGTGTAATTTACAAGTGTGTGTCTTTAAATAAATAATTATATACTTTTACACCAAAGCTCTGTTCAGTGTTTGCTTGTGCTACTGCATCCCTGTACCTATTGTGTATACTCTACATGCTGCCTAACTCTTCTTGAGGGAAGTCTGACTGCTCAGCCACAGCTACCAAGTGAATCTGTGTGGTACAGACTGCTACCAAGTGGGTTTACTGCCAAACACCTGTAGTCGTAAATCTTTTGCAGTGGTCCCTAAGGGAACTGCACAGGTTTCTGCCTAACAAGGACAAAGGGCAAAACTTTGCTGTGGAATGGGGGGAGGTGATGGCCTTTCTTAAAAATGACTACAGAGTGATGTGGTGCCCACAGCGCTTGAGACTACTTGAGCTCCAATAAGGTGGAAGAACTGGCTTGAAGAAAGAAGATTTAGGTCTGGATGGCTCCTTATAAGGGGTGGGAGGGAGGTGCGGAGGGGTGGTGGGGAGGGGAGGTGGGGAGGGGAGGGGTGGGAAGGAATGTTTTACTTCTTTGCTTTTGTCTTGTTGCAAAATTCAATAAAGAGTTTACAATAACCATCACTTCTGCTGAAAGGGTGGGCTAGATACAGCAGTTGTGCCTGCATGAGCAATTCATGGTCTTTCACAGGAACAAGGTGGTCATTGGGAGCCATCCCAAGTTCCTCCCTGAAGTAGTTTCTGAATTACACCATCTTTCCACATTAATTGAACTTTCAAATATAATGGATCCCCCATACATTTAATGTTAGATGTACTCTTATTCTCTAGAAAAAGAAATAAATCCAAGTATGTCAAAACAATGGCCGTTAATGATCGCCTGATGGATAGTGTCCTGTGTTTCGCTCAGTTACCAGACAAACGCACGTCGCCCTGGCATATCTTGGGCTCGAACCATAAGAGGAAAAGCAGCTACGTATGTTCTCTGAAATATGTCTCGCTGACATTTGTAAGGCAGCAATGTAAAATCCTGGATTTATAGCAATACCTATGTAAATTTATGTGTTCAATGTTTGTGATGCCACCAATAGCCAGAGGAATTCATTATTGCAGATACCCGTGATGAACTAGGATTACAATTGGTTAATTTTTCCATCGAAATGCATTTGCATGCGGAGTTTACGCACTTGGAGTTTGTTTCACAAATTTTCTGTTGATGGGTGTTTTTTTTTTTGTTTTCTTTACTATTAAAACCTACTAGGACTGTTTTAATTTCTAAATGATTTCCAGTTTGTTTGTACTTAAAATGTTTTACTTTTATTTTTAAGTTTAACTGATGAAGAATCTCGAAGAAATTGGGAGGAATATGGCAACCCAGATGGGCCACAAGGTATATTTGAACTGTGATGTTACTGCAACAGTGCATGGAGAACTCGTATGATCACGTCTTGACTTGTCCTTAATGTTTTTGAATTTAGAAAGTGTGCACAGAGGTTCACAGTGGCCCAGAAAGCTATAAAATGAACAGTCAATTAACCAGGGAAAATATTTTAATGCAGAGGACAAGCTGTGAAATAGCTGTTGAGCATTTCCTGCTTGTTGCATTTGAGCAAAATCTGACAGATTGTTTGCAGCTATTTGGAATGTATCCATTACGGGGATCAGAAGTGTATGAACTTGGGCGCTGTTGTGCGCTGACAAAAATGGCCGCCTAAACTTGGAGCTCCGCGCTGCACAGTATCCTGCCAGCCAAATACTGCGTACTGAAGGACTGTAAACCTGAGGCAATACTGCCTGACACTGGTGGAACACCACTGCTATTATCCACCCAAACGAGCAGGCGCACCAAGCCCCAGAAAGCAGAGATCAGCTATACCGGACCGCCCTCTGTGCTGCATACGAGAGGATGAGCGCACACCAGGAAGGGAAAATCAAGACTGGGCGTTGGAGGCGGTGCTGTGTGTTGCTCCGTAGAGCACACAAGGAGGGAAGTCAGAGGAAAGACCCGCACAAAAGGCACACCTCTCCGGGGGATCCCTGGGTCGCGCACAGAGCCTTGCCTGACTCTCCTACTGCCTTTTTTGTTTTTCGGCCACAGGCGGAGGCGGCACCCCGGGTGGACTGAGGAGGATCTGGGCAGGTATGTGATGCAATCACTTGCCGTCAGACCCCGTAGAGCAGAAAGACTGGCACTAGCGTGCCCCAGCATCTTGGCTAAGCGGTAGACATTGGTGGCGTTGGACAGCCCCAGTAGGAACTGAAACCCTGCAGTGAACATACGGGCCAGTGCCCAAGTGTAGGGGAGAATTCGCAAAAAATTTGCTAATTCCCTTCTACCTTAGAGACCCCCAACTCTTTTGCTGCACTTAAGGTCTTTTTATCTCTCATGTAATTTTAATGTGATTTATTCTGTGTTTCTTTTGACTTTGGAGTCTGCCAAACTCCATAGGCATCATCTTTACATTGTCACACTGCACATTCAGTGCAGTGGCCCAGGGAAGTCTTAGATTTCTCAAAGGTTTAGATACCTTCTCTTGGAGAAACTACTGTTTCCAAGAGCATTGAAGTGAAGTTGACTTTACTTACATTTTGTAACTTTCTAGACCCAGCACACACTATCTTACAATAGGGTGCTTGAGGGGATACTTAGTATTACCTTTGTCTAGTTTCTCATGTAAAGTTTTTGTTACTCTTTCTACAATTAATGGCTGGTGGCAGTGGTTTACTTTTTACTACCATTGTGGGTTTTTACTGCAAGCTGTGTTCACAGCTTCAGTAAAGACACCATGGGTGCCCATTTCGTCAAAATGGCCCCGGTCTTCTTTTTTCACCATTTGTTGTTCGAAAGGTCCTTCTTGAGACTTACTCTGCATGCCAAACCAGGTTTGATCCCTTTGTTCGTTTTGTCATTGGCTGGATTCATGAGTGAAGCCCGCATCTGGCTCCGGAATGTCTAGCAGGGGCAGGAAGTGGCAGAGTTGCCCGAAACTCCCTGTGCTTAATCCCCTTGGTTACAGGAATGCACCAAAAGGTGATTGGCCGGCTGGCAAGGTTTTTTATCTTGGAAGGGGGAGTCGACCACTGGACGAAGGAATCTGAAGAGGAACTCGAAAGAGATGCCTGCTGCAACTCCTGGACCGTTGGTTTGACAGGTGAAGCCCTGCTGCTGTGCTGAAGCTCCGAATTCACCTTGACTAGAGAAGCCCTACAAGGACGACTACTCCCTTTTGAGTTGGTGGGACCAATCAACTCAAAAGTAAGCCGTCTGGACATCCTCTGTGAGCTGGCTGTCTTTCCACTGCTGCTGGAACCGAAGTGCCAGGGAGAGGAACACCAGATTGTGTATGTTGCTTTTAAGTCGGAACCAATCGCTTGGAAGATCCTCCAGACTTCCCTGATGCAGGAACTGACCAAGCCTGAGCCACCTCAACACAGTGCTGGACCCCAAATGCGATGAAAGTCTGAAGTGGTATCCGAGAAGCGCAGTGTTGCTATTTGCTGTCTGACGCGAGGAGCTGAAACACTAAAGGACCGCTGATTTGAAGTTTGCCCATTGCTGCCGCTGACCTTCCCATTGCAGAGCAGGAATCCCCAGACGTCCTCCCTCTTGCCCCCACGACTGAGGCTCAGGAACTGGATCTGCAGAGCTGTACAGAAACATAAGCCAGCTGGAACCATTTCTTTTAACCAGAGGTACTATAAAGTCTAAGAGAACTTACCTCTTGTTGTGTAGCCTTACTTGCTCTCAGTTGAGACTTGTCTTTGTTACCTTGCAGAGTTGCCATAGCTTTAGCTTTGCCCCTCACAAGCCTTTGTGCAATTAACATTGGCTGTCCTGGCTCCCCCAGTGACTCCTCTTACCTCAGACTCTGTGCTTTATCTTTTCCCCAGGAAAGGGTTAATTTACTGAACATTGGAAGGTTTCAAAACTACTTACCTGTTTATGAATTATTTGTGAACCTTTGTTTTAATCCTCTATTCCATCTTTTACAGCAAACTCAGTATTGCTCTAAATGTACCAGTGATGAATCAATGTCCAGTGTCCTAGCTATTTAAGTCACCTGAGGGTGTAGGAAGTGTCTTGTGTGCCATTCCCAATGGGTATCATCTGATTTAGAGAAACTGAGCGTATTTTGAAGTGTATTTTAATTGTTAAATATATTGCTCCCTTCTGAAGAAGGCTTGTACAACTGTGTGAAATACATTAATAATAGTTTTATCAAGAAACCTGTAGTGTAAGTGTTTATTTGAATTCCTGTATTGTGAAACTCTGTATCACAACATTACTGCTCACATTGGCCCCTCTTGAGATGAGCCTGGCTGCTCAGCCACATTACCAAACTGTGTAGTTCAGACTTCTACCAAAGGTTGGGTCCCTATTGCCAGGGGGTCAAGGTTATTGTAGTGCACCCAAAGGGTACTGCATACAATCTTGCCTAACACCAAGCAAGCGCTGGGGACGGGAAACCCCTCACTCCAAGGCAGACACTGCACACAAGGGTCTGGAAACGGGGCTAAACATTGAATGGGGCGTACGCTATGGCAGAAGAGGGGCCACAATCGCAAGATTTAAACAGCACAACAACTTGCATAATAACACAGCGCAAAAAAACCCAACAGCCCTCCATATTCCTAAAACTGACCCATGGATGCCCAACAGTAGGCAAAAAGGTGCCCATGGATGTATTTGCTAACATGCCACAGACTGAGGAGGATGCCGCCTGCTCCCAGGACCCCCCACGAAAACACTGGCACACAACAAGGATATGGACCCTTACATGATGGCAATGCAGGCTGGATTTGCCATCATGTAAACACTAAACTGGACGACCTAGGCACAAGTATATCCTCACTAAGATCAGACCTACAGAAAGAAAGCGGCCGGATTACAGCAGCGGAGAATCAAGTGGTGTTAGGGAGAATTCGCATAAATGTGCTAATTCCCATCACCTTAGAGGCCCCCAGCAACTTTGCCGGATTTTGAAGACTTGATTTTTTTTACCTGGAGAGTGTGAGCCTTTTTCCCACTCTCTCATGTATTTTGATGTGTTTTACTTTTGTGTTCTTTGATTATGGAGTTTTAAGATAACTCCATAGGCAACTTTTCTTGTGTTACACAGCACCCTCAGTGCAGTGACCCAGGGATGTCTTTTTAGACTTCCCAAAGATTTAAATACCTTCTCTAAGATGAACAACTGTTTGCCAGAGAATGTAAGGTTACATTGACTTCACTAGTCTTTTTAAATTCCTAGACCCAGCACACACTATCTTCTTATAGAGTGCTGGAGGCGTTACCTAGTATCCCCTGTGTCTAGAAGCTCATGTAGCAGTCAAATGCTACCCTTTTCTATCGAAATGGCTGGTGGCAGTGATTTTACAACGAACGACCATGATTTTTCCCGACCGCGACCACCGGTAGCTAAAAATTGCGGGAGCCACATTTTCCATGACGGCACCTTAAGCCCCTTTGTTTGAACAGTTCCCGGTCTTCTTTTTTCGCTATTTCTTCTTGGAAAGGTCCTTCTAGAGTTTCTCTGCGCGCCAAACTAGGTTTGGTCCCTTTGTTTCTATGCCTTTGGCGGGCTTCAGGACTGAAGACCGCCTCTGGCGTCAAAGTGGCTGGGGTGGCCAGGAAGTGAGGGAGGTGTCTGAAACTCCCTGTGCTTAGTCTCCTAGGAGACTCAAATGCACTCTGGCATGATTGGATGGCTGACTGTCTGGCAAGGACAGCCACCCTGCTGGGTGAGTGGCAGCTAGGCTGGAATGAAAGGGAGAAAACTGTTTAAAAGGCGAGTCTCTTGGACTGGAAAGCAGGGTCGACCACTGGAACGAAAGAACCGAAGACTAGCTGGAAGAGGACGGCTGCTGCAACTCCTGCACCGTTGGTTTGCCTGGTGAAGCCATGCTGCAGGTCCAAATTGCCATATTCATCTCGACAGAGCAGCCCTTTCAAGGATGACTTCTTCCTTTGAGTTGGTGGGACCAATCAACTCGTAAGCCACTTGGATACCATTCTCGGAGCTGGTTAGGATTAACCAGTGGGAAGGACACCAGCTTGTGTGCTTGATGACAGCTACTCGAACTGAAGTGACTCCATTTTGTCCGCGTTCTTCGACGATCCTGTGCAGTGCAGGAGTCCCCCGGCGTCCTCCCTCTTGTCCCCATGACTTAGGCTCAGGAACAGCGAGATCTGCAGGAACCAACGTCTTCTGCTGCATCTTGTTCTTCATATTAAGGTACTGTGCGAACCCAATTAGAGAGAACTTGCCTCTCGCAGTGAAAGTTCGTGGAACTTTCCCAACTTGCAGGCTAATCAGCTTGTGACCCAACATATGATTCCTTTTCGTATAAACTACTTCTGAGAACATTGGCAAAGACTTTACCGTTGACTACAAGAACTGCTGTTTTCGAGGGGATTGTGTCCTCTGACGTATTCCACATCTATGACGGGTAATGTCTACAGCTGTGCTGGTTCGGAAATTTTTTGGCAGAGGGCGTCTTCCATCGATTCGTTGTCCCTCGAGGGTCCACGTCACCGGATGTTATATAGGACGCACGGCGCCCATAGCCTCAGTTCCTTTTTTTTCCGCAAACGTGTTTGCTTCGGAATCTCAGCACGCTCGATTCTTCTCTTCGAAAGCAATGTCTTCGTCTTCTACTACCCCGAAGTCGGGCTTTAAAAAGTGTTGGGACTGCGGGTCGAAGATGTCCATCACGGACCCGCACAATATCTGTCTCTGCTGCCTCAGCGAAAGCCACGCCACGGACTACTGCGAGGATTGCCAGTCCCTGACGTCGAAGGCCTTGCAGGAATGTAAGAAGAAATTGAAGGTAGGTAAGGTGTCTGAGCCCCATAAATCGAAATCCGCTGGGCTTTCAACCGATGACTCGAGGGGCGACTCTCCGCATCAGTGAAAATCCAGGGGGGGTCTCGGTCTAGGAGCGATTTCCGCCATTCCTCTGCCTCATCGAAGCATTGTAGGAAGCGCCGTCACCGGTCGCCTACCTCGTCGGAGGAGGTCTCCGCCAGACGATTGACTTGTCCCACCAAGTCTTTGTCGCCGGCCGAATGGGAATCATTCCGCCGGCAGATGTTAGCGATTTTCGAGTCGTAAGGCACAGTTCTGTCCGCGCCTTCGAAAGAAGCCGGGAAGGAGTGGGCTGGGTCCACCACTCGCACGCTTTCAGGGTCAGGCGGTCGGCGCGATCATCGGGAGCCGTCGCGGTCCCGTTGAGGGAGATCGCCATAGCCATGCCAGATCCAGGTCCCGGTCCTCGACGCCATCGAGACCGTCGGAACCTGTGAAGCCTTCGAAGAAGGCGTCGACGCCATCAGCGCTGTGTCCATCAAGGGACACTCTTGGGGCTCCGCCCTCAAAGTTGTCGGCGCCTCGGTCGACGATGATGCCCTCAACGCAGTTTGTGGAGGATTTGCCGGAGATGCCCCGCAGGGCCGTGAACCTCTGAGGAAGGCTCTCAGTAAGTCTGTGAGGCCTATTTTTTTTGCCCTATTATGTTCCTACTCCTAGATTGGAGTTTTTCCAGCCTTTGCAAGACATTTCAGAGGTTGAGGAACTGTCTGATGAGGAGATGGTTGTGCCTCCTGATGTCCCTGATGATCTTTTGTCTGGGCATAGTCAGATGGAGGAACTTCGTTAGTCATTGCATGATGCTAGTGGCCTTTACCCCTCTCCGGAGGTGGAGTTTGGCCGACCTGAGCCGGGGGCGCATGCGGTTTCCTCCTATCGGTGTCTCATGTCAAGGGTGACAGAATACTTGGGGTGGTCTGCTCCACCTGTTGACTTTGCTCAGGATGATTTGACCGACATCCTGGATCAAGGTCCACCAACTGACCCGGTGTTGCCGTTTCACGTGGCTTTGCAAAGGAGGGTGGTGGCGGCAGCTTGTACTGCTGCGGAGAGTATATCGGCAGTTAGTAAGTCGCTTCCAAAAAATACTGCCCATCCAGTGGTGACCCCTGCTACTTATCGACGCACCCTACTCTGGAAAGTTTGGTGGTGCCGGCGGCTACGGCCTCCTCGAAGCAGGCTGCGTACACTACCATCCCTCCTGATAGGGACGATGAGCACTTTGATGGTTGGGCGAGGAAGGTATTTTCGGCTGGGGGGTGTGGCGTTGAACGCGGCCAACTCCACTTGTGCCTTAGCGACACACACACACACACACACACACACTCACACTCACACTCACACTCACACTCACACTCACACTCACACTCACACTCACACTCACACTCACACTCACACTCACACTCACACTCACACTCACACTCACACACTCACTGGAACTGTGCATCTTTGGCGGCTGAGCATATTCCCAAAGGGGAGGAAAGGGATGGTTTTCTAGCCCTCACTCTCTCACTCTCTCACTCTCTGGAACTGTGCGTCTTTGGCGGCTGAGCATATTCCCAAAGGGGAGGAAAGGGATGGTTTTCTAGCCCTCGTGCAAGACTGCCATGTGTGAGTCCGTTCAGTCGGGTTTGGACATGGCAGACTGTGTCAGCCAGTCCATGGCTGCGAGCACCGTGATACGCACGTTTGCGTGGTTGCGGAAGTCGGGGTTTGCTCCTGATGTGCAATCACGTCTTCTGAACATGCCCTTTGATGGTGTTCATCTGTTTGGCAGCAAGGCTGACGAAAGCCTTGAGAGGTTTCAGACGTCCAAAGCGGCAGCAAAGTCTTTGAGCGCTGCAGTACGTCACCCTCCGCCTTTTCGTCCTAGGGGACAGCAATGGAGAGGAGGTTCTTTTTGGTACTACTCTTCCTTTGGTAGATCGAGAGGAGCTGCCAGTCAAAGGGGCCACTGTAGGAGTACTCTGGGTGGAAAGCAAGGTACTCTGGGTGCCAAAGCCGCTTGGGCAGTTGCCTCTTTGCCCTCAGGGCGTCCGCTCAGTCTTGAGGCCTATGGTTCGCCGGTTGGGGGTAGACCTGCGCAACTTCTTGGAGAGTGGCGGGCCATTACTTCAGATGTGTGGGTTCTGGAGATCATAGCCCACGGCTACTGTCTTCCCTTCCGGCAGAGGCCTCACGACAATCCACTGGGGAAGCTCTTTGAAGCGTCCAGATTCGCTCCTTGTGCAGGAAATCCTATCCCTGCTGGAGAAAGGCGCCATAGAACTGGTGCCTGTAGCGTAGAGGAACAAGGGATGGTTTTCCCCTTATTGTTTGATCCCGAAAAAAGACGGGGGATTGAGACCCATCATGGGCTTGCGTTGGTTGAACAAGCTCCTCAGGAAGGACAAGTTCAAGTTGTTAACTCTTTCTCAAGTCCTCCAGGACCTTCAACTTCAGGATTGGTTGGTGTCTCTAGACCTCAAGGATGCTTACTTTCATGTGCCGATTCATCCAAAGCACAGGAAGTATCTGAGGTTCGCGGTTGTCATGATCCCTGCTTCCAAAAGGTCAGGGTTTTCCCAACTCCCTTGGAAGCAGATCCATAACCCAGGTTCCGAGTGCCAACCAGTCCCAATTGGGACCTTTTGGACCCAGTCCTGGCGCCAGTGGCACCAGGCTCATAAATATGCCCAGTCCCAGCGCTGGAAGCGCCGGGCTCATAATGCTTGGGTGGACTTACCTTCAGCAGACCATGCTGCTTACTTGCCTGCCAGTTGAGCCTCTGATCCTCTTCTGTTTGGAACTACTTTTCCTGTTGGGTGGGGCTGGAGCCACTCCCTAGATTCAGAACACTGGAACTCTTCTGGAAGGCAGGAACTCTTTTCTTACCAGGAACTCTTTTCTTACTTAGGCGTGGCTGTGGAAGGAGACACCTAAGCACTACAGGAGGCTATTTAAACCACACCCGGTAGATGAATCTTGCTTTGCGTTATTCTGCAACCTCTGCAGCAGAACGCTCATCGTGTCTTCTGCATCCGGTCCTGGGCCTAAGGAAAAAGGCTTACCATCCTGAATCCAGTCTTCAGCAACACCTATAAAGACAAGAAAGAACAGGTTAGCATTCCGGCATCTGAAAGGCAAAGGCTTACCATCCTGAATCCAGTCTTCAGCAACACCTATAAAGACAAGAAAGAACAGGTTAGCATTCCGGCATCTGAAAGGCAAAGGCTTACCTACTCTTCGTGCGCTCCGGAGGTCTTCACACTGCATTCCGGCATCTGAAAGACAAAAGTTTACCAACTCTTTGCACGCTCCGGAGGCCTTCGGCGCTGCATCCCGCATCTGAAAGACAAAACAAGGTGCGTTTAAAGACATTGGGGAACTTTAATACTCACGTGCCATTACTCCTTTCCACATCTAATCCAGTGGGTATTCCGGCACCCTGCAGCCGCTCCGAACTCGTACCTGCAAAATAAAAAGACAGTTAGAGGGCATAGTGAAGCAGGCAACAAGCGCTTACTTACGTGCTTCCAGGCGCTTCTATTCATCACACTGGCTCCATCTTCAACTCACTTCAGCCCGTCATCCGCCATCGCCGGAACCCTGCAAAACAAGAGACATCATTACTAAAGACTTTAAAGACATTTGAATGACTCGAAACTTACCGTTCGTGCAGTAAACGACGGACAGCAGTCCTCTGAAGTCAAGAGGCCTGCGCTACCTATCCAGTGAAGAAACTGGTTACAGCACCCTGCCCCGAGGCAGATGGAGAGCTCGGCATTCACTTACCTAAGGTGAGAGCGTTAACCTTTGGGGGTCTACAGGAGAGGAGAAGAGGAAAGAGATAGGGACACCCCAATAACCCCAGTTCATTAACCCCATATTTTCTATCTGCAGACATCTTACTCTACACGTCAGGCATACAGTGCACAGAGGTCCAGCCCAAAGAGCCAACCGGGTGCTACACATCACCTTTAAAGATACAGTAGTCGCCCAGTCAAGACCGGCGCCTCTGCGAGAATCAGGTGAGCGTTACAGCGGTTGGCGACTCGCATTTTCAGTTTCGGGTCCTGCCGTTCGGATTGACCGCCGCCCGAGGGTCTTCACCAAGCTGATGGTGGTGGTGGCAGAGTATCTCAGGAAAGGGGGGGATTCACGTCTACCCCTACCTGGACGATTGGTTGATCAGGGGGTGCTCTCCCGAGCAAGTCCTGGATCATCTGTCCGTCACCTGCCACTCCCTTCACAAGCTGGGCTTCTCCCTCAAAAGCCCCATTTGACACCTACCCAGGGGCTCCAGTACATTGGAGCATTGCTCGACACATCCCTGGGGCAGTGTTTGCCTCTTCAGGTGAGGGCTCATCACATTCTGCCCAGAGTCTCCCGGCGTTCGAATTCTTGAGGTTGCTCGGCCTCATGGCATCCTGCATTTTCCTGGTGCCAGAGGCCAGGCTGCGGATGAGATCTCTGCAGTGGGCTCTCAAGATGCAGCGGTCTCAGTTATCCAGCAGGATGTCGGATCCTGTTCAGATTCCGACCTCTGTCGCCCAGGATCTTCTATGGTAGGCCGACAAAGGCAATCTGATAAAGGGAGCACCATTTTGGCAGCCATGGCCAGAGGTGACGATCGTGACGGACGCATCCCTCGCAGGTTTGGGAGCTCATGCCAACGAGTTGACAGCCAGCGGACGTTGGTCTCCATCGGAGTCGACTCCACATCAATGTGTTAGAGCTGAGGGCCGTCAGGCTAGCCCTGAAGGCTTTTCTGCCATCTTTGCGGGGGAAGAATGTCCCGATTATGATGGACAATACAGTGGCCATGCACTACCTCAATGGAAAAGGGGGGGCAGGGTCACTCCCGTTGTTCAGGGAGGCGATGCAGCTCTGGTTCTGGGCCATCCAGAAGGAAATTTCGATCTCGGCAGGTCATATGGCCGGAGACAAAAACGCGGCGGCGGACGCTCTGAGCAGGCAGAGCACGGTCTCTCACGAGTTGGAGCTGGCTCAGGAAGTTCTTTTGGAGATCTTTGCCCTTTGGGGAAGCCCACAAGTGGATCTCTTCACCACCAGTGTCAACCGGAAGTGCGAAAGATTATGCTGCAGGAATTTCCTCCAAGAGGAGCCTTAGGGGACGCGTTCGTAGTGGTGTGGTCCTTCCCACTGCTGTACGCATTTCCTCCAGTCTCTGGCATTCTCCAAGTGTTGCAGAGTTTCGGTTCCTGGATGATCCTCATTGCTCCGGCATGGGCCAGGAGAGCGTGGTACCCAGACCTTCTCGACATGTCCATCTGCCCTCCATGCCGTCTTCCCTTCCGAGACGATCTGCTCTCACAGGAGGGGGGTCGGGTTCTCCATCCAGTGGTCAAGTCTCTCAGCTTTCATGCTTGGTATCTGAAAGGTTGAGGTATAAGGATTGGGACCTCCCCAAAGGCGTGATGGTGTTGCTATCGGCCAGAAGGCCCGCAATGAAATCCCTGTACTGTTGCTGTTGGAGAAAGTTCTGTGACTGGTGCAGGGTTCAGAATGTGGATCCTTTCCAATGTTCCATTCCTTTTGACTTTTTTGCTTTCTTTAGCCCACAAGGGCCTGCAAGTGGGTACCATTAAGGGTTACCTGGCGGCGCTGTCCATATTTAAGCGCTTGCTTTAGGAATGTTCTTATTTTAAGATTTCTTTGACTTCTCAGTTTCTAAAAGGGCTAACTAATGTGTTTCCACTGTCGCCTTTCCAGGTGCCGGGATGGGGTTTGAATTTGGTTTTAAAGTTCCTAATGGGAGCTCTGTTTGAGCCCTTACATTCTTGTCCGTTGAGACTGTTGTCCTTTAAAACTGTTTTTAGTTGCGGTTACTTCCGCATGCAGAGTGAGTGAGTTGCAGTCACTTTCCGCCAAGTCACCCTTTACTGTGTTCCATAAGGACAGGGTTGCCCTGCGGGTGCGGCCTTCTTTTCTTCCGAAGGTTGTGTCGGAATTCCATTTTAGCCAGAAGGTGATTCTTCCGGCGTTTTATCCTCCTCCATATCCTGGTAAGGAAGAGGAGAGGCTCCATAGGTTGGATCATTTTGACAATCTCTGTTACTGTTTGGCTGGAAAGGACCCTCCAGTAGGCTTTGGGGCTCACTCTACTAGGGGTGTGGCTGCCTCCACTGCTCTACAGAGGGGCGTTCCTATTCGCAGTATTTGCAAAGCAGCCACATGGGCCTCTGTTCATACTTTTGTGAGACACTATTCCTTGGACTCCATCCATGGGCAGGATTTGGCCTTTGGCTCTATTCGGCCACTTGATTGGGCATTCTAAAATTCTAAATAATAAATTCTTTTCCCACCGTCATAAGTTGGTACTGCTTTGGGAGTCTGTCATAGATGTGGAATACGTCAGAGGACACAATCCCCTCGAAGGACAAGTTACTTAACATATCTCGTGACGTTCTTTCGATGGGATGTTCCTCCGACGTATTCCACATCGCCCTCCCAGCCTGCCCCTCTACTGAATTTCCTATGCGATTGCAGCTTACGTTTCCGCAAGGCTTTCTGCAGTCATACTGGTAGGAGATTGGTGCCACACGTTCTGGGAAAAAACTGTAACTGAGGCTACGGGCGCCGTGCGTCCTATATATAACATCCAGTGACGTCCACCCTCGATGGAGGCCCTTGAGGGACAACTGATCGACACAGGGCGCCCTCTGCTGAAAATTTTCCGCAGCAGCACAGCTGTGGACATTACCTGTCATAGATGTGGAATACGTCGGAGGAACATCCCATCTAAAGAACGTTACCAGATATGGTAAGTAACTTGTTCTACTATCCAAGACAATAATAGTCCATTGACTTTGGCCTGGCCTATTGAACTGAATCGAGTCCTCTGGTGAACTGAAACTATTTGCACTGCCTAAAAGTATTTGTGATCTATTCTATTAACTTGTGCCTTTTTACTCCCATTCAAAGTAACAAATGCCATTTTGCTCCTATATCGGACCACTCCCCAGAACCATTAGAGATTAAGGTAACCCAACAAGACTGCAGTCCTAGGCTATGGAGTAAGCCCCCTGCACTTCTACAAGAAAGCAAAATACTCGAGCCACTTAGGGTAGAAATTAAGGAATACTTTGACTGCAACAAGGGATTGTGTGGACAGTGGCCACAGTATGGGAATCCTTTAAGGTTTGGCTACGGGGACACTTACTATCCCTAACACACGGGTCGTTTGGAACAACCTGCCGGTGTCAACCCACGGCTGCACAGCATTGTTGAAAATGATAGTGGTACTGAAACCGCTCTACTTTTTTTTAAGCATCATACCAAACTCGGAGCAGTATGACACTGGGGGCCTCACGGCGCCAGACTTTTTTTTTTTTTTTTTTTTTTTTTTTTAAACATATTTTTATTGATTTATAAGTGATACAGAAAGTAAACACTCCCTCAATTCCCCATCCCGCCTCCCCCACCCACCCACTTCCGGAAGAGTGATCATTGTTCCAATGTACTCGGGACCGATTAAGAAGTGAATAAGTCTGTTATTTTTATGGCGTGCGGGCACCACTGTGCCATATAGTCTGACTGGAGATATTCTAGCACTCCTCCCCATTCTTTTGTGAAGGAGCTACGTGTTCCAAGGAGATTGTGTGTTATTTTTTCCATAGACATTTGGGACCAGACTTTATGTAACCATGTAAACAGCATCGGTGGGTCTCTTTTTTTCCATCCCTGTGCGATTGTTGCCCAGGCCGCAATGACTAGGCTCATGAGGCTTCTCCTTTGCGCCTTAGTGAGTGTATTGGCATGTTGCTCTTTGAGTCCACAGAGCCAGGTTTTCTCCATGAAACAATCCACGTCTGGATAGATCTTCTTCAGTTCGGATATTACCTCTGACCAGAAGATTTTGACCTTAGGGCAGTCCCACCAGATGTGTCTCCACGTGCCTGCGTCTGTACAGCCTCTCCAGCAGCGGTTAGGTGTGAGTGGGTACATGCTATTTAGCCTCTCCGGGGTGTAGTGCCATTGCGTGATGATCTTGATCCACATTTCTTTGGTTTGAACTGCTCTGGTCAGTTTGGGGATATCGGCCCGCAACGACTGCCACTGCTGTGTTGTGATGTCTTCCCCCAGCGTCTTTTCCCATCTTTTCATGTATGCCCACTTTATGTCTTCACCCTGAGTATTCATGAACCTACAGAGATTGGAGACTAGTTTTCTGTCTCCTGAGTTGGTAAGGAGAAACTTTTCAAAGGCGGTAAGCTCTCTTGTCGCTGCTTGTGTTATCTCGGGCGTGGTCAGCCAGTGTCTGAGCTGTTCATATTTGTATCTGTCCGCGTTTATGAGGTTCCAGAGTGACTTGCAGTCGGCAAAAGATCTCACCTCCCCATCCACGAACATCTCCCCTATTTTCCTGCAACCGGCTTCCTCCCAGTTCCCATAAGCACCATACTCTGTCCCTGGTGGGAATTGCTGGTTCCTGCAGATTGGAGTGAACGGGGCTGTTGCCGTGGTGATATTCCCTTTCCGTGTCTGCTCATCCCAGGCGTTCAACGTGGCCCTCATGATCTCACTGATGCGCAGATTTGGGTGTCTGTGCTGCTTTGGTGTCCATAGGAGGTCTTCCAATGGCGTTCTTGCGACCGCCCTGTCCCGAGTCACCCAGATCGTTCGTTGATTGTCCCCTAGCCATTCTTTCAGGACCCTGAGTTGTGCCGCTTGGTAGTAGTTCTTAAAGTGTGGAAGTGCCAGGCCCCCCTCCCTGATGTTGGATGTGAGAATTGTTCTGGATACTCTGGGGGGTTTCCTGTTCCATATGAAAGACGAGACCGAATTTGCCAGGGCTCTGAAAAAGGAATCGGGGATCTCAATCGGTAGGGATTGGAAGTAATACAGCGCTTTAGAGAGGATGTTCATTTTTATCGATTGGATTCTCCCCCACCAAGAAATATTTAGGGGATTCCACCGCTCTAAATCTTTTTGCATCCTGGCTAGGAGTGGGGGATAGTTCTTTTTATATAGTGCCTCTACCTTATGAGTGAGTGTTATGCCCAAATATTTTATGCCCTCCTCCGCGACTTTTAAGTCCATTTGCCCTGCTTCCCTCCTCAGAGTTTCACAGCTCCCGGCTAATATAAGCATTTCTGATTTTTTCTTATTTATTCTTAAGCCAGAAATGTTCCCAAATAGCTCTAGTAAGTGGATCGCTGCAGGGACTGAGTGGGTTGGGTCCTCAAGTGCCAATAACATGTCATCCGCATAGGCTATTACCTTATGTTGTCTCCCCGCCATCTCGATCCCCCTGATTTGGTCTGATTCCCTAATTTTAATTAGTAGGGGTTCTAGGAACAGCGCATATAGGAGTGGTGATAGCGGGCAGCCCTGTTTCGTTCCCCTAGAGATTTCCACCCTCTCCGTAATCTCTCCATTTACCGCTATCCTTGCAGAGGGGGAGGAGTAATTGGCTTTGATCATATTAATATATTGGTTCCCAAATCCCATGTGCGCCAGGGTTTTAAAGAGCATTGACCATTCTACACGGTCAAACTCCTTTTCGGCATCTAAAGATAGTAGCACTGCAGGGGTGCGGGAGAAGTTAATTTTCTCTGTTAGGTGGGCTAGCCTTCTCGTGTTGTCATGTGTCTGCCTTCCCGGAATGAATCCCGATTGATCTGGGTTAATTAAGGAGGGAAGCAGCTGGGAGAGCCTGGCTGCCAGGATTTTGGTGTAAATTTTTGAGTCTAGATTAATTAGGGCAATAGGTCTGTATGAGCCCGGGAGGGAGGGATCTTTACCTTGTTTGTGAAAAACCAATATTTTTGCCTCATTCATAGATGGAGTAACATTCCCACTATCTTTGAAGGTGTTTAGTAGTCTAGTGAGGAATGGGGCGAGGATGTCTACATATTTTTTGTAGAATGGGGCTGTGAAGCCATCCGGGCCTGGTGCTTTGTTGAGTGGAAGGCTCTTTATTGCCTTCTTCACTTCACTTTCGGTTATCTGGGCCTCCAGGTCTGTTCTGGCTTCTTCTGGTATTTTCTGAAAGGGGATCGATGTCAGGAATCTATTTTGGTCGGGTTCATCCGGGTTCTCAGTGGAGTACAGATTCTGATAGAACTCCCTGAATGTGTCCCCTATATCCTCGGTGTTCGTTAGCACGTCCCCGTGTGCATTTATGATGTTCCTGATGGTCGTTGAGTTCCGCTTCGACGAGAGCAGTCGGGCGAGATACCGATCTGCCTTGTTAGCTTTTATGTAGTATCTCTGTTTGAGATATAGGAGAGATCTCTGGGCTTGTTTGCTACGGAGGTGTTCGAGTTGTCCCTCGGTGTGTTTGAGTGTCCTTTTTAAGTCCCTTGAGGGGTTTGCCATTAGTTCTTCCTGGATATTTGACAGCTTCTTTTCCAGCTCTGTTTCCCACTGCCGTGTTTGTTTATCCCTCGTTGCTTTGAGGGCTATTAAATGGCCCCTGATTACTGCCTTACACGCCTCCCATACAGTGCTCAGGGAGACCTCCCCCGTGTCGTTATGATCAAGGAATTCTACGATTTTGTCCCTTATGGATTCTCCCATCACTGGGTCTGATAGTATCTCTTGTGGGAGTGTCCATCTCCAAATTCCCTTTTCCTTCCTTGGGGTCGACAGATCCATCCAGAGGGGTGCATGGTCCGACAGAGATATGGGGCCCAGCTCCATGTCTTGTATTTTGCCCAGGTTCCCCACTGACACCCAGAAGTAGTCTATTCTGGACATTGTGTTGTGAACGTGTGAATAATAGGTGTATCCCTTGGTTTGACCTTTATGTTCTCTCCATGCATCGCACAGCCATACCTTCCATCCGTTTTTTCAGACGCTGTGATGGGGCACTCTGGTGGAGGGGTCCGCCCGCGCTACGGTCTATATGGGGGTGCCAGGCCATATTAAGGTCCCCTCCTATAATTATTTCACCCTTCGCATACCCCTCCAGCCTCCCCATTGTGTCCCTCACGAAGCTATCTTGGCCCGTGTGTGGGGCGTAAATGGAAGCCAGCGTCAGAATGGCGTTGTGTAATTTGATATTAGCAAAAGCGTACCTTCCTTCCTTGTCTGATTTTTTTTGTCTATCACACTTACTTCCACACTCCCTTTCACTGCAATCATCACTCCTGCCCTTTTTTCCGCTGCATTGGATTGTACAATTATATTGTAGCCTCTCGGGCGTATTTTCCCCCTATCTTGAGCTTTAATGTGGGTCTCCTGGAACAGCAACACATCAGCCTTTTCTTTCCTTAACATGTTCTCCACTTTTTTCCGCTTCACCGGGGAGTTCAGGCCCCTTACATTTAAAGTTACGAATCGAATCTTCCCCATTTCAGATAGGCAAATTGTGCATGTGTTGTGCCCGAGTTGAGTTTCCCCTCCTCACTTCCGGAAGATCTTCCCTCCCCCCCCAAACTGTAAAAAGGTCCCCCAACCATTAACTTTGTTCCAACTTTGCACCCGAGGAGGGCCCGGGTACCTAAGGTAGCTCTGGCGTTCCGCCTGTCGCTCCCAGCCCTCTGTAGACTCGAGGTTAACTTTGTGGGGAGTCCTAAACCCCACGACATTCCTTGACCTTTATGCGGGTTGTTCCGGTTCCGCGCCGGGCCAACTGAGTCTGTCGTTTACGAATTCCATCATTGGGTGCCGTTCCATATACTGCCTTCAGCCACACAGCACTGGTTCTCTTGTACTTTTAGATTTGCATCCTCTAATTTATTTCGCTTGACACATCATTTCCCCTACCGCGCCGTTTTCTTTTCTGTCGGACCTTTTCCCATCCCCCCGGTCTGTTTTGTAGTTCCCCTTTCTTTCTTTCAATTCTGGTCAAAGACTCCCCTGTCTGAATATCCATGATGCTTAGCCCCTCTTCCATGGTGGTCACCCTCCTTTGTTTTCCCTCCCAGTCGAACAGCAGACCAAAAGGGAATGTCCATTTATATTTTATCTCTCTAGTGACCAGTTCCCTCGTGAGTGGGGCCATCTCTCTTCTCTTTAGGAGTGTTACGGCTGACAAGTCCTGAAACAGCTGAATGTCTACCCCATTCATCCTGATTTGTTCCAACTGCCTCGCCCTCCGTAGTATAAGCTCTTTTTGTGGATAGGAAGACAGAGCCGCCAGGACGTCTCTGGGTCTCTCTCCTGGTGCCCCCGTGCGTTTCGGGCCTACTCTATGCACGCGGTCGATCCCCACTGCCTCCGAGTCCTGAGCATCTATGATATCCCTGAAGACCTCCTGTACCGCTTTCCTGAGATCCCTGTCCATGACCGATTCTGGCATGTTTTTAATGCGTATATTCGATCTGCGGGACCTGTTCTCTAGGTCTTCGCACTGGATTTCCAGATTATGGGTCAAACGAACTAGGTTCTCTTGTGTTTCGCCGCTCTGAAGAGCTTCTTCTTCTGCGTTTTGCACTATTTTTTCTAGGGTGTTCGTCCTTTCTTCTAGGTTGGCAATGTCATGTTGAACTCCTTGAATTGCCTGCTGCATATCCCGCTTGATTGCTGCGAACTGGTCCTGGACCGTTGCCATTAGTTAATCTTGAAGTTCTTTAAACCAGGAGTGCATATCGTCTTTTGTCGGGGGTAGATTGCCGGAGGCGGTGCCCCTCACCTCGGACGTGTTCAAGGTCTGCAGGGAAGAGTCCTCCTGCAGTCTACTCCTAGTTGACACTGGGGTCTCTACTGCCCACATTTGAATGAGGCTGGAGTCTTGTTTGGGGGGCTGCTGGTTCTGTAGGGATCCCCCCCCTCCCTTTCGCTCTAGACATAACTTCCTCAATGAGTTCTTGCCTTTGCTTTCACCCGTGCCTTCCCCCCTCTCCTGTTTTGATGGTCGGGCAAATGTCTCTTGAGAGGTGGACCTTAACGTGTCCTGCTGCGTGCTTCGCGCCCCTTCTTGAGTTGCTGGTGGTTGTTGGGGGTTGCTTCGAGGGCTTACTGGGAAAAAAGGGGGGGGGTAACTCTCCTGACTGTGCCGCCAGCTGTATGATCGTCCCCACGGGCGCTGCGGTGTTGGGGCTCCGGACAGTGCTTCCCAGCACCTCACTGATTGCGCCGTCCGCCTCCTCTTTGTGTCTCTGGGGGGGCCAGGCAGTGCTGCTCAAACCCCTGGCTGCCTCCAAGTAAGCGTTAAGTGTGGGAGGGGGGGGGGGGGGATGGTCCCTCTCCGCTTCATGGGGACCCCCCCGGCGGTAAGCTCTCTGAGTTCGTGGGGCCCGAGGGGGAGAGCGGGGAGCACCAGGGGGGCGCCTCACCTTACTGTCCACCGGATTGGGGACTGCCGCTGGTGTCCGTCGCCTCGGGGTGTCTGCTGGCATGCGGTGCATCACCCGGCTCTCCCCCGCGCCTCCCGCGGGGTCCGCTGATGTCGGAGGGCGCCGAGTCCGTCCCTCGATGCCGCCAACTGTATGCCCGTCCCCGCGGGCGCTGCAGAGCTGGGGCTCTGGACAGTGCCTCCCCGATCCTCACTGCCTGCGCCGTCCGCCTCCTCCCCGTGTCTCTGGGGGGGCCTGTGCCGATTTCACGGAGCGTAGGCCGGCACCTTGTCCCTATGGGGGAGGGGGAGCTCCTCTCCTCGGCTCGGCTGGGGGTAGAGGTACGGGGAACAAGCGTCTTCCTTATGCGACCAGTGCCGTGAACAGCACTCGGTGCTACATGTGGGGAACAGCCGCCCTCCGGTTCGCTGCTTCTGAGGTGCTATTGAGTGGCCCGGCGGGAGCGAGACTTACGCACATCTCCTAGCTCCGGCGCCCATCTTGGAATCTCACGGCGCCAGACTTTGAGCTGTACTATAACTCGGCGCAAACCCAATTTGCGAGATACTGTTCAATAGCCCTGAGAACTATGCACACATATGAGTCGAAAGGTATGCTGCCTCTGCCACTGACCTATAGTCTGCTATATTTACGAAACCATACAGCAACACTACAGGCACGGACCCTGTCGGCACAACGAAAATGGCCTGGTCCAGAATATTTGAGTCAGGGTGATGGCCCCATTCAATAATACATCCTCCCCCTTTGGCATTTCCCTGGCTTTTCCCCCCCTCGCATGACCCAACATTGCAAAGAACATGGGACCCCATAAACAATTGACACTCTGAGACATGTTCCCCAATGGATTGTGTCTCTAGACTACTTTTGGGCAAAGTTTGTATGCAGTACCCTCTGGGAACACTAAAAACAACTCTGACTACAGGTATAGGAAACCTAACCTTTGGTATAAGTTTGTACTGCACAGTTTTGCTAGTGTGTTGAGCAGCCAGGCTGATCTCAAGAGGGGGTCAATATGAGCTGTAGTGGAGTTAGAGATTCAGTTACAAGTCTTCAAATAAACTCTTACACTCAAGGTTTCTTGCATAAACAATTTATCAGTCAGTTAAAATAAGCCTTCTTCAGAAGGGAGCAATATAATAGTAACACACAAATACACTTCAATACTGTACACTCTTAGTTTCTAAATCAGTAAAGACCCTTTTGGGATGGCCCACAGACACAACCTACACCCACAGGTGACTTCAATAACTAGCGTGCTGGGGACTTTAATATCTTACTGTTGGCATTTAGAATACTCTTAGAAATTGGCAAAAGGTAAAGGTTATTGGAACAACAAGATAACAGAAATATTCTTAAGCAGGCACATACTTTTGGATCCCCCTAGAAGAGTCATTCAGTTAAATAGGCTAAGCCAAAGTCAATGGGCAAAAGTATTGTATAGGATGAAGCACTTCTGGTAGGTAAATGGAAAAGTCTTTGCACAAGTTCTTAGGAGTCTTTGATGAAAAGAAGAATCAAATGCTGGGATACAAGCTGATTAGACTTGTGAGTAGTAGAGGATGCAAGCAACTCTACAGCAAGAGGTAAATTCTTTCATACTTTTTACAGTACCTTAGAAATAAAGAGAAGATGCAGTAGATGACTTCTGTTCCTGTGCAGGTCTCACTGTTCCTGGGCCTCAGTCGTGGGGACAAGAGGGAGGATGTTGGGGGACTCCTGCAATGCACTGGGACGGTCAAAACGTGCAACCGGCAAACTTCACTTTCAGTGGCTGTTCAGTGTTTCAGCTCCTCGCGTCTACCGCAAATAGCAACACTGCGGTTCCTGGCTGTCGAGATGGACTTTCCTTGCTTTTGGGGTCCCACACTCTGTTGAGGGGACTCAGGCTCGGTCAGTCCTGCTTCCCGGGAGTCCGGAGGATCTTCCTGAAGCTCTAGGCAGCTTGAAAGCAATGCACACAATCTGGTGTTCCTCTGCCTGGCTATGCGTTTTCCAGCAGCAACTCTGTGGAAATTCAACCAGCTCCGATATGGGATGTCCAGGTGGCTGGCTTTTGAGTTGATTGGTCCCACCAACTGAAGGGGAGAAGTCGTACTTGCAGAGGCTTCTCTGTCAATGTGAACTTGGTGTTTTGGTACTGCAGCAGGGCTTCACCGGGCAAAGCAACTGTCCATGAGTTGCAGCAGGTGTCCTCTTCAAGTTCTTCTTTGGTTCCTTCGTCCAGTGGTCTACTCTGCCTTCCAAGCCAAAAGACACGCCTTTTATTCAGTTCTCTCCCATTCATTCCAGCCTAGATGTCAGTCACCCAGCAGGGTGGCTGTCCTTCCAGGACAGTCAGCCAGCCAATCACTACAGAGTGCATTTGGGTCTCCTAGGAGACTACGCACAGGGAGTTTCGGGCACCTCCCTCACTTCCTGCCTACCCGAGACACCCTGGAGCCAGAGGCGGGCATCACTTGTGAATCCCGCTAAAGGCTAAATGCACAAAGAGACCAAACCTGGTTTGGCACGCAGAGTAAACCTCAAGAAGGACCTTTCCACAATGAAATGATGAAAAAAGACGACTGGGCCATTTTGACAAAAATGGCACCCTTGTGTGCTTTACTGCAGCTGCGACCGCAGCCCGCGGTAAATGCACACCACGGTAGTAAGAACAAATCCACTGCCACCAGCCATTTATTGAGAAAAGGGTAACATAAAAATGTTACATGAGAAGCTAGACAAAGGGGATACTAGGTAACCCCTCCAGCACCCTATTGTAAGATAGGGTGTGCTGGGTCTAGAAAGTTACAATGGTAAGTAAAGTCAATTTCACTTTACTGCTCTGGGAAACAGTAGTTTATCCCAGATAAGGTATTTAAACCTTTGGGAAATCTGAAAGACTTCCCTGTGTCACTGCACTGAAGGTGCTGTGTGACACAATGTAAAAGATGATGCCTATGGAGTTTGTCAGACTCCACAACCAAAAGAAACCGTTGCAAAATCACATTAAAATACATGAGAGAAGGGGGGTGGGGGGTCTCGCTCTCTCCAGGTTAATAAAAATCAAGTCCTCAAAATCCAGCAATGTTGCTGGGGGTCTCGAAGGTGGAGGGAATTAGCACATTTCTGTGAATTCTCCCTAACGACTTCCAGGCCAAGATGGGACATGCACCCATAAAGGCATTACAATACCACTGGATGAGAGCGGCATTCCGACACTTGTGGCCCTCCTTCCCCAACGAGCCGGAAACTCACCCATTCATACACATCATTGTGACGACAAAGGGGATCACATGTGGCACCTCCACATTATATGAAACAGTACAGTCCTATACTCCTACTTGCAACAACATGAAAGCTATATGCGAAAGAGATCTGTGAATGTCACTAGACGACACACAATGGGCCCATAATTGTCAACTCACTAAGACAGTCTCCCTCAACGCAAATCTAAGGCTAATACAAGTCCTGAATCACCTACACTTTACACCAGAAAAGATGGCAAAATTCACCCAAGGAAAGTTGGCCAGGTGCTCCATGTGTCATGTCCACAGAAGCTGACTCATTTCATTTGTATTGGGCCTGTCCACTCATCCTCGGGTTTGGGGAAAGGGTGGCGGACATCCTGAGTGATATACTAGACGCCCCAATCCCTCCTACCCTGTTGAAATATCCCCTGGGCGCTATTGGGAAGGTACCTATTAAGGTGCAAAGACTATTTAACGTAGCCTGTCCAGAAGCAAAATGAAATATCTTGCGACATTGGAAGGCTAGGACTGCCCCCACCATACGGGCATGGCTCAGAGACCTGACGTATATAAACGAATGCAAGGAGGGTTTTGTTACATTTCTCTTGCCCACAAACCGTGCCAAAGACCTATGGGCCCCATTCCGGTAATATCTAGCGGAACTACAAAAGCCCAGACGGCACGTATTGAACCTGATATCTGAGCCTTGCATGGCTGGAAAAGTATAAAATCGATTTGTATGTGCAACAGAGTATGTGATAAATGTAACAAAATGTGATGCATGATGGTGACCGTCAAATAACTTCAAAAAGTGTATGAACTTAACTCCTTCAAGAAAATGTGAACACTGGTTCTGCTTGTCCAGGTGAGGCAGGTTCTATATTCCAGTCATTCAGCGCCTTGGCATGTATCATTAATTTCTGATGCTTGTTAATCTGCTTAGAATTACATGCTGTGCATATGGTCCGACATCCAGTGGTAACCATGGAGTATTGCTTCTTGTCTTTCAAAAGGGGACGTCAGCATTGGCGTGTCTAACACCATCCCTAAGGTGACGTGTAGTGTACCCATAATCCCTCACGCGCTGAGGTCCCTCAGATTGTTTTTTTCCGCCCAGATTACTGGTCACCCTAATGCAGAGCTCTTACATATAGATAGCGGTATTGTCATATTTATCGACTTTGTCGTTATTCCCGTTAAGTCACGTTGACATTTGAATCCTGTGAAACCACGCTGAAGACTGCTGCAGACTTTCGACGCCTGTTCATCCTAGCGGAGCTGCCGGCCTATACAGTATGGAGAGTGGGGTCACGGTGGCCATATTCTTTAAAAGTATGCCTTTCCTCTTTCACCCTCTGCTCCATGGGTTTTGTCATCGCTGTACCTGTCTTTCACTATGGAAAAGACGCCATTTAGATTTTGCCCCTCGTGTAGGGCCATATATCCTTGGAAATACGAGCAATCTAGGTGCAACAATTGTCTGCCCCTCGACCACAAAGAAGCGGGTTGCGCGGCCTGTTGACTCCTGCGCCTAAGATGCTTAAGGAGCGCTGCTTGAAGCGGTGGGCAATGTTCTTCCCGCACCGTCGCAACTGCCGAAAGTGATGGGGCACTAGCCATGACCAGACTTCTGTGTTGGAAGCCATTGACCTAACGGCGGACTGCTCTCGGTCCGAAGCCTATCCCCTGACCCCACCAGGCCTGACGCGAGTCACGCTATGGGGAAAACACCCAGCGACCGGTGCGCACACGATCATAACACCAAGCACACAACCCAAGGTTCTGCTTGGGCGGCACTGTCTAAGCGTACCAAAGCACCAACGGAACTGTCAAACTTCGATGGGATCCTCCGATCGGCAGCCTTCCTGGCAGCTGCGGCTTGCGACTGGGCAATCCAAATTAAAAGGTGCTAACACTAAAAAACACGTGGCCGTCTAAGCTCTTCAGGAGGACTCGCAGACCCGCTTAAGGCCCCGGTGGTGCCGAAATCCACCGCTCAGCCTCCGGGTTCAGCCGGTAGATCGACCAGATTCCCAGAGCATTGGCGAGAGCATCACAAGGATTGCCTCGGTAGTTAGACTGAAGGAACAGTTGAAGGAGGCGGCGAAGCACAAAGAACGGACTAGAGACGTGCCGAAAGACACGCCACAGCGTCCCGAACCTCGCAAGGACTATGCAGAGAGTCCTGTGCCTTTGTCAAGTAAATTAGGGGATACATCTCGACATCACAAGGAAGATTTTCCTCTCCTGGACCCCTCTGGTTCATCCTCATGGACCAGGGAGAAATTTGAGGAATGTATGGACAGATTAGAAAAATTATTCTGAGACCTTTCTTTTACACCTGTATCCAAGTTTCAAAGGACCTTGGAAGATCCACATGAGGAGTATACTTGTGTCCTTACAGATGATGATGCTATGGACACATATGATCAGGATGAGGATGCCACCTTTCTGGAAAGCTACAATGTGAATGACCAGATACACAATTGGGAAGACGGCCGTCAGGTTGATGCTAAACTTTTGACGTCCCCTTCTCCCATGCAGGACCCCAATGCCCTGTGCATAGATTCACCCCTCCTCCACTCCACTCCGGCCCGCCAAGCCTCCCCAGTGGATGATCAAATGGCGTTTTAACGCCATCTTGAAAAAGGCGGCTGACCATTTTCAGATCGCCACTCAAGAAGCTTAACCAGATTCTGATTTTGTGGAGGGATATACTCAAAGAAAAACCTCCGGCCAGCCAGGCCATCCGTTTGTTGAACTCTATTAAGAGGAGATTAGCACCTTCCTTGTTGACACCAGCCCAAACCAGGGTGGTCAACCCTAGGGTGGAAAAGTTGTCTCGTTCTTCTCCGTCTACCCTGCCTACATCAAGGGACATGCTACTATAAATTCTTTAGTGGTCACCACTACTAGAAAATGGGCTGGTGTTCCCCTGTCTGCAGGAGAGGCGCTGTCACGACTACAACCCCTCACTTACACACATCCACTTCAGGGATTTCTCAGTCAGGCCACAGACTAATGCCACATTATCACAACTTAGTATCTAGGAATAGGAAGGGACTCAATTGGGCTCAAGCATGGCACTCTTGGCACAATCACTGAGCTCAGTATAATCCTGATCACACCCAACATGGAGGATTCCATTCTGCCTCTTTGGAAGCGGTCTAGTCTCTGGGTGTGGCTGGCTATTTAAGCCACACCCAGGTGTGTTCCACCACTTCATGTTACTCTGCCCAAGGCAGCTGAACGCTCACTGTTGCTCCGCGGCCCATCCTGTGGACCTCCGAGTCATCTCTCCGCTCCGGATTCATCAGCCTTCCGGCAGCCCTTACCTTCGCGTTCCGCGGCGGGTCCTGCAGTCGATTCGGGTTTCAGGATTTCACTGTTTACAGTCTTAGTTCCGCAGCTGTCTGGTCCTCATTCCGCGTCGGCTCCCGACTCTTCCTCTCGCGGCCCGCGGTTTCTTCTGCTCCCGGTCTTCTGTTTCCACGGTGTACGCGACGAGGTACGGAACTCAGCTACCTCCTCCCGGTCCTGCAAAGAAAAGAATGAGAAGAGTTGGCAGCAATCCAATTGCGCGTAAGAATTAAGCATGCAACTGAACTTGAATACAAGGCAGTGTGCAGAACAGCTCTTATTACAGCACTCCAACTTTGCCCATATGCAGGCATGCAAACGTCACAGAGAATACTGAACATTCCACTGTTGTGGTGCATAGAACTAAAGAAATACACTTGAGTGAAGCAACTCAGGAGTCATTGGAGCAGCACACAATTGGGAGTGCAAGGCGCTAAGGGCATCTGCATAGAAGGTCCCCCAATAGACTTCACGCCAGTGAAATAACTGGTGTCAGCCGAACATTGCGCCCCTGCTGACCAGAGCAGCAGGACGGAGAGTCCCCTACCTCATAACACAAGGTGAGCTCACGTGTAGGGGTGGGACCACGGGTGTGGGAGGAAGGGGAGGTCACCTGCTGAATTCCACGTAGAACTAACACTCCTTACCTTATCTGTATTCTGTTCATAGACTCTCTTGCCCTGGTGGAGCAGTCAGTACCATAGCAGTCAGGTTCCCCATGGCCCGGCATTGAGATTCCAGGTGCTCCTGCAGAGTTAAGGTGAGCGTAACAGGCGCCACCCGATAAGGCGTCCAAGAAACTATATGCACTGGGAAAGAGGGTTACAACGTCTGCTGCGTAATAGCTAATAACACCACGCTATGTGCAGCTATGCAGATGTCCAGGAAGTGCCAGAACCTACACGGACCAAGTTGCTCGCCATCGTTTCGGAAGGCAAGCAAGTCAACCAGAATGTGCTCAAGAACACTCTAAACGCTGCAGAGACAGCGGGAAGAACCCTGGCACAAGGTATCTTGCTCAAGCGACATCCATGGCTGAGGAACTCCAGTTTCAAGCCGGAGACCCAAGCAGCCCTCATAAACAAACCCGTTGAGGAGACCAACCGGTTTGGCAAGGCAGTGGACGATGCACTGGAAACAGGCATGAAAGACTCAAGTCCCTTCAACAGATTTCCCAGAAACCCTCTCCTCAGAGAGGAAGCGGCTCCCGCCGGTTCTTTCGTGGGCAATCTTGTTTTCCCCAGAACCAGTATAATATAGGCAACAACTGGAATTTGGGACAAGTGTCTAATACTTCCACCAATTATCCACTCAGAGGACAGAGGCGTGGGAAAGGTAGAGGATGAGGTTACAACCCCACAGGCGCCCCGGCCTCTGGTCAGAAATGACCTACCGGTGGGTGACCGTCTTGAGTACCAACTGGTCTGTTATCCCCTACCATGCCACCCTGGAGGGGGGGAGATGTATAACATCTTTCCTTACTGCATGGGAGGGGATAACAGACCAGTGGGTACTCAAGACAGTCGCCCACCGGTGCTGCATAGAATTTACCTGACCACCCCAATTCAGACTGCCAAAATCAAGACGTCAGACGCCGGACCACCTGTGGATCCTGCTGGAAGGAAAGGACGCCGTAGAAGTCATCCCTATTCTACAGGTAAACAAAGGTATTTATTCAGTGTACTTCCTTGTACCCAAAAAAGGATCTCAACATATGCCCTGTGCTAGACTTGCGCCCAGCGAACAAGTTTGTCAAACCGCAAAAGTTTTGTATGGTCACTTTACAGGAAGGAATCCCGCTGTTGAAACAGGGTCATAACATGGCAACACTGGACATGAAAGATGCATACTTTCATATTTCAATGTTGCCTGCGCACAGAAAGTACCTAAGGTTCATGATAGAGGACAAGCACTACCAGTTCAAAGTACTCCCCTTCGCCATTGCCTCGGCACCAAGGGTGTTTAAAAAGGTACTGGCAGTAGCGGCAGCACACTTGTGCAGACTATCCATCCCGGTTTACCCTTACCTCGATGACTGGCTCATAACAGGGGAGTCCCACGAAACATGCCTATTGAACACGCAGAAGGCAACAGACCTCTTTCAGTCTGGGATTGACCCCAGTCAGGTCAAATAGTTTCTAGGGGCTCTAATTCGGACGAAAGGCAGCCTCGTCTTCCCCTCCTGCGAGAGGTTTCAAAACATGCTGTTTCAGATCCCTCAGTATGTAGCCAGTCGGGAAGCGACAGTACGCAAAGCCATGCGACTGTTGGGAATGATGGTGTCCTGCATTTATTTAGTTCCTCACGCGCGTCTGCGTCCCATGCAAGAGTGGCTCAACAGCCAGTGGTGTCAGGCCAGCGGACAATGGGAAGATTTGTCTCGCCAGCCCTCGTTCTCTCTCTGCAGTGGTGGTCGAGGGAAAACCTCTTGAAGACCTTCACCACCCTTGCAGTAGAAGCCACTCTCACGGCCGACGCGTCTCTCCCGGGGTGGTGGGGGGGGCTCACCTGCTTCAACAGACGGCGACGGCGAGTGGTCCCCACAAGTAGCATCCAACCACATAAATCTGTTGCAACTATTAGCGGTATTCAAAGCACTGAAAGCCTTTCAAACACAGTTTCTGGGGAAGACCGTCCTGATCTTGACAGACCGCACCACAGCCATGTACTACCTGAACAGACAAGGAGGCACACTCTCCAGGGCTATCCAAGCTGTCCCAAAACATCCTGTTGTCCCCACACGTTCCAGCGGAACTCAATCTTCTGGCAGCCGTGCTCAGCAGAGATTTCCCACTGCCCGTAGAGTATGAATCGTGACTACACGAACACATTGTCTCCAACGTTTTCGCAGATTGGAGCTTCACAGAGATCGACATGTTCGCAACTCTGGAGAACGCTCAATGCCAAGATTATGCCTCCAGGTACCCACAGAACCACTCCAAGGGGAACGGGCTCTGGATAACATGGTCGGGGAGATGTGTTTACTCTTCCCATTCCCCCCCCCCCCCCCAACCCCGGACTCCCTTACTCAACAAGATTGTGCACAAGATGCACCAGGAACCAGTCACCATGATATTGGTGGCCCCCATGTGGGCCCGCCAACCCTGGTTCTCATCTGATGGAGATGTCCCTCTCCCCTCCTATGAAGCTGCCCTGCCCGTACAACATGTTATCTCAGGACAGGGGGGAAACACTGCACACATGCCCGCAAACTCTGAACTTAGCGGCCTGGCTCCTGAAATCATAGAGTTCAGACACCTTCAACTCCCTCAGAGATGTATGGACATACTCGGGCAAGCAAGGAAACCCAACACCCAATATTGCTAGTCCAGTAAATGGAAACGCTTCATTATCTGGTGTAATGCCAAGTGCGTCAATCCCATTGACTGCTCTCCTACTCACATTGTATTGTACCTGACTCACTTACTAGATTAAGGCCTGGTTTTTAATTCCCTGAAGGTGCACTTAGCTGTTCTCTCAGCCTACACTACGTCACAACAAAAGGTGTTGTAGTGGAAAATACCAGTTATCAAGGCTTTCATGGAAGGTGTTCAGAGTATTCATCCCCCCCATTTCAAACCCAGCTCCTGGATGGGACTTAAATGTGGTTTTCACTAGACTCATGGGGTCCCCTTTTGAGCCTATGCACCAGGCAAGTCTTAAACACCTTACCTATAAGACAGTCTTCCTAGTGGCTATCACTTCTATAAGAAGGGTTAGTGAAATAAAGGCCCTTTCAGTACTAGACCCATTTGTTACTGTTCAGAGAGAAGGTGGTTCTGTGCACACTCACCCTCGATTTGCACCTACATTTATTTCCATGTTCCACATGAACCAGTCAATAGAACTGCCCACTTTCTTCCAGAGCCCCTCTAACGTGGCCGAAAGAAGCCTACACATGCAAGATGTGCACAGGGCAATCACGTTCTACCTGGAAAGAACTAGACCACTGAGAAAGAGAAACCAAGTTTTAGTTTCATTGGCGGCTGGCAGAGGACGGGATCCTGTCTCCAAGTCAGCAGTCGCAAGGTGATAGTCAAATGCATCACACTTTATTACACTCTTGCTAAGGGAGAACTGCCCTTCAAGCCTAGAGCACATTCTACTCTGGGCACTGAGGCTTCCATAGCATTCATTGCAAATGTTCCCCTAGAGTCCATTTGCAAAGCGGCAACCTGGAGTTCTGTACACACCTTTACAAAACACTATTGCCTAGATACTCCGTTCTATGTCGGATTCTCAGGTGGGACAAGCAGTACTAAGACCTCTTTTCACTACTGTTCCTTCTCACAACCCACCTCCAATTCCGGGTACTGCTCGCTAGTCTATGCACAGCATGTGATTCTAAGCAGATTAACAAGCATCAGAAGACATGCATTACTAACTGTAATAGCATTTCTGATGATGGTATCTGCTTAGATTCACATGCGCCCACCCTTCCTCCCCGCTCTGGTGGAAGGAACATAGACGTCTTACTATTTTCTCTCTTATGTACTCACTCGCGATAGTCCTTGGGCTCCCTCATGGCAGAAAAAATACAATCTGAGGGACCTTGGCGCGTGAGGGATTTTGGGTACACTACACGTCACGTTAGGGATAGTGTTACAGACACTCCTATGCGGACGTCCCCTTTCGATCCTCGAAAGACAAGATGCAATACTCTGCAGTTACCACTGGATGTCAGACCATATGCACAGCATGTGAATCTAAGCAGATACAATCATCAGAAATGCTATTACGGTGAGTAATGCATGTCATTCAACTTTTTTAACAGAACTATTAAAAATGGGGCACGGATTTGCATATAGGATGATATTTGGGGTTTGTTGTACAGATTTTCAAATTCTGAACGTTTGTAATCCATTGAATCATTCATCACCCCATTTTCACATAGTTATGTTGTATGCATAGACTATAGAGATTCTTTATTTGTTGTAATCGATTTACTAGTGAAGGAGAAAAGGAAAACCTGAGTTGTTGGAATGTAAGTTAAAACTCTTCCTAGATGGAATAGTGTTTCCTCTTTCAATCCATAGCTATGGCATTATTATGCAATAAGCAGGGGGCCCCTCTAGGCACTACAGGTAAACCATTGTAGGATTAGCTGCATCTGGAGACGCAATTGACAGTCCTGCCTCACTGATATGCGATGCCTCTTTAAGCTTTCCATGTGCCCCATAGGTGACTGAACAGTAGACCAGACACATGTGTGGAATTTATATTTCAAGTGGTTTATATGGGAACTGTTGCAGTGCAGTTGAAAAATATTAACTGAGGAAGGCAAAAAGTGCAACTCCGTGTCCGGTTACTCCAGTTGTCTCTAACCAAAATGCAGGGGTAACAAAGTTCCAAAAAGTCTCTCTGGGTTCAGGTATTCATCGGATTTCTCCTCCCACTTCTTCTTTCTCTGATCCCTACTTTCTCATCTTTCCCTTTGCTTTCTCCACCACCTCAGCTTCACATATTCTTATCTGTGTTCCTATAGTCTAGTTACCATATCCGTTCTTGGACAATTTCTTGATCTCTCTACCAGCTCCTTTATCCTTAACCAACCCATGTGTTCAACTTCGTTCGCCTCCTCGGTGATCTATATTCAGTCTTCTTCACCCCTTTCGACCATCTCCCTCGCCCAAGTACCTCTTTAATTTCTCCTTTTGTCTCCTTCACTTTCTTTGCTCCTCCGTAACCATCCACCTTCCATCCAACAGCTCTCGGCCTCTTCACCTCCTTTGTACTTCTGAAAACCACCCTCCTCTTTACTACTGTTGCCTTCTGCACCACCCCTCCCCCAACCCCTCACTTCACCCTTGCTTCAGGCACCTGCCTCTGTTTCTCTTGTGCTTCTCTAAACTCCCCCCAACCCTCTTTGGGCATCTGTCTTTTCCACCTTCTGTGTTCACCTTTCCTCTGTCTTCTATTCACAACTCCCCTCCTGATATCTATACTCCACCCCCTCAACAACCCCAACAACCTCCTCCTGGTGTACAAGCGTCTCCTCCTTAGCAACCTACCCAACCTCTGCCTGTAATCTCCACCAATGTTCTTTTCGTCTCCCCTTCCATGTCACCTGAAATCATCAAGATTCTGCCACCATAAACTCTTGGAGAACATATGCCACACATTAACTAGTCCTTTGCAAACAACATATGCATAATAAGAACAGTGACCACAATCTGAAATAACCTCTAGCTTGAAGAGCTGTGTAATCATTTGCAGGGTTTGCTTCATGGACAACAATTAAACTGGCATGATATGAGAATAATCTAGCTTCCTGATCATCACAGCATTTAGTTGGAGTCCAATGGTGTTTGGAATCGTGATTTCTTGAGTGGAAAATGTGTACTATATGTATATTGGTTAAAACATTCTTAATTAATTTTAACTGCTTTATCCTCACCAGCTACAAGTTTTGGTATTGCCTTGCCAGCTTGGATTGTGGACCAAAAGAATTCTATGTTGGTAAGTCTTTGATTAATTGCTGAGGTTGTCTTCTTTTCTTCATTCAGCACTGACTTAACTTGTAATGAAACCTGTAATATCAGGATTTGTGGTAATTATCATTTCCTTCTGCTTGTTAACTCAACATTGATGGAGACCAGTGGCATAATCCCTTTTTATCAAGGATATGATATGGCATTTATAGCATGCCTGTACACAAGTGTTTCTAGGCGCCACAAGACAAGGGAGAGAAGACAAATGATCCTACTAGGCCTTGTGTCATTCGTATCGTGCAAGTGTGACAACGCAAGTTGTGGGTGGGGGTGTGCAAGGGAGAGGGAAATAGGGAGCGTGTTCAGGGCATCAGGGAGGGCAGTGTGGCTCTGGGTACATGCAGGAGACCTTGGGGGGGGGGGGGGGTGTTACAGTTACAGCCCCTAAGTGTGCGGTAGGCCGGCGGCAGTGATATGATAGTTTATTTATATAGCACCTATACACAATGTGTTTCAAAGCGTTTCAAGGTAAGGGAGGGAACAAGGGAAAATGAAATTACATTCTTACAGGCCTTGAACAGCAAGGATGTGAAATTAACTATCGTACTCTGCCTGACGACATTTCAGATAGTGCAAGAGCTAAGACATAGATAAGGAAGGGAGGGGGAGAGTGGGAAGGAAATGTAAACGGACAGGCGACAACCGTACTTGACCTGACGACATTTCTGGTAGAGCTGGAGAAAAACAAGAAGTGAGGGAGAGGGGTGCAGAAAAGGTAGAGGAGGAACAAAACAAGCGACTATCGTACTAGGCCTGATGACATTTCAGATAGTGCTGGAGGTAGGGTGGGGGGGGGGGAGACCAGTAAGGGGAGGGAGGAGGAGACAGACTAGGTTGCTATCATACTAGGTCCTGGGACAATTCTGATAGAGTAAGTGCATAGAAGAAAGTAAGGGGAGGAGATGGGGGGGGGGGGTGGGGGGGAAAGGAGGAGATAAGCAGTCAAAAGAGGAAGCAGTGCAGAGAAGACTGGTTGTGGAGGAGCCTGGTACCCGGTGAACTCTGGGGGTACCAAGCACCCAGTTGGCACAGCAGAACAAGTAAGTTAACAAGGAAGCAAGGGAGAGCAGGCAGAGGAGAAAAAGGAAGGTCTTGAGCGGCTTCTGGAACTTTTTAGGTGGGCCGGCTGAAATCTGAAAGCAGCATCAAGGCCATTCCAGAGGGAGGCACCTGCAGAGGAGAGATCTACCCTGCTCTGCTTGGAGAAGCATCAGAGTTTGAGGTATCTGAGCAAAGGGTTCTAGAAGGAAGGTATTTCGGAAGAGAGTTGGATGTATTGCAGGCCATGGCCCTGGCCCCAGAAAGCCTTGAGGATGATGTTGAGGGTATTGAAATTGAATCTTGCAGCCACTGGGAGCCAGTTGAGAGATTTCAGGACTGGAGAGAGATGATCCCTGGGCTTGAGGCCAAGGATAAGTCTTGCAGTCCAATTCTGGATTATTTGCTAAGGGCGAAGAGTAGTGAGGCATATTGAGAAAGAGGCTGTTGCAGTAGTTTCACCTGGAGAGAACCTGGGCTCTGCAGACGGTGAGAAAAGGTAGAATACCTTTGAGGAGGTACAGCTGGAACTGGGCCTTCTTTACAAGGTCCATGTGAGGAGAGGAGGAGAGTGGAGTCGAAGATGACAGGAAGGCCTCGCAGGAAGGCGAATGTAGAGGGCCCAAAGAGTGAGAGAGCGAAAGCGGGAGCAGGGAACCAATGAGAAGCATCTCAGTCTTGCTGGCATTAAGGCACCAGTCACAGGCACCAGGAACATTCCAGTCCTGTATCGCCGATAGACTGTCAGTAATGAGTGAAGGTGGAGAGGAGGCTGAGGGAAGCCTGAAAGAGAGCAGAGTGCCATCCCCATAAAACAAAGTTAGACCTGCTTGATCTCTTCCTTCTCCTATAAGTGGCCAGATAGACATTGAAGAGCCAGGGTGAGAGCATAGAGTCCTGGGGTACAGCACAAGTGGAAAAAAAGGACCCAAGTTCGACCTGGGAGGGTCGGTCCAGGAGGAAGGTCAATCACGCCAGGGCCTCATCTGTGATGCCCAGGTTCTCATGGAGTCAATTGATCAGGGTGGTGTGAATGAGCGTGTCGAAGTCAGAGGAAAGGTCAAGGAGGATGAGGACAGAGGGAGTGCTGGAGTCCAGATTAGAGAGCAGATCTTCACGGGTGTTCAGGAGAGCAGTTTCCATGCCTCTGGCTGCTCTGAAGCCAGACTGATGGTCATGGAGACAACCAACAGATTCAGTGTGGAGAGTAAGCTGGGAGATGGCCAGCTTTTCCAGGAGTTTGCCCAGGAAAGGAGTGATAGAAATCGGGCAGTAGTTTGTTGGACAGGTAGGATTGGCAGAAGGCTTTTTTAGGAGGGGGTGCACAGGGAGGGCTTGAGGGGAGCAGGGAAAGATCCAGGGGCGAAACAGTGATTGCAGATATCGTCCAAGGCTGGAGCGAGGGTGGCAGTGGGGTCCTTGATGGTGATGGTTATGGAAGAGCAGTGGAGCACCTATTTAGACGACACTTTCATAGATCAGACTGGTCTAGAAACATTGTTGGTGTTATCAGTGAGGAGGAGAGGGGGAGAGGTGGCCAAAGGGGGCTTGAGCATGATGGAGGAAGAGGAGAGCGAGGACAGGATGTCCTAAGTTTTAGTGGTGAAATGTGAAGCCAGAGCCGTACAGAGGACCTGGGAGGGAACAGGAGAGGGGGGAGACTGCAGTAGGAATGGCCAGCTCCTTGCAGATTTTAAAGAGTTCGACTGTTGTTAGAGGCCGCAGAGATTTGGGCTTGGATATGGACAATTATACCATTACTGCGACAGATGAAAATTTCAAGTTTTTTCTTATTTTTGACCCCCTTTTCACTGCACATATATATATTTTAATGTGTTGGGGTGTCTAGGGGTGGGGGGTTGAGGTAAAATCAGCGCCGTAATCACCGATCTTTTTATCATGTGAACGGTTTCTTGTTAATGAGATTTTGAAGTATTTGTTGATTATATTAAATTGTATTCCAATCTTTTTCTATGATGATATTCAGAACATACAATGTTTAAACCAGTGTTCTATTGCAACATATTGTTAAATTCCACTTTACCACTTTTGTGATATACAAAACATTTGGGTTGGCTTTGAGGAAGTTTTGTTAGCCTATTATAACGCAATTTTTATTTTTTTATTTAACAATAGGTGTTGCTTGTTTATGGATTAGCCTTCATGGTCATTCTTCCAGTTGTTGTGGTAAGTAAAAAATGATGTCCCGGCATGTTTGTTTGTATTCATGTTTGTTTCATCAGAATTTGTTTTCGGGTTCAATGAATTACTTTGAAGAAAACACACACACATGTTTGTACTGGAGTGTTAACTGTATTGCATTACAGTATTGCATTATAATTTATGAAGTGCAGCTAAGGCCTGTGGGCGTCTGGGCGCTGACACACAAAAAACAGTTGTTCAGGAGGAGAGGATCAAACCGCAAGAGAAACTATATCCAAAAGAAGTTTTGAGAGCCCTGCGGAAAGGCAGATTCTTTAGTTTCCCTAAGGGACAGAGGAAGCCCATTCCACGAAGTGGGAGCCAGGACTGAAAAGGAGCGGCCCTAGACATGCACGTTGGTAACTGGGCACTTTCAAAAGCACATAAGAGGAAGAAGGAAGGGCCCTAACCAGATGATGCTCCAACTTGTTTTGCAAATAAGTGACTCCAGTGCCATGAATTGCTCGGTGCGTCACTCAGAGGATTTAAAACTCCATTCAAGCCTTAATCAGCAACCAGTGGAGTTGACAGAGCAGACCCCTAGACTGGGTCAACCTGACTAGCTGTGCTGCAGAATTTTGCAGTACCTGCAGCCGCTGCACTGGTTTAGGCTGTTTGAGGTAGATCCCGTTAGAATAATTAAGGGAGCCCATAATCAATGAGGTGACTAACTTGGTACGGCAGTCATCCGGAAGAAAGGGGAGGATCTTCTTCAATACCTTAAGTTTCCCGGACCCAGTGTTCCATACTGCCGCTATCTGGGCTTCTAGGGAATCGGAGGGAAGAAATGTCGCCCCTAAACCTTTCACTGATGCACTGTGGGTAGGGCAATGGCCAAGGTAGTCGGGCCAACACTGGGAGCTCCAGGTATGAACAGCCGTCTGGGGACCGAACACCAAAACTTTTATCTCCATTGAGCTTCAACCAATTGGCAGACATCCATTTGCAAACATAAGATGGGCAGTCTCTCAATTTTCAAAAATGCTCACTGGCAGGGGAGGCCAGTCTAAACGCCATCTGACTATCGTCGGCATATTTATAAAAGTGGACCCCTGACTCCGAGATAAAATCTGTCAAAGTACGCAGGTATAAGTTAATCAAAAGTGGAGAGAGAGCCGAACCCTGCAGCACCACACACGACAGAGGAAGAATGGGAGCAGGAAGCTTGAAAGAACAGTCTTGAGTGCCGTCGCCAAGAATGAAGAGAACCATGTCAGGGGGAATACCCGAGATCCCTGGAATAGAGAATAAAGTCCGAGTGCTATAAATTGTCCATACAGGGGACCACACAATAAGGAATCGGAGGAGAGAAGAATACAATTCGCTCCTCATTCGTTAATTCAATTAGGAAATTTTAAGAATCAAGTCTACAAAACGTGTAGAAAAACTGTTATTCTCTATTAAAACTACAGGTTAATTAAGTCGACCTTGTACATAATCTTGTAAAACCATACAAATAAACAGAAATATATGCAACTATCTCAACCATATGTACACACATTTATTTTTTATTTCAAATGACTTTAGGACATACAAAGTACTACACACACAATGCAAATACTAATTCCTAAGCAATTCATTTGATGTACAATTTGCTAATTTAATCAAAACCTATTAAGAACACTCATCCTAAAAAAAATACAGGCTAGTAATAACCCAACATGTTTCATTCTTATTAAGCCATTCTGTTTTAATTTACGAAATTCTTCAGGGGATTTTCTGTGGTTATTCTGTTCGCATGGTGATGGAACTTAAACAAAGGATGTTTTTCGATACTTTTCAATTCTATGGTCACCTGTATCATGAAGTACATATGAACAGCTTTTAATTAGTTGTCCATTGTAATTTAGAGAATAGAACGATTTATAGCATAAGAGCCTAATAGTCTTCACTGAATACAGTGCCTCTATTTGTTCTCACTTACCTTTTCAATTAATTAAGAATCAAATTGGTGCAGAAGTTCAATTTCTCCCTTTGTGGTCTACCTCTGGGGACACAAATTTGTATAACTTAAGGTCAGTGCCAAGAAATGTCACTGCGAGCAGTATATCCGCGTTGGCGCAGTTGCTTACTTGGAATGGTGCTGTCAAGTAGCTAATAGGTGTCACTTTCCAAGACCGGAATAGTCTTCAAGAGCGTTAGTTTGCCGTATCAGGGTATCGAAAAAAAGTAAAGATTGCATGTATCCGCAATAAATTCAGAATAACTATTTCTAGTTCGTTGATAATTCGCAGATTACTACAACGTGCGAAGCGTCAGCACATTTAAAATAGTTTAATTGTAAGCATTGTATTCTCCTCTGCAAATAGGATGTAAAGTGAAAAAGTGCTTACTTTATATTGTGGCTGAAAAACCATCCGTTAATTAAACACTCTTTAGCCAGTGTTGAATGCGGCCAGGATACTTTAAATCTCAGCTACCTGAGATCCCTACCTTCTCCAAACAGGTCAGGAGAATGCCATGGTCCACAGTGTCAAAGGCTGCAGAGTGGTCAAGCAAAATCATAACTCTGACCCCTGCACGCTCCTGAAGCCAAGCTGAGTCATCCAAAAGGGCAACCATGACCAACACCATCCCCATCAGGGGCCTAAAGCCTGATTGGTACGGGTGCAGGCAGTTGTTACCTTCAAGAAAATAAGAAGAGCGGAGTGACCACCACCTCCATAAGCTTCAATAATACTGGCAATGGAGAAATTGGCCCGTAGTTTTCAATAATGTTAGGGTCCAAATGGGGCTTTTTTAAAAGAGGGATAACCAACGCATGCTTTGAGGAGGTTGGAATCTCCCCAGAAGCAAATGAGTGTTGAAGAGCAGCAATGAACGCAGGAATGGCTCTAGGGGCTAAAGCCTTAAAAACATGAAGCGGAACAGGGTCAAGAGGCGAAGCTGATTTAAGTTGGCTCAAGACTCTGGCCACAGTCAAATCATCTAGAGATTCAAACTTAAAAGGCATGATTAAAATGACCACCTCCTGTTTAGTAGGAGGGCTAACCTTTAGGCCCGCCAAACCCGATGTATGGTACTCGTCACTAATAGCCTGATGAATGCGGCTGATCTTATCTGAAAAGAAAACACTGATAGCCTCACATTGCACTTGAGAATCAGGTGCTGTCTTTTACCATCAGATGAAGAGCAGAAAGTTCTTCAGTAACTTTGAAAAGCTCCCGGGAGGACCATGTTGCCTCTGTGATCCGATTAGCATAGAACTTGAATTTTTCTTGTGATAGTGTAACACTGCGTGTTTATAGGCTAAGCAAGCTTCTGGGTCGTACCCGGTCCGCCACCTCTGCTCCAAACAGCGGCACCCTTGTTTACAGGCTTGCAAGCTATCTGAAGACCAGGGTGTGGAGGCTTAGACAACTGAAACCGTGACTCTACTGGTGCTAATATATATACTTTAGTCACGGCTTGAAGTAGTCGTACAGGGGTCTTGTCTATCTACTATTATAAAATGGTTTGTGGTCTGCCATAAGGGAAGGGTCAATTCTGCTCCAGAACCGACAGATCTGGTTACCATGGGAAACATTTGGTAGTTGAACCACAGTTGTTACAATGAAAGGGAACACAAAATGATCAGACCAAAGTACTGGGAGGGGTGCAAAAGAAGCCGTAAGTTTTATTCCTGGAAAAAAAACAGATCCAGCCCACTACAGTGGGTGGGAAGGAAATTACGCAGAACTAAAGAAGAATCGGACAAACTTGTGGTCTGAGGGTGTTAAAATGGATTTCTAAACTCTGATCTGGTGGGCAGAGGTTTAGGAGGCTACCCTAGTTTAGTGGAACAGGGGAGCCTTCTGGACAAGCCAGACCAATCTAGGTAGCTTGGCAGGCGGTCAAGACTAACTAAGTCTCAGGAGGGTGAGAGTGATCAGAAGCCCACAATGAGCACACAGAGTAACAAACCACAAATTACTCTTAGACAAGTGTATATCAAAAATATCAATACATTTATTGTCGGCTGGACCAATTGACACAAGTAAACTTCAGTTATAAAAAAGTTACCACACAATTCCTATACAAGATGATAATATATAGCTTTCTAATGCGCCAAAGCAGTAAAACCCAGCCACAACCTGTAAGAAGGGTGGGTTAACGCACTAGGAGCACTAGACCATTCCTCAGTCGTTCCCTAACTTTCGCAGTCCAGCCCTAAGAAGTGGGGAGCCTTGTGCTGAAGAGTACACTTGTGTAAAAACGCACTATCGTGCAAGTAGAACAAAAAGCGGGCCTTCTTGAGAGGGCTGCAGTGAGTCAGGAAGGGGCTTGAGGTGTAGGGTCTATTAGAGTAGGGTCTGCCCTTGGCGACAGAGCAGTTTCCAAAAGCTGGGAATAGCCTGGCCTCCCTAGCTAACCCAGCCAAAAGCGAATACCTTTCCATGGATATTCGTGCGTAAAAGAAATCGATTGTGCCAGGAGGCCACTGGTAAGTGATGCAAGTACTCGGCACAGTCCATACCAAACTTTGCCAGTTTAGTCGAGGTCGCTAGTAGGTTCGAACCCTGTAGTTCTGCGGCGCTCCGGCTCTCACCGGCTGCGGGATGCAATATGCTGCGGGATAATCCAAAATGCTATAGGAATTAGGTCCAAAGAGAGAAAATTGTGGTGGTGAATCGGGGGAAAGCACCATTGGCCGCGGAGAAATTGGTTGAGAAGAATAAACTTGCCCTCTAGCAAAAAACTTGGGCCGGAGTCTCTGTGTGAAGATGCAATACATGTCCTCACGATCAGTAATGTTAATTTAACAATTAAATTGACAATCCAAGCTTCCATCTCGAGTACCACCAAGTCATGCAGCTACTTATAGAGAGAATCGTTGACCTGTATACAACCTCACTATATAACTACAACCTCACTACCTCCGTTTGGGTCTGCTTCAGATGGAAAAGAAATCCTTATAAATATTAGGGGAGCTAGTAGGTAGGTCCTCCATACTCGAGCAATTCATTACAGCCAGCAAGAGGCCACCTCTCGGATGCCCTCGGAGGGCTAGGGGGTGTGGGGGGGCCTGCAGGGCAGGCTTGTGGGTAAAATGCCAACCGTCCACCACTACATGACCCACTAACTAGGTCTCCTGGAGTAAAAGGTGTCTAGGAATGGTAGGCTGCAGCAGATACAGCTGTATGTCACTCATAGGGCATACATGACCCCCAAAAAGGTTGCCAGATTTGGAAGTATAGAACAAAAATGCCCCAAGTGCGGGGAGGTGGATGCCGGGGATGATCCATATGTTCTGGGCGTGCCCGGAGGTGGGAAAATTCTGGGAGGAAGTTAAGCTACAACTATCTGAAAAGGGAATCGAGCTAGATGTGGAATTTATATGGGCATGCATGATGGGGGGATTTACCAGACCACGCAACCTAAAACATGTATCCAAACTCAAGGACCTGGCCTACATCCTGGCCAGGAGGAGAATAGCCATGAGCTGGAAAGCAGCCCACAGGCCCAGATTAGAAGTATGGTGGAACGTCCTCCTGAAATGGGCAGAAGCTGAGACAGTAATATGGTACGAGGCAGCCAGTAGAGGGGAGGATGGCGAAGTGGGACCTCTGATAGCATGGAGACAAATGGTAGCCTCATTGTCGAGATCCTCCCATGCCAATTCTAGTTAACATTACACGTCCGAGAACGATGAAGGGGATTAACCCCAAAAGGAAGGCAAGCTGATGAACTGAGGTGGAGGCTCGAGTTAAAATGGGGGCAGGGGGAAGACAGTAATAATAATATGCAAATGTATGCTAAAGAAGCTTGTAACCGAAAATGTTGGGTGTGATGGTTAGGTTTTGTTTGTTAAAAAATGAATAAAATTATAAAAATTAAAAAAACGAGGTCTCCTGGAGTGCCAAGTGTTAGGGAGAATTCTCATAAATGTGCTAATTCCCTTCACCTTAGAGACCCCCAGCAACTTTGCTGGATTTTGAGGACTTCATTTGTTACCTGGAAAGAGTGAGCCTTTTTTTCCCCACTCTTTCATGTATTTTGATGTGTGTTTTTCACTTGTGTTCTTTGATTATGGACTTTTAGATAACTCCATAGGCATAGTCTTTTCATGTTACACAGGACCCTCAGTGCAGTGGCACAGGGATGTCTTTTTAGAATTGATTAAAATAGAATCAAACCTTCTAACTGTCAAGGCGATTCCTGCCCTGCTCCCATTATCAAGGAATCTGCTCATGACCCTGCCCCGTTCATCACGGTCTTTATGAACTCTTCCTTTAAAACAGGTATTGTTCCTGACAATCTCAAGGCTGCATGGGTGATCCCACTGATTAAAAAACCATCCTTAGACCCAAGCATACCTACTAACTATAGACCTATCACCAACGTCCCTTTCATGCTTAAAATACTAGACCGTGCTGCATACCTGCAGATTCAAGACTATTTGGATTCTAACAATCTCCTGGGTCTAAGACAATCCGGTTTCCGTCCCAGGCACTAGACTGAAACGGCTTTGATACATTTGAAAACACAAATCGAAGTCTTGAAAGACAACGGGAAATTAGCCTTGCTATTACTCCTAGACCTTTCTGCAGCCTTTGATTTGGTCAATCACCAAATCTTGTGCCAGCACCTCCGCTCTGCTGCCCACTTTTCTGACTCAGCCACTGGGTGGATCAGTTCTTTCTTAGTAATAGATCCATGAGGGTCTTCTCCCCTTCTGCAACCGCTGACCCTGCCCCGATTCATTGCGGTGTTCCTCAAGGATCTTGCGTGTCACCTAGGCTCTACAATGTGTTAATTAAACCGCTTTTTGATGTGCTTGATTATCTGGGTGTCTCTTAAACAAATTATGCTGACGACACCCAGATACTCATCCCTATCACAGGTGACTACACAGCTGACACCAAGGCACTGAATGACGTTTATCTGGTCATCCAGGCTTGGATGACCCAACATGAACTTTGCCTCAATGATGACAAGACGGAGCTCCTTATCCTGGGCTCCACTCAACGTCTTAATAAATTAGATCACCCCTATCAGTCTTTTATCATAGATGGCAACGTCATTAAGGTCTCTAAGGACACCAAAACATAAGGTATCTACCTAGACGCCACTCTGTCCCTGTCACGACAAACTAACGCAGTCAGATCAGCATATACCTGTAAACTTATTGTAGCTTGAAGACCTTTTCTGACTACACCTAATAGCGTCACCTTAGCCAGAACTCTCATCATGTCTAAAATTGATTATTGTCGTGCCCTCTATTTGGGGACTAGCCAGGTGAACCTGAATAAATTGCAAATCACTCAGAACAATGCCATCAGAGTGGCATTAAACATTCCTAGAAACCAACACATCCCCGTTTTCAGAACTAATCTATATTGGCTCCCTGTCAAGCAGAGAATTTCTTTGAAAACACTTGCCCTTACTCACAAATGTCTGGCCAACAAGGCCCCCCCCTTACCTATCCAACCGTCTTTCTCTCCACACTTCCACCCGACCTCAAAGAATTGCTCAGACACACAGCCTATCGATACCTAGATTTAAAATTCAAAAAGCTGGGGGTGCGAGCTTCCCTGTCTTGGCATCTAGGCTGTGGAACTCTCTCCCCACTACCATCAGAGCCGAGGTTTCATTTAATTCTTTCAAACAGAAAACGAAATCATGGCTCTTTGCTCAAATCTGATTTAGACCTTGACCTCAGTAAACGCCCCTAAATTACTTTGTCGCCTGCTTAGCTCTTTGGTTCCACTAACCTATTGTAAATTATGCCTTGCTTAATTTATGCTGCCGTCATGATCACTTGGTTTTGCTCATTTTGACTTTGTAACACTCTGATCCTAGTTCACACATTATTGTATTTACCTGTAACTGCTATAGCGTGACCCAAGCTCACGGCTATTGTATATTTATGTAACTGCCTTCATGTCTTCGCGCCCTGATGCCTCTGGACCTGGTGCGTGCTACAAATAAATAAAATACAAATACTTCCCAAAGGTTTAGATACCTTCTCTGTAATAATGTTTCCCAGAGAATGTAAAGTGAAATTGACTTTACTAGTCTTTCCAAATTCCTAGACCCAGCACACACTATCTTACAATGGAGTGCTGGAGGGGTTACATAGTATCCCCTGTGTCTAAATAGTCATGTAGCAGTCAAATGCAACCTTTTCCTATTGAAAAGGCTGGTGGCAGTGGTTTTACAACGAACTACCATGATTTTTCCCGACCGCCAACACCGGTAGCTAAAAATCACGGGAGCCATGTTTTTCAAGATGTCACCTTAATCCTCTTTGTTTAAACAGGTCCCAGTCTTTTTTCTCGGTTTCTTTATGGAAAGGTCCTTCTAGTGTTTGTCTCTGCGCGCCAAACCATGTTTGGTCCCTTTGTTCATGTGCCTTTGGCGGGCTTCAGGACTGAAGACAGCCTCTGGCGCTGGGGTGGGCAGGAAGTGAGGGAGGTGTCCGAAACTCCCTGTGCTTAGTCTCCTAGGAGACCCAAATGCACTCTGGCGTGATTGGCTGGCTGACTGTTTGGCAAGGACAGCCACCCTGCTGGGTGAGTGACAGCTAGGCAGGAATGAAAGGGAGAAAACTGTTTAAAAGGCGAGTCTCTTGGACTGGAAAGCAGAGTCGACAACTGGAACGAAAGAACTGAAGAAGAGCCGGAAGAAAACGGCTGCTGCAACTCCTGGACCGTTGGTTAGCCCTGTTGCAGGTCCAAATTGCTAAGTTCATCTCAACAGAGAAGCCCCTTCAAGGACGACTTCTTATTTTGAGTTGGTGGGTCCAATCAACTTGTAAGCCACCTGGATACCATTCTCAAGGCTGGTTAGGATTAACCAGGGAGAGGGATACCAGCTTGTGTGCTTGAATCTACAGCTACTGAAACTGAAGTGACTTCATCTTGTTTGCTTTTTCGACGATCCTGTGTAGTGCAGGAGTCCTCTGATGTCCTCCCTCGTGTCCCCACGACTGAGGCTCAGGAACAGTGAGATCTGCAGGACCTGCCAGGAACCAACGTCACCAGCTGCATTTTGTTCTCCATACTAAGGCACTGTGCCAACCCGATTGAGAGGACGCCACTCTCGCTGTGAAAGTTTGTGCAACTTTCCCAATTTATAGTCCTAATCGGCTTGTGACCTGACATGATTCTTTTTCGCCTGAACTACTTCTGAGAACTTTTGCAAAGACTTAACCGTTTGATACCAGAACTGCTCTTTCCTATCCAGAACACTAGCCCGTTGACTTTGGCCTGGCCTACTGATTTGAATTCAACTCCTCTGGTGAACTGAAACTATTTGCACTGTCTAACTATTGTATGTGATCTATTCTACTTACCTTGCCCCTTTTGCTCACTTCTAAATAACTGAACTGCCATTTAGCTCCTATTTCAGGTGAGCTCCAACTGTCTCAAAATCTTGAGTTTTGTATTGAAGTGTATTGGTATATAATCTTAAATTGTCTTCTACTAGTGAAATGTTTTCTAAATGATTGTGTAATAAATTAATAAGTGTTTTACCAAGAAACAATATAAGTGTTTGAACCACTGTGATTAAAAGTCCTCTGTGTAACTACTTGTACTGCTCACATTCACTCTTGAGATAAGCCTGGCTTTCAGCTCGCTACCAGAAACTATGGTACAGATTTATACCAAAGGTTGGTTTGGCTAACATCAGTAGTCCTAATTATGTGCACTGGTCCCAGAGGGTACTGCATGCAATTCTGCCTAACACCACCATAACATACGAGTCAAGTTAATGACCCACAAGTGTTCCAACTGAGGAACCGAGCATTATCTAAAACTAAAGGCCGGGGTCCCCCTTGAGGATACCATCCTGGCCAACCATGCCCAATGCATCTCTTCCCCCCGACGCAACACCCTCTGCTGCTGCTCCAGAAGGCAAGCTGGGTGCAGAAGGGAGAATGCGACTCTGGTTGAGGGCAACAGCAGGTACGGCCATATCCAAAGGCTGGTATCTCCTGCTATACTAGACTTCAATAAAAGTACACTTATAGCCCAACCATTTGAAGGAATCACTGTGTTCTAGTATATATGCCATAGTATCATTGGTGATGAAGAACACCACAGATGTAATGTTACAGATTTGTTCACAAATATCCACTGTTTTAATGTCACTACTGTGTATAAATGGAAGTGGAATAACACAATGTAATAGATCCAACAACCGTGTCTGATTTAAAAACTTTCCATTATTGCAAAGAAGGCTTTGGATTAAAAGAGCCTTAGTTGCAAACTTGATAAGTAATGGAGGATTTTCCAGTGCCTGAGCCCCACCAGTCAAGGGGACTGGGAACAATTACCTGCCCCGATGAGAGCACTGGTGTCCGAGCGCAGGGCACTGGCAAATCCACGTTCCGTCTGAGCTGAAGTGCTACCAGTAGTCCTGCCAGTGGAGTTACAAGCTGGCATCACAGGATTGGCGCTGGAATTAACTGATGCAACCAAAGGCCTCGGGGGGGAGGAAACTTAACCTGCGGAACCAAAGGTGCACCCTTAGGCAGAGTAACAACTAGAGGCAGTATGTTTCGGGCAAGGTGATAATCTTCAAAAGGTAGAATAGCCTCGTGCTCATCACTGGGTATCGCACAATTGGAAAAGGTTACAGCTTTTCTGGAGGTGACAGGTTAGAAGCACAAGCAGTAGTAGGTTGGAAGATGGGAAATGATTTAATAGGCACCACTGGCTCCTCTTCCAAAGGTTTCCCAATGGGCCTCCCTACAACGAAGCCCTTTTTCTTAATAATAAGAGGCGATAATTCATAGGTGTTGAAAGAAAAGTGATTGGTCAGCTACTGGCGGCCCCTCGTCGTCCAGTACATTTTGCGGATGAGTAGCCATAGATAAGGGAAGATCAAGCGATGCAAAAAGAGGGGTCACAAGAGACTGGACCTCAGTCAATAGATTCCTGTTGGCGAAATGCTCCTGATGGCCCCTCTGCCATAGCCATAGTTTTAGATAACTGAGCACTTTGTAAATCCTATTTTCTTTCAATAGCATTATGTTTAATTGTCAGATTGATCAGTAGAGTCTCCAAGATGTTTAACATTGCAGCCGAAGAACTACTCTTGTTGGCTAAATCAATTGAGGTAGTTGAGCAAATTGAGACAGGTGTAGTAAACCCAATATTTCGGTGCAATAAAACAGGATGGAGATCATTTTTTTCAGGACGATTCAGCTACCTAGGTGGAAAAGGGAAATCTGTCATGTTGACTGTAATATTCGTTGGCAAGTCTTTGCTTCTTAGGAGGTGCATCATCCTACGTCGGAGCAAAGGTAGAAGATATTTGACTAGAGTGCACCAAATAGAAATTAGTGCCCTCGTTCCTGGCAATGAAGTGATATTTACCATCCAGGGAAGACCCAACCAGGGTAGGGCAACCAATATTAGGCAAGGGGTTAGAAAAAGACAAAGCACTTGCAATGTCAAGTAAATCCTTAGAACAAGCAGGCAAAATGGTGCAAGTAAGTGTTACGCTCACCTGGCTCCCACAGGGGCGTCGGTCGGACCCAGACAGCTGCGGTCTCCACCCATGTGATGCGTAGTGCAGCGATGACTGACTGGATCTGCCCTCCTAATCTTGTCTGCTTAACCCGTAGAAATATTCTTCTGCAAGTGGAGAGATGGATTTAACCACTTGTGGATTCAAGTGATGGCACCCCTACAGTCCTCCCCAACTAATCGCCTCCGAAATGCCCTCACAGCAATCTCACCTTATATTCTTGAAAGATGAGCTCTCCATCCTGCGTGGATTTGCAGGGGCTGCTGAGGTTTTACTAAATGTCTAGATGCTTGCTCCCGGGGCTGATGGGCTTGGTCCGGATGCCTGAGGGTAGGCATCATGACAGTAAGAGACAAGGCTGGTTGTTCAATCGTCTTAGATCCAAGACACTTGAGGGGAGAAGACCGTTCCAACAGGAGATCGTTAGTTAAAGTATGAGATGGATCGCAGGAAACCATGCCATCAGTTGCAGGCTTCCGTACAGAGAAAGTCAGTAATTGTAGTGGAGGCAGAATCCCCCTCGATCAATTTCACAGGTCTCTGGGGGCATGCACGCTTTGCTCAGCAGGTGTTTTTTGTTGAAATGTCAGCTGACCAGTCTATTCCACTCAATTCGAACACTTCCTCAAAAAAGAGTTAATGGGTAAGGCTTTAGCCATCGTGTCACCAGTCATGGATAAAGCAGTTTGCTTCGACCAGCGCGCTGAATGTGGCGCAGCGCTTGTGTAAAACAGTTCAAGAGCAAGAATAATAAAAACAATGAATTCAAGGAATGAGGGTTATCAGTATTGTTCAGTATCCTCCTTCCAGAACAAAACAAAAAAAGCGTCTGGGAGGTCAAGGCCGCAGGGGCAACAGAAAAGAGACAGACTTCTCCAATGCTCATCGCCTGACCGGCTTAGAAGGAAAGTTTCAGATAGTGCCTCGTACTCACCGGCTACCGAGCTGTGTCAAATTTCCAACCTCATTTGCATGCTCGCGCGCACATTTGCGCTGTGAGGTTTTGAAGAAGATGTTGGGCTGAGAATACTTACGATCGACCATCATGCCCTCTATTGTTGACATCTATGCCAGACATTAACGCTCATGGGATGCCATTGTGTGGCGCGTTTAACCACCTTCAAGAAAAGAAAAAAAAAAGCCTTTTTCCTTTACTAAAAGTGCAGTTTTTGGTAAATATATTTCGAATGGATTGTGTCCTCCCACGTATTACTCGTCTTATGATCATAATCTCTCCAGCTTCAGCTGCTACCGAATTAATGTTTTTCAACGGCGGGCGATGTGTGCCGTTCTCGTCTATGTCTCTCGAGGGCCTCCTCTGTGAAATAAATAGTATTTTTGTTTCGAAAATGTTTTCTTCATTGGCACCATCGACGCCTACGTCGGGGCTTCAGAAAGTGCCAAGATTGTGGATAGATGTCGATCACCGACCCTCACCGCGTATGTCTGTGGTGTCTTGGTTCCGGACACTGTACCTCTGACTGTGGATCCTGTCAGGCGATGACCGAAAAGGCTCTCGGGGAGTGTAAAGGTAAATTGGTGGTGGGGAGGTTGCCTTTGAAGGCTCCTTCGAAGAGTTCAAAATAAGTCGAGGAATTCTTCTGGACATAAAAAATCTAAGCAATCTCGATCGAAAAGATGATCATGCCATTCTTTGTCTTATTTGTAGCAGGCCAAGAAACGGCATCATAGGTCGCCTTCGACGTCCAGTGATTGTTCGGCTGAGGTAATCAGGTGTCCAACTGGCCGGTTCTCCATCGTGAAACATCTCTGTCCGACAAGAAATCGTTGAGGGCTTCAACAAGTCTGGAAACTAGCCCATCGAAGTTCAGTCGAAAGAAGCACAAGAAGCGGACGTCGTCGACACCTTCGCTGACTCCGTCGGAGCCGTCGACACCAGTATCTAAGTCGACGCTGACTAAAAAGATCCCGACTTCGAAGTCCTTGCCAACAATTACTTCAAAGTTGTCGAAGCCAGTGGTAGTACAGGAAAAGGCTTTCAAGCCTTTGCCTAAAAAAACCTTTTGAAGTCTTTATCAGCCATCTATGAGGAAGATTAACAGCCTGATAACACACCACCTTTTGGGCTACAATTCGGCAACCCTAATATGCCAGAACAGCTCATGGGTCCAGATTAAGGGACTTGTATGACAACCTTCAGTCAGCCATTGGGTTAGATACCTCTCCCGAGTTAGTTTGGCAAACCAGATCCAACTGAACATACTGACTCCTCGTATAGAAAACTAATGAGTTATAGTTTTTTTCTTTTTTTTTTTAGGCTGGAGCAGGCCTACTCCCTCTTTTGAACAAGATGACATGACTGACATCTTGAACCAGGGTCCCCCGAAAGATCACATTTTTCCTTTTCACACTGCATTACAGAAAAGGGTCTCTGCAAATTGGGAGACGCCAGAAACTGCGGCTGCAGTAAATACAAGTTTTGCCAAAATACGGACCATCCAACAGCGACCCAGAGTATCTAACTAAACATCCAACACCAGAAAGTTGGGCCATTCAGGCTGCTACATCTACCAAGCAGTCGGCATACCCTTCATCCCTCCTGATGGGGATAAGAGAGTAGATGGCTGGGCGAGAGGTTTTTACAGCTGGCAGCATGGCATTAAAATCAACAAATGTGATTTGTACCTTTGTAAGGTTTACGTTTACTTTGTGGGACTGCATAGTTATGGCGGCTGAACACGTCCCGGGAGAGTAGAGATACAGCTTCCTGGCAATCAAGGATGGTAAGGAGGCAATGGGTAAATGTCTCCAGTCAGGCCTAGATACTGCAGACGGCATCAGCAGATCCATGGCAGATAGCTGTGTTACGCCGATTTCTGTGGTTGAGGAAGTCTGGGTGTGCACCAGATGTGCAAGCTAGACTACTCAACATGCCCTTTGATGGCTCGTGGCTGTTTGGCAGCAAGGTGGATGAGAGTTTGGAAAAGCTGCAGACCTCAAAAGCAGCGGCTAAATCCCTTCGCGCTGCCATTAGACAGCCTCAACACCCCAACTCTGGCTCATCTTCCTGGAGGGGGGTAATTCCTTTCAATATTCTAAACCTCAATTGGAAGAGGATAAGCCAGTTAAACAGGTCAGAGAAGATTCCCTCGTGGTGGACGAGGGAGAGGTGCTAAGCCAACCCAAGCAGCGGCAGCATTACCATCAGCCACTGCTTCTGCCGCCTCAAAACCACTCTGAGGCCTTGACCCACAAGACCCTGGTGGGAGGCAGACTTACTCATCTGAACGAATGGTCGGCTTGGGCACTGGAAACTGTGGCCCAAGGTTACTGCCTGCCTTTCCAAAAAAGGCCTCAGGATCATCCACCAGGGAACAACTTTAAAAATTCTGGAGCCGCTCCTTGTGCAGGAAATTTTGACCCGACAAGAGAAAGGTGCAATGGAACATGTACCTGTAGCGGAAAGTAACTATGGTTGGTATTCCCCATACTTTCTGATTCCCAAAAAGGACGAAGGATTGAGAACCATCTTGGATTTAAGAAACTTGAGCAAGATCCTCAGGAAGGACAAGTTCAAGATGGTTACCCTTTCCCAAATCCTTCAGGCTCTCCAACTCCAATACTGTATGGTATAGTTGAACCTTTCATGTGCCTATCTATCTCAAGCACAGAAAGTACTTAAGGTTTGCGGCTGGCGGTTCTCATCAGTTTTGAGTTCTGCCATTTGGGCTGACGTCCGCCCGAGGGTTTTTACGAAGTTGATGGCGGTGGTGGCAGCGAGTCTCAGGAGAGGGGGGGGGGAGATTCACGTCTACCCCTACCTTGCTGATTGGCTGATCGGGGCTTGTTCACCCGTACAAACCCGGGAACATCTCGGGGTAACCTGCCACTCGCACCACAAACTGGGCTTCTCCCTCAATTACAAGAAGTCCCATATGATACCATCTCGAAGACTCCAATTCATTGGTGCAGTCCCGGATGCTTCCTCAGGGAAAGCCTTGCCATCCGAAGTGACAGCTCAACACATTCTGCATATGGTTACCAAATTCCAGAGTGCCCAGCATTTTATGGCCTTCTATTTCTTTATTTTTTTGAGGTTGCTCGGTCTCATGGCATATTGCATTTTTCTGGTTCCAAAGGCTCGCCTGAGAATGATATTCCTCCAATGGGCGCTCAGGACTCAATGGTCCCAGTTTATGGGCAGAATGTCAGACCAGCTGAAAGTTCAGAGCAGAGTTTCTCAAGACCTTGTGTGGTGGGTTGGCACGGACAACATTATCAAGGGAGAATCTATTTGACAGCCAGAGCCGGAGATAACGGTAGTGAGGGACGCCTCATTCACGGGGTGGGGAGCCCACACCAACAATCTGACAATCAGCGGTTGTTGGTCTCCATCGGAGTCCAAACTACACATCAACCTTGGAGCTGAGGGCAATCTGACTTGCACTGAAGACCTTATGTGGATAGAATGCCCTGATAATGACAGACAACACAGTGGCTATGTACTACCTCAACAAGAGTGGAGGTGTAGGGTCTCTACCACTGTGCAGAGAGGCAATGTAGGTCTGGTTCGGGGCAATTCAAGAAGGAATCTCCCCATCAGCAGTTCACATAGCCGGGGAGGAGAACACAGTGACGGACGCTCTGAGCAGGCAGAGCAGTCTCCCACGAGTGGGAACTAGCTCAGGAAGTCCTTCAAGAGATCTTCACCCTTTAGGGAACCCCTCAATTGGATCGTTTCACAACCAGTGTCAACCGGAAGTGCGAACTGTTTTTTTTTTTTTTGTGTGTTTTTTTTTTTTTTGTGTGTGTTTTTTTTTTTTTGCTGCAGGGAATTTCCTCCAAGAGGAGCTCTAGGCGATGCGTTTGTAGTGGACTGGGAATTCCCACTCCTTTACGCGTTTCCTCCAGTCCCTGTCATTCCTCACATGATCAGGAGGTTGAGAAAGTTTGGGAAATCCATGATCCCAATTGCTCCGGATTACCCAGATCTTCTGGACATGTCCATCTGCCCTCCAATCCGTCTTCCACAAAGAGAGGATCTTCTCTCACAAGAGGAAGGTTACTCAACCTTCATCCAGAGGTCAAGACACTCAGCCTTCACGCATGGGTTCTGAAAGTTTGAGATACAAGGATTGGGACCTCCTGGATGACGTCATATTTTGCTTTTCGGCCAGAAAGGACAGCTGTTAGGCAAGATTGTATGCAGTACCCTTTGGAAACACAACAACCCTGACTACAGGTAATGGGGAAACCCAACCTTTGGTATAAGCTTGTTCTATACAGTTTTGGTAGCGTGTTGAGCAGCCAGGCTTATCTCAAGAGGGGTCAATATGAGCTGTAGGGGAGTTGCACAGATGTTCAGTGACAAGTGTTCAAATAAACTCTTACACACAAGGTTTCTTGAATAAACAATTATTAATTTATCAGTCGGGTAGAATAAGCCTTCCTCAGAAGGGAGCAATATAGTAGTAACACACAAATACACTTCAATACTATAGACAGTTTCTAAATCAGTAAAGGCCCTTTTGGGATGGCCCACAGCCACAACCTACACGCTCAGGTGACTTCAATAGATTGGGTGCTGGGGACATTAATATCTTACTGTTGCATTTTGAATACTTTTAGAAGTTGGTAAAAGGAAAATGTGATTAGAACAAGCAAGAGACCACAAATATTCTTAAGCAGGCAAATACTTTTGGATCCCTTAAGCAGAGTCATTCAGTATAAGCCAAAGTCAATGGGCAAAAGTCCAGAGTCTTATATAGGATGAAGTACCTCTGGTAAGTAAGTAGAAAAAGTCTTTGCACAATGTTTTAGAAGTCTTTGAAGAAAAGAAGAATCCAATGTAGGGCCACAAGCCGTTAGACTTGTGACTGGTAGAAGATGCAAGCAACTCTACAGCAAGAGGTAAGTCCTCTCAGACTTTACAGTACCTTTGTATTGAAGAACAAGTGCAGCAGATGACTTCTGTTCCTGTGCAGCTCTGCAGATTTCACTGTTCCTGGGCCTCAGTCGTGGGGACAAGAGGGAGGACCTCTGGGGACTCCTGCACTGCAGTGGGATGGTCACCGCTCGCAACCAGCAATCTTCAAATCATCGGCTGTTCAGTGTTTCAGCTCCTCGCGTCTACCGCAAATAGCAACACCGCGGTTCCAGGCTGTCGAGATGGTCTTTCCTTGCTTCTGGGGTCCCACACTCTGTTGAGGGGGCTCAGGCTCGATCAGTCTTGCTTCCTGGGAGTCCGGAGGATCTTCTGGAGTTCTAGGCCAGCTTAAAAGCAACACACACAATCTTGTGTTCCTCTCCCTGGCTATATGGTTTCCATCAGCAACTCTGTGGAAATTCAACCAGCTCCGAGGAGGATGTCCAGGTGGCTTACTTTGGAGTTGATTGGTCCCACCAACTCAAGGGGAGAAGTCGTCCTTGCAGAGGCTTCTATGTCGATACGAATTTGGAGTTTCAGCACAGCAGCAGGGCTTCACTGGCCAAACCAATCGTCCAGGAGTTGCAGCAGGCGTCCTCTTCAAGTTCTACTTCGGTTCCTTTGTCCAATGGTCGACTGTGCCTTTCAAGCCAAAAGCCTCGCCTTTTATTCAGTTCTCTTCCATTCATTCCAGCCTAGCTGTCAGTCACCCAGCAGGGTGGCTGTCCTTGCCGGACTGTCAGCTGGCCAATCACTACAGAGTGCATTTGGGTCTCCTAGGAGACTAAGCACAGGGAGTTTCGGGCACCTCCCTCACTTCCTGCCCACCCCAGCCATTCGTGAATCCCGCCAAAGACAAAGCAAACAATGGGACCAACCCTGGTTTGGTGCGCAGAGTAAATCTCAAGAAGGACCTTTCCACAAAGAAATGGCGAAAAAAGACTGGGCCCATTTTGACAAAAATGTCACCCATGGGTGCTTTACTGCAGCTAGGAACGCAGCCCGCGGTAAAGGCACACCAGTAGTTCAAACAAAACCACTGCCACCAGCCATTCAGTGATGAAAGTGTAACATAATGCTACATGAGATGCTAGACAAAGGGGATACTAGGTAACCCCTACAGCACCCTATTGTAAGATAGTGTGTGCTGCGTCTAGAAAGTTACAAATGTAAGTAAAGTCAATTTCACTTTACTGCTCTGGGAAACAGTAGTTTATCCTATAGAAGGTATTCAAACCTTTAGGAATTCTGAAAGACTTCCCTTTGCCACTGCACTGAAGGTGCTGTGTGGCACAATGTAAAAGATAACTATGGAGTTTGTCAGGCTCCAGAACCAAAAGAAACATAAAGCTCAGAAATCACATTAAAATACATAAGAGTGGGGGAAGAAGGGTCTCGCTCTCTCCAAGTTTTAAAAAATCAAGTCCTCAATCCAGCAAATTTGCTGGGGGTCTCTAAGGTAGAGGGAATTAGTAAATTTCTGAGAATTCTCCCCAACACCAGCAACAAAATCTTTGTACCGCTGTCGTTGGAACAAGTCCAGCAGCTGGTGCTGGGATAAGAATATGGATACCTTTCTATGTGACACACCTGTGGTGCTTTCCTTTTTGTTACATTTGGCGAATCTGGGGCTCCACATTGAACAATTAAAGGTTACCCGACGGTGCTATCTATTTTCAAGGAGGATTAATATTTTAAGATCCCTCTGATTGTTCAATTCCTAAAAGGCCTTACTAATGTATTTCCACCAGCTCCATTCAATGTCCCTGTATGGGGTCTCAACCTGGCGTTCCTTTTGACCTTTACACTCATGCCCATTAAGACATTTGACAGTGTTTTGCTTATTGCTATACAGTCAGCCCACAGGGTATGCGAGTTGCAGGCCCTTTTTTTCTGTAAACCTCCTTTATAATTTCCCATAAAGACAAGGTTATTCTTAAGGTGAAACTTTCTTATGGAAGGTAGTCTCCGACTTCCACTTGTCTTAAATTACTTTACCAACTTTCTATCCACCTCCCCATCCGGGAAAGGAGGAGGAAAGATTACCTAGACTGAACCCAAAACGGACTCTGTTTTTACATATCCAGAATGGCTACATTTCGCCAAAATGACCAATTATTCATTTGGCTACACTTGCCCCAAATTGGGTCTAGCTGTTGCTAAACAAACCATATCCAGATGGTTCATCCTGGCTATTGGTGAATGCAACAGATTAGCAGGCAAGGACCTGCTGCAAGGCCTAAGAGCACATGCCACAAGGGGCATGGCAAACTCTGCTGCTCTTCAAAGAGGTGTTGCAATCGGAGGTGTCCCAATCAGACATTTGTTCAGCAGCCCCTTGGTTGTCTATTCATACATTTGGGAGACATTACTGCCTGGATTAGTCTTCCAGTCGGGGAGGACAATTTGGAAAAGCAGTCCTTCATCCAATCCATGATTAGAACATAATTGTACTACCATCAGCAAATTATTACTGCTTTGGGTCTCTATCATAAAATGAGGAATACGTGGGAGGACACAATCCATTCGAAGAAAGTTACTTACCTGTGGTAACCTTCTATCGATTGGATGTTCCTCCCACGTATTCCTCATCACCCCTGCCAGCCTACCCTGCCGTACAATTTATGCGTTCTTACAATTTATGCTTTCTGTGAGCCTACAGTCTATGGTACGCCTGGTAATTCCTCTTCAGGAGGGGGGGGGCCTTACTGAAGCCAATGGGCGCTGCATGTGCTACTTATACTGATGATGTTAACAGTCGAACAGAGGCCCTCAAGTGACATCGACTCAACGAGAATGGCACACAGCATCCCTTGTCGGATTTTTGTTTTCCAAAGCAGCTGAAGCTCGAGAGATAATTATCATAAAAGGAGGAATATGTGGGAGGAACATCAATCGAAAGAACGTTGCCAGGGGTAAGTAACTTCATCTACAGGGTGACAGCAGTATCATAGGCTCCAGTAGATATTCAGTTAAACAGAAGTAATACGACTGTGTGTGCTCTTTAGAATACTTACTTTCAAGCATTAAGCTCTCTAGTGTTGACATATTCCTGACAGTAACGTGCACATGATGACATCATCACGTAGCACTTCGTTCCATCAAAGAAAATTCTGTTTTTTGCATATACGTGCTGCTTTTTTGTTAAATTGGTACAAATATACTTCTCCAGCATGGGGTCTGGCATGGATTCACATGCTCATGAATATTCCCCGTCGTCAGGCTGGGAATCCTCGGTAAAGAAAAAACCAGTATCAGTTTCGTTTCTGATCTGTCTTTCGTAGTAACAACCAATCACTGGTCTCTGCGTCATACTGACCACAGCCAATGACTGCCCTCTACCTAAGCACCGCCTCTGGCAGCCATCTTCAGATTTTTACCGCACGTTCATGTGTTGGGATCCTCGTGCTATTGCTCTCGAGCGTTAGTGCTATTTTTCGCGCTTTTTCTCAAAAAACTTCGATTCTTTCGGTCAAGAGAGCCTCAAGCTCCACCGATCCTACATCCGATCAACGGGGACCCGTGTCGGATTCGTCTGTGCCCCTCAAGGGTGAAGATTTCGTCGAGCTACACTTCGGAGGACTCCAGAAGCTTCTCAGGCCCGGTCTCGGAGATGGCCCAGGAGAAGGGAAGCTCGACGCCCGGAAAGCTGTTCAGGGTCTGCCCTGGATGCCAGCTGCAGAACGTCTTTAAGGAGGACGAACACTCTTTCTGCCTTTACTGCCTTCATGAGGACAAGACGCACGTGGAGAAGGACTGTGCGTTTTGCGGCAACATGTCGCAACGGACCATGAAGGACCGCCATCAACGTCTCGCCAACTGGCTGGAGGGTAAGAGCCCGTCTGGCGAGAAGAAGAAGAAATCCGAGCGGTCTTCTAAGACCTTTGAGGGCGCCCCGGCGACGGGGGCCCAACATAAGGCCAAGCACCGCGAGTCCGCTGGCACCGGGAGCGCCGAACGGTCGGGCTCTACGGGCGCCAGGCAGGGTGCACCCTCCCCGGCACATCAACCACGAGCCAACACTCTGGGTCGGGTAAGAGGAAGGCCGAGCACCCGGCGAAGCTCCTGGAGAGGCCCCGGTCGAGCTCTAAGGCAGAGGAGGAGCGTGGCAGTGCCCCCTCCCTCAAGGATAAGGCGGTGAGCGCACCTAAGGTGGTGAAGGCCTTGATCCATCCGACCAAGCCCTCTATCGAAACGGTCGCGGCGGCCCTGGCTCAGCCTGTGGAGGCTGCACCAGTGGTGGCGACCTCGGGGCCCAGAATCTCCCTGCCTCCTCGGAGGGAGTCTTCTTTTGTGCCCATCGATAGGACCCCCGTGAAACCCTCCGTGGGGAAGAAGGGGGGGCAGGGCGTCGTCGTAGATTCGGCCTCAACCTCAGAAGAGGAGCTGATCGAGGTCTTAAGCCACGGCCTAGGCGTGGAAGAAGGCCAGCCCGTCGGAATGGACCCCGACGCAGGTGACGACGACGACATCGTCGAGGATACCGACGGGGCCCCTGCTCGCCCGTCGGACTCCCCTCTGCCAGCGCCGCAAGACAACTCGGCGGCCATTTTGTTGGCCATACAGTCCTTATGCTCCGAGATAAGGACGAGGCTACCGTTACCGACGGAGGAACCTCTCCCGTCGGGGGATCCAGAACCGGGACCTTCTGGTGTTCCCCCTACCAAGAAAAGAAGGATCCATCCACCACCTCCTTTTCAACCGTCGCGCCCCGTCCAGCCCTCCTCCCCGTCCACCCGAGGGGATGATACGGGGACTGACACGGCAGCGACGGGTACGGACGACGAGGCATACGACGAGGATTTTCCGTCGTCGCCTCCCGCCAGGGCTTCTCTGCCCGACGAGATCGGATCTTTCCACTCCATGATCTCCAGGGCTTCCGAGCTTTTCCAACTCTGCCCTGAGGAGAAGAAAAAGGAAGGCTTCCTTTATCAGCGGCGCGAGGCCAAGAGGAAGACGGTCCTCGCAGTGCCTCTGTTGGACGACATTTGGGATGACGGCCTTTCCCTCCTCAAGAACCCTTCCACGACGCCAGCTAGAAGAGACCGGTACGAGAAAAAGTACCGGGTCCCGGACACGGCCCCCCTGTGCCTCCGGGCGCAGCCTACCCTGGATTCCGTCGTCTCCGCGGCAGCCAGGAAGAAAGCGGGGGGGGGTGCGGCCTCCACATCGACTTCCCCGCCGGACGGCGAGGGAAGGAAATTGGATGCTATGGGACGTAGAGTCATCTCGTCGGCAGCGACGACGATTAAAGCGGCCAACGCCTTGGCTATCGTGGCTCGCTACGACAGGGAGCTCTGGTACAAGATAGCTCCCCTGCTGGATTTTCTGCCGGACGACAAGAGGGCGGAGGCCCTGGAGATCCTGCAGGAAGGTGAGGTGGCCTCGGACCACGCCATCACCGTGGCGAAGGACATCGCCGACACTGGGTTCCGCCAGCTGGGCAACGGCGTTTGCCTTCGACGTCGTGGATGGCTCAAAGCTACGGACTTCCGGCAGGACGTCCAGACCAGAGTCCTGGACATGCCCTTCGACGGGAACAATCTGTTTGGGAAGACAGTGGACGATTCCCTTCAGGCCATCAAGGCGGATACTGAGACGGCCCGGGCCCTTGGAGTTCTGCAGCAACGACGGACGCCCTTTCGGAGCAGCGGAGGCAAGGGCGCCTCCAAAGGTTCCGGCGGCGGTTTCGCTTCCTACCGTCAAGCGGCCCGCTCGTCGTCGCAAGAGGCCTACAGAGGACGAGGCAAGTCTAGCGGACCCCGCCGTCGTCGCCAAGGAGGTCAAGGCGGCAAGGCCGCGTCCAAGCAGGATTGAACCGGCCGTGGGGTCGGGCCCCCACCGAAGCACCCCGGTGGGAGGCCGGCTGGCGGGCTTCGTCAGCGTGTGGGAGTCCATCTCCACCGACCGTTGGGTGCTGGACGCCCTGGCCCGGGGCCACGCGCTCGAGTTTCAAAGAAGGTGCCCGCGCGTCCCCCCCCCCGTGGCCAGGAAAGAACTTCACGCCCCTCAACTTCTCCTGGAGGTAAAGGCGATGCTCAGGAAGGGCGCCATCGAACTCGTCCCAAAGGGGCTTCGGGGCTCCGGAGTCTACTCGAGATACTTCCTCGTGAAGAAGAAGACGGGAGGATGGCGCCCCATCCTAGACCTGCGACGTCTGAACAAGTTCATCAAGGCGCAGAAGTTCCGGATGGTCACCCTCCAGTACGTCCTGGGTCAGCTGGAGGAAGGAGACTTCCTATCGTCGTTGGATTTGGAGGATGCCTACTTCCATATTCCCATCCTAAAGGGGCACCGAAAATTCCTCAGGTTTGTGGTCCAAGGGCGTCATTACCAGTTCAAAGCCCTTCCCTTCGGACTACGGTCGGCACCCAGGGTATTCACCAAGTGCCTCGCACCGGTGGCGGCGCAGCTGCGACGCGAGGGGATTCACGTCTACCCCTACCGGGACGACTGGCTCATCCGCGCCAAGACGAGGGAGCTCGCCGTGGTCCACACGGCAAGGACCGTCCAACTCCTCACGGACCTGGGATTCTCCGTGAACTATGCCAAATCCCACCTGGTGCCCGCGCAAGTCGCACTGTTTCTGGGAGCGAGGCTCGACACAGTGTCCCTTCTGGCCTCCCCGTCGGAGGAGAGGACCAGGACCATCTTGGGCAAGGTGCAACGGATGTTGGTGGCCGACGCGGCCAAAGTGAGGTCCATCAAGTCCCTCCTCGGGATGATGTCTTCCTGCATCTACCTCATTCCCAGGTGCAGGCTCCGGATGCGCCCGTTGCAAGAATTCCTGGATGCGCGCTGGATCCAGACGACGGGCAGCTTCGAGGAAAGGATCAAGCTCGACGAGAGCTTCCGACGAGCGATACGGTGGTGGGGCACCCGCGCGCATCTGACGGCGGGCATGGACTTCCAGGCCCCAGCCCACCAGGAGACTGTGACCACGGATGCCTCCCTGGAAGGGTGGGGAGCGCACACCGAAAATCTGCACGCAAGTGGACTCTGGCTCCCGACGGAGAAGTCCCTGCATATCAACGTCCTGGAGCTCCGTGCAGTGTTTTGGGCCCTCAGGTCCTTCCTTCCGTCCCTCAAGGGCAAGGTGGTGAGGATCTTCACCGACAACACCACCACCATGTTTTACATCAGGAAACAGGGCGGAACCAGGTCCCCAGCGCTGTCCAAGGAGGCGCAGGACCTGTGGCATTGGGCCGTCGCCCAAGGGATTTTTCTGGTGCCGTTTCATCTGGCAGGGATAAAAAACACCATCGCCGACTCACTCAGCAGGGAGCTGCGCTCGTGCCACGAGTGGGAACTACGGCAGGATCTGGTGGATCGCCTCTTCCGACGGTGGGGCACACCCCAGATCGACCTGTTCGCGACGGCGACGAACACCAAGTGCCGGAGGTTCGCCAGCAGGTTTCCCCAGACGAGGAGCATGGGCGATGCTTTCTCGTTCCCCTGGGAGGGCCTGTTCCTCTACGCGTTCCCTCCTTTGCCTCTGCTAATCCGGCTCATCAACCAGCTCAAGAGGTCACGGTGCAGGATGATCCTCGTCGCACCTGCGTGGCCGAGGCAGATATGGTTCCCGGACTTGCTGGACTTGTCAGCGTCCCCGCCGATCAAGCTGCCGGCGGACGCGGATCTACTCTCCAGGGAAGGAGGCGCCATCCTCCACCACGACCCGAAGTCGCTGAACTTGCAGGCCTGGCTCCTGCAGCGCTAGAGTTTGGAGGATACGACATACCGGCCGATTGCAGAGAGGTTCTTGCAAAGGCCAGGGCGTCCTCGACTCTTAAATGCTACGGACACAAATGGAAGAGGTTCTCTGTCTGGTGCCGCGCACAGAAGATTAACCCTCTACGGATTACGGCTCCCCAAGTACTGCCGTACCTGCTGACGCTGGCCAAAGCTGGTCTGGCACACGCGTCCATCAAGATTCATCTTGCTGCGATCTCCCGATACACCAGAACCACGGGGCGGACGTCCTTGTGGTCTCATCGTCTGGTGAAAGAGTTCATGAAGGGACTGTTCAGATCGTTCCCGCCGGTGAAGGCTCCGGCCCCGGCGTGGGAGCTCAACGTGGTGCTGACCAAGCTCATGGGACCTCCGTTCGAGCCTCTGCACTCGGCCCCGTTGAAGTTTCTATCGTGGAAAACAGCTTTTCTTGTGGCCATCACCTCCGCACGACGAGTGGGAGAGATCCAGGCCCTTTCCTGCAAGGCCCCGTACTTGACTTTCCACGACACGAGGGTAGTGCTCAGGACGCACCCCTCCTTCATGCCCAAGGTACCGTCGGACTTCCATCTCAACGAACCCTTGGTGTTACCTGTGTTCTTCCCGTCGCCTTCGTCGCCGGCTGAGAGGACTTTGCACTCGCTGGATGTAGCTAGAGCGCTGAAGTTCTACGTGGACCGCACGAAGGGTTTTCGGAAGACGTCACAACTCTTTGTGAACTTTGGACCTGTCAATCAGGGGAAGGCTCTCTCGAAGGCTTCCATCTCCAGATGGCTCTCCGGCTGTATCATGTGCTGTCACCGGTTGGCAAACCGACCGCTGCCTGGCCGTCCGAGAGCCCATTCCACCAGAGCGATCGCAGCTACCACGGCGTTCCTATCTGGTGTGCCCCTGCTGGACATATGCAGGGCTGCTACGTGGAGGTCGACGCACACCTTCACGAAATTCTACTGCGTCGACCGGGATTCCAGGGAGGAGTCCAGGGTCGGCCAAGCAGTGCTGCGCAACCTGTTCGCCTGAGGTGAGCCTGGTGAGGAGGTAAGATGCTTAATGTTGAGTTGATGTGATGCTTGATGTTGAGCCTTTGCCACCTCCCGTGGTTGTGCATGTGTGTACTGCTATGTATTCTTTATTCATGAGCATGTGAATCCATGCCAGACCCCATGCTGGAGAAGGAACAAGTTACTTACCTGTAACTGTTGTTCTCCAGCATGGGTCTGGCATGGATTCACATGCGAACCCTCCCGCCTACCCCTCTGCGGCTCTTCACTTGGTCATACTGCCACTTCACGTGCTTCCAAATCTGAAGATGGCTGCCAGAGGCGGTGCTTAGGTAGAGGGCAGTCATTGGCTGTGGTCAGTATGACGCAGAGACCAGTGATTGGTTGTTACTACGAAAGACAGATCAGAAACGAAACTGATACTGGTTTTTTCTTTACCGAGGATTCCCAGCCTGACGACGGGGAATATTCATGAGCATGTGAATCCATGCCAGACCCATGCTGGAGAACAACAGTTACAGGTAAGTAACTTGTTCCTTACTCCATAGGGAGAGGGATGCAGCATTTCCCTTTTTGATTTTAGGGACACTTGAGATGAGTTAACATACAGTGAACCTCACTCACTGATGTCATCTGTGAGAAACCTGACGGTGTCTCCCTGACTAGTCCCTGGGGATCTGTCATCCAGGTTGCCAGGACTCGGCCATCGCTATTGGATCCAGTTCCTGGGGGTGGACCAGTGCGGGAGGATCACCTGGATGGGGGTGGTCTTTGGGAGTGGAAGGAGGACACTGGCGGGTGAGACGCAGTATCCCGCTTCTTGTGACTTCTTTTCCCCTTTCATCACATGTAGAATACTCACTCTACCACCCCTATTTCCAATACTTTCTTACACCACGAAAGACAACAGACTGACACTAGAGCCGTTCACTTGACATGTCCCAACACAATGGTCAAGCAATTGACCAGAACCACACACCCGACAGCCCGTTCCGTTCCACACTGGGATAAAAGGTGGAGCACGAGAGCACACTACGAGCAAGGCAGATCGCCCAACGAGACAGCTATCCCAGGGCGGTTGTTCAAGAGGAGGAGAAAGGTGTCGAGAACCGAAGGGGTGACAAGGAGAGAAGTGACCTTGCCCTTTCTGACCCAGACCCATGAAGCCTCGAGGAAGGAATCCGAAGACCGCGAACAATATGGCCAGCGTGTGTTGCAGGCAGCACATGTCAACGGTACACGCATACACTGAAAATCGGAACCGGGAGAGACACTTGCTACTGTGGTACCATCCTTGATTCCAGAGACCAGAAAAGCTGAGCGGTTCATCACAGCTGGTGAGTCGAGGGTAGAGCACTGATAAGAAACTGAACTGTGTTGAACGAAAGTTGCAAGTGGCAAATTAAGGGTTCAAAGAACTGTTAAGTCTTAGGGAAATACCACCTGCAGAGGGGTCTGACACCACATGGGTGCTCAGGCGAGAGACTCTGGTGGATCCCCCGTTAGTTGAAACTACCGATACCAGAAGGCCATGGGAGAGCCGCAAGGAAAAGGTCAAAGTGGGTTATACAGGGGTTTAGCAAATACCCCCCCCCCCCGTACAGTCGAAAGTCTTTGGCCCGCATGTACTTGGAAAGGTAAGGGAGATGAATGCCGAATAGTGAGAAAGTAGAAGAAACTGTGTGGATGGCAAGAGTGACCAGACTGAGGGATGCTGACAAAGGGGCAAATAATTATTCCCCACTGAGCATGTGTTGACAAGAATGAACCAGACGGAGGGATGTCCACAGTGGATTGTTTAAACAGACATTAAGACTTATGAATGCGAAGTAGAAATCGTTCTGAAAATGGCTGTGTGAACCCGACAGAAGAAGGCTGTTATTCAAGACGGGTCAGAGCCCGGAAGGGGGGTGGGGAGGATCACCCAATGTACATATGGAAAGGAATTGTTTTTGTTTGTTATTTTGAGCACAGCAGGTCCTCGGAGGCAAGATACTCTTTTGTAGAAAAGGAGACTTAACCACCGGAGGTCCTGATACCTGAGAATGGAACTGTAATCTCGTGCTGGGAAAGCTTGAGCGTGTGCTGTGCTCCGGAGTCCCGCCTTGTCCTGTGCTTAAAACGTGGCGAAGGGGGCCCCCGGCTACCACATCCTGAACTTATCATTTGTGAACACTTCTTTCTTTTTTACGAACACTATCCCACACTCATTTTATATTTAGTTGTAAGGATTGGCAATCGTTTTATTTACTATAGGCCATTTTTTATCAAGCCGCCAATAGGACTGCTTTATTATTTGATGGTTGTAGCTTGCTCCCATCTTAGATTTGGCATTTTTCCAACCTACTTCTACAGTTTAATAAACACCCTTGAACTGTGATCACTTTTCTCTCTTTACTGTTGCCACCACGAGTTCCTTAAACATCAGAATGCACCTGCACCCTGGTGACTCTTAAATAGGGACAGACCAACTGGGCTACATCTCGTGGCAGCTCAGGAGGTTGGACTGGAGGTGAATAGTCTCAATCTAAAGGTGAGCATGTTAGGGACTCTTAACGGACTGGACGGGAATACAGGGACACTAGCTGGTACTTGAATCAAAGTAGTGAACAGCTTAATTGGTAATACCTCCTTTCTTTGCAAACCTTTCTTGTAGAGTAAAGAACGGTTTTCCACAGACCATCACAGGAACTAGAGTTTGGCCATAGGGGTCCCCTGCTAAACATTAGGCTGTGCATGCAAGAACTCTAGAACAGGCTTGAGCCCCAAGCTGACAATTCGGGCCAAGGTAGGAAGACCTTGTATTACATCTCAGCTAACACTTAATGAAAAGGTTAACCTGAAGACTTTACTAATAGGGTTTTCCACATAATTGTCTACCAGACTTTACCTGTGATTGACCGAAGTGTATCATTTAAAGTTGCTTACAGAAAGCTTGGACTGCTGGGTTACATATCTACACCAGGTGAATGATTACATATTGAACCATGAGAGAACTAAAATGAGTGTTAAAAAATGTGTTTATTAATTTAGATTAGTCAACCACACTGTAGTAAATTTGGTTTGTATATTCAGCTTGTAGATTTCTAAATTGAAGAATAGAAAAAATATAAGCGAAACGCACGATCAACCGCTCCTGAGCAGGAGAATCGTCCCGAGACGCGTAGAGCTGACAAAATTAATTTTGTTATAAATATCTTGCTGTTATTGTATATATGCAAATCAATTGTTCCTCTGCACTTTGTCTGCATTCGACCCCAAAAAACATTTATTTTTATACTATAAAGTGTTTTGTAAACATTTTTTTGAAAATTTGAAAGAGTTCTCTGAAATACAACTGTTGCTCCTTACCAGGATCATTCCTGTAAAATGTTTAGCATATTTGTAGTAGTGACTGGTATCCAGTAGAAATATGTGTGCAGGAGACACTGATTGTAGTCACTTATCTGTCCTGATGGTCACTTGAAGAAATTGCAAGGCAAAGTACAGAAATAATCAGGAGATGTGGCGCCTTGGCATTGTGTGTAAAATAATGCTAGGATACTATTTTCTTTTTTAATTGAAAGCTCACCCATTTTATGTGCCGCATCACATGGTTCTGACCCAAAGGGATGTACTGTGTGTTGATCAAATAGGTAATCTATAGACCCAACGTTTGGAGAATCTGTTTTGAATGCTTTTGCTTCTATTGTAGGAGAAGGAATGTGAAAATACTTTAAAACACACACTGGTTACTGTTGAGGCAGACTTATTACAGTATTGCAGCTTTATCTTACTTTACAGAGGTTATTAGTGAATACCTTCATTTTTGTTGTATTTTTTCAGGGTTCTTGGTGGTACCGATCAATTCGTTACAGTGGCGACCAAATTCTTATCCGTACAACACAAATCTATACCTATTTTGTGTACAAGACTCGCAATATGGATATGAAACGTAAGTAGTTAAAATCTGGTTTTAAAAATGTCAGCTGCTTTCACTTCAGTATTACATTTTTATTCCTTTTGAAGTGCTTTCCTCCAATATAACATCCTAATTAAACTAAGAATTACAGTTTACAACACAACTGGGGATGGTAGGAATCCTGGAACATTGATATTCAACTTTACATTTCGTTTATAGTAGAGTGCTGAAAATGTACACATGCAGTATTTCGTTGAGCACTACACCTGTTACAGCTCATTTAACCAGAACGTTATACCCTGACTGATCCCATAACTCGGATGTGTTTGTGTACGGGCACTGTAAATGCACATTGGCTCCATTCTTTTTTTTTTTTTTTTTTTTAGAGGTCCTAGATTCTCCAGACCACTGAAAGCATCCAGGTTTCATTGAGGAAGAGGCCATTCTATTGCAATACACAATTTCATCTCAGTTTTGATGTTTAACACATGAAAGATTTAAAAAATGTGCCTTTAGATGGAAGGCTTCTTTTTTGTTTAATCTGGTATATTTCTTAGATCGGACACAATTTGCAAATTCTATTGACAAATTTTAGGTCTTCAGGTTAATGTATACTCGACTGATCATATTTGGGCTCCTCCTGCCAGGAAAATATCCTAACTTTAAAAATACAACACTTGTCTTTGGCAAAGTGCTTTAGCTAACATAACCCAAATATATTGTGCTATTCAAGTGTGGGCTGTTGGGGAGATGTATCAGTTGTATGCCAAATCCCCTCTTTATTTATTTTTATTTATTTATTTGGATTTGTATAGCGCACATCTGCCAAGGGGCATCGTGGCGCTGAGGCAATCTTAACTTGTTACAGGCATACATGGTATATTTTGTAGAAAAACAATGCAGAACATGTTAGCATATATACATACAATTGTGCTTATATACATACATTTGTGAAAATACAGTAAGATAGGTAAGGTGGGGTGGAGTTAGTTAAACAACGTGGTTTTGAGAAGTCTGCGGAAGATATGGTATAAGTTTTCGTTCCTAAACGCGGTGGTGATTGCGTTCCAATTTTTGGGTGCTAGGTGTTGAAAGCTCGACTACCTCCCCCCCCCCCCCGGCTTTGCTTCTTTTAAATGTGGGTACGTAGGTCTGATTGGTCATGTGTGACCTAGTGGGTCTAGTGGATGTGTTAAGGGGGATTCTTTCAGAAAGATAGGGTGGAGCTTTTGCGGAGAGGCATCTGTGGGTGATGTCCATAGATTTGAATAGTATCCGTTCTTTTATTGGTAACCAGTGGGCTTCTTTTCTGGCTTGGGAGATGTGCTCCCTTTTGGGGATGCTTAAGGCTGCTCTTAGGGCATTGTTTTGTGTGACTTGCATTTTTTTAAAGTTTTGTACAGATGTGCCCAGCAAGAGGGCATTGCAATAGTCCAATTTGGTACCTACTGTGGCTCTTGCTGCGGCCAGGCACTTTTTAGTGGATAGGAAGGGTTTAACGCGTTGATTATCTAAGTGGTGAGTGCGGCAGATGAAGCTATGGCATTGACTTGCCGTGTCATGTGTCATGGAGAGAGTGGAGTCAAGGTATACTTCTGGCGTTTTTACTGCAGTGGAGACTGTGATGGTGGAGTTATCTATGTTGAAGGATTTGTACTGCGGTGGGAGTTTGTTTAGTATTTGTTTGGTGCCAACTAGTAAGATCTCTGTTTTGTCCCTGTTTAGGCAGAGGCCGTTGGCTGCCATCCAGGTTTGGATGGCAGTATAGATCTTGGTTAGTGCCGATGCGTCTTGTTCATAGACCCCTGTGAGAGGGAGCAGGACTTGCGTGTCGTCAGCATAATTGGTGTATATGTGTCGACGGTCCAAGTCATTGAACAGTGGGAGGGTGAAGAGGTTGTATAGGGTGGGTGCAGTGCAGGACCCTTGTGGGACGCTACAGTAGATGTTGGTGGGGGTAGCGCTCGCAGAGTCTGAAAAGACTTTCATAAGTCGACCCTCGAGGAATGATTTGACCCAGGAAATGGCTTCTGGTGAGAAGTGGGCTTCATTTTTGAGTTGCGTGCCTAAAATATCGTGATTGACCAGGTCGAAGACGGCAGATAGGTCTAGCAGGAGCAGGAGTGCAGGTTTACCTTTGTCCATGATGTCATTTAGTTGGATTTTGAGATCTAGTAGGGCCGATTCGGTCCCATGTCCCGAGCGGGAACCCGATTGCCTTTTTCCTAGAATGCAGTTTTCTTCCAGGTATTGCTGTATTTGCGTGTAGGCAACTTTGTCGAGGATCTTGAGCAGGAAGGGAATGGTAGTGATGGGTCTATAGTTGTTGGCGTTTTCAGGATCTAGAGTGTTTTTTTTTAAAGAAGAGGGCGCACCCAGGCTTCTTTTAGGCTGGTTGGGACTGAGTTTGTGTTGAAGGATGCGTTGATGAAAGTTTTAAGAAATGGTGCTAGTGTTTCTATGCAGTCTAACTAGTTTGGCGGGGCAGGTGTCGCCTTTACAGTTACACCATGCTTGGTCCTTAACAACCTCTTGAGACTTAGTAGCCGGTGTGGATAGTTCCCTGAAGATGGGAAAAAAGCTCTTTGGATTCTGAGGTGGCGTTGGAGATTCTTTCGTTGTAGGACGCGGATTTGGCTGCTATGATACTTTTTTTTTTATTGGGTGGCCAGTGATTTGTAGGAGGATAGCGAGGATGTGTTGGGCGCACTTTGCCATAAGTTTAGGGCTTTGTGTTTTTTGGTTCGTAATTCTTTTAGTTCTGCTGAGAACCAGGTATTGGAGTGTCTGGTATTTTTTGTTTTTTTCTTTTGTAGAGGGGCGATGATATCTATGGCAGTGCTAATGGTGGATTTGTAGATATCCGCCAGTGCAGCTGGGTCAGATGTGGCAGGGAGGTTAGTAGTGAGGGTGTGTAGGTAGGGTGAGATATTTTCTTTGGTGATGCTCTTGGCGCTTCTGGCTAGGGCTGGAGGTGCTGGCTTGAGTTTTTTTACAGAGTTGTTAGGTGTAGGGATGAGGAAATGAATGAGGAAGTGGTCGGACCATGGGTTGGTTGTGATGGAGCTGATGTCGATGCCACAGTTCTGGTCAGCTATCCAATCAAGAGTACGTCCTTTGTTGTGGGTAGGATTGAGTACTTTTTGTTCAAAGCCCATTTCTCGGAGAGCTTGTGCTAGTGTAGTGGAGGGTCTATCTTTCTGGTCGTGGAGTCCCAAGTTAAGGTCTCCTAGAAGAATCGTTTTGGTAGTTGTTTTAAGCTTTTCACCTAGTAGATGTGAGAGGTTGTCCTGAAAGTCCAGTATTGGGCCTGGTGGGTGGTATATTAGATTGAGGGTGATGGTGGTATAGGGGGAGACTGCGATCTTAGCAGATAGTCTACATTCTCCCCTAATTTTGAGGAAAGTTGTCTTATTTCTAGGTGATCTTGGACTATGAGGGCTACACCCCCACCTGTGGACATTGTTCTGTCCTGTCTAAGGATGGAGTATCCTGATGGGATGGCTAGGGAGATTGCAGGGCCGGCGGCATTGTGTAGCCAGGTTTCGGTGATGGCGAGAATGTCAATGTCAAGGTCAAGGTCGAGGTTGGTAAGCAGGTCATGAATTTCAGTAGCGTGGGCAGGGAGGGATCTGGCATTAATTAATGGGCATTGTAAGTCGGGCGTGGCAGTGGGGTGGTATTCTGCGCTTTGGCTGCTTTCTTGGTAGAGGCCAGTTTGTGGTGTTCTGAGGTTGGTTTGTTTTCAGATTTGGCTGGTTGGGTTTGTGGTGAGGATCTGGAGCAGAGGCCTAATATTTGATTTCTAGAGTTAGTAGCTCTAGAGCGGGTCGAGGGTGTGCTGGGTTTGTGATCAGTGGGTTCGGTGAAGGATAAAAGGAAGGGCATAGGGGGGATGAGTGCGGAGGGTGGCGGTGTGGTGTTAGGCATGATGGGTGGGTGTAGGGCAGCGGACAGCTATCAGTCAGTATTGGCTAGGTAAAGGCAAGACAGTGACTAAGTCTGGCAACACAATGGATCGGTATGGGCAAGATAATAGCTAGGTAGAGGCAGCCGGGCTACCCATGCAATTATCAAGCATGCTCATTGCGAGAGTGATAAGCATGTACGGGAGTGGTGGCGTGCTTACAGTAACAGGCGCTATGTAGCAAGCAGAAGTCTGAATAGTTAGATGCTAGGGCCATGAATGCAGAGTCAGTTGCTGAGCAGAGATCTGTAGAGTGTTACCTTGGCATTGTCTCACGTGGGTTGGTGTGGCTCAAGCAGGGGTTCTGGCAAGCGGCAAGATGGCTGGTGACAGGCTGAGGACAGGTGCTGGCCTTGTCTCCTCGGGGCTTGCTGACGTGGGCCGGCTCACGTGGTAGGCTGCAGAAAAAGGCCTGGGAGCCAATCGGTGTGATCAGGGGGAGCCTGGGGCTACTGGAACAACAAAGGATATTCGTTGCGGCGGGCGGCCATCTTTGAATGCTTTTTGCCTCGTGTTAGGCAATCGTGTCCTCTGCCAGGGTGCTGTGGTTGCACACCAGTGCAAGGCAGTGGGTCTTGGGGCAGAAGGCAGGGTGCTAATAAGCACTATGGGGCAAATTAGACACGAACGTTGTTGGGGATACGACGCACGTTGCAGAGTGTTATTTCGTGGGATTGCATCCGCAATCTTCAGGACGCTTACCGCAGCGTCTAGATGGCATCAGACTGCCTCACTGCTCCTGCAGTGGTCCGGGGAGCTCCTGCTCCATAGAGGGCTGCTTCTATTTGAGACCAAGTTTTCCTGCTCTCCTGAATGAGGGGAGTTGTATTCCCCCCTCCTTCGTTCTTTTTGCTCTGACCATGGGAACCCTTTTCATTGTATTTTGTATTTTAATTAAGGAGAACCATCTCCGCTTCCGGAAGCACCTCCAAAACCTTCCTCTTTGCTTCTGCCTTCTCCTCCCCTCTCCCCTTTTAATTCTACTCTCCCTCGCCACCATGCACCTGGCCACCCTCTGTCCTCCGGGCCCAGGTACCTGCTCATCTTGCCACCCTCGCGCACTGCCTCCGGGCCATCCCCTGCACTGGGGTCTGTATCTGTACCCATACAGCCCTCCCCTTTTCTTCCTGCACTTTCATACCTCCATGGCCTGCTGCCATAAGCCCAGCACTTGCCACTTGCTGGCTGCACTCCCATTATTGTTGCCTTTTTATTTATTATTTTTGTTTTTTCCTTCTCGCTCCGCCCTCTCCTTTTGTTCCCCCTTCCATGCACTTCTCCCCCTTCACCCTCTACCCTGCAATTGCACGATCTCAATGTCACTGGGCGTAGTAAGATCATTGTTTTTGTTTTCCTCTGTTCCCCTTCCCTTGCCTTGTCGCGTTCTGAAACACTTGTGTATGAGCGCGATAGAAATAAAATATCAATATCAATTGTATGGAGTCATGCTTTCCTTACTTTTTTTTTTTAAACACTTTATTGAAATTTTAACATTAACAAGATAACATAGCACAATCGTTAATACGCAGAACAGGAACTGTATAAGGAAAACTAATATCTAAACTCTTTAACAGTACTAACAAAACAAAAAAGGATCTTAATAAATAAGGAAACCATAAAGGAAAGTAATCAGCAGAATAATTGGGAACTTTGAGTGATCACACGTCATTAAATATATTCCAGACTGCATGATATTTATTCATTCTCTTCATCCGTTGATAACTCGTTTTCAGGCAATCAGATCTTGTAACCAGCCATCAATTGTTGGTTTTGTGTCACTTTTCCAATATTTTAAAACCTGCTTTTTCGCTTTCAATAACGCTCTATAAGCCCAGTAGATTTGATCAACTGACAACTGGATACCTAATGGGAATAACCCTAATATACACACAAGAGGGGAACGGGGAAGTGACTGACCCACTACCAATTCCATTCGCCTCAAGATCTCCTCTTAAAAGTTTGTGACCTTAATACAAGACCAAAGCATATGCAAGTTATTGCCAACCTCTACCTTAAAGTTCCAACATACAGCAATCTGCATCAGCCTACATTAAGAATGAAGCAAAGGCGTCCAATACAGATTGTGATTAATTCTCTGTTTGATGAACCGCAAGTTCAGGTCAACCTTATACCTTGAGAGCCCTGCGCAGATTCTATTACAATCATTATCCAGTATTTCCAAATTCAATTCCAACAACCATAAAGCCCTACCACGTTCCGATGGAGACGCATCATGCGTTTGTGTCAGCAGCTTATATATAAAGGAGGCCGAAAGTGTGGATTTTCTAGAAAAATGAATTAACGCCGGGAGATCTTGCAACAAAGCATTCAATGGGGCCAATGCACTCATAAGCACATCACTGAATTTTATAGCGACCAGTCTCAGAGGCTCCTAGTATGTACTTGAACTTAAGAAAATCAAATGAGAGCATAGACCTACCATCATGTATTTTCCCCAACCGCCAGATGCCAGCAGTTCGCCAGGCAATCCATGACGGGGAGATTATTGAAGCAGAGCTTAGGGTTCCACCAAAATGAGGAAGCCGGATTCAGCCAATAATTGACTCCAGAATCAACGCAACACTTTCTCCAATCTTTCAAAAGGTGCCTAATGAACGGAGTAGTTTTATTTAGCGGTATTCTTCTTTCTATGCTGAGTAAACAGTCCAAGGCAGTTGGACAAACCACTCCCTTCTCTCTACTTCATCCCCTCTCGACCAAAAATGTAAGGTTCGTAAAGAAAAAGCTCTGTGATAAGAGACAATGTCCGGGAAACCAAAGCCACCTAAGCGTACTGGCTTTAAAAGCACATCCATTGGAATCCTTGCTTTTTCTCCCTCGCCCCACAAAACATTTCTTGGAACTTTATGTCCCAAACTAGATTTCCTGTAAGGGGCAACGGCAGCACACTAAAAACATAGAGAAGGTTCGGCAGCAGAGTCATCTTGATAAGATTTATCTTCCCACACAATGTAAGATTGTTTTCTCAATTTTTTTTTTTTTTTTAAAGATTTCTTTTATTATTTTCATATACAAACTGGGAACACATAACCCTCCCCCCCTCCCACCCCGAAGATTTCTAATTATCTCTGTTGCTCCTGGGAAAGTCTATGATCTGAAAATGTCCGATATTCTTATATTATGCGGGCACCATTGTTCCATATAGTCTGATTGTAGGTAGTCCAAAATCTCTCCCCATTCCTTTGTAAAGGTCTCTTTTGATCCTTGTATTGTGTGTGTAAGCCTTTCCATGGTCAGTTGTGCCCAAACTTTTTGGAGCCATGTATATATCAGTGGGGGTTCTTGTTTTTTTCCAGTTTTGGGCTATTGTCGCCCATGCTGCTATGAGTAGTCCCATAAAACTTCTCCATTATGGTTTCCTGAATTTCTTAGCCGCCTGATCTTTTATACCACATAGCCAAACATTTTCCCCTAGTTGTTCCGCCTTAGGGAATATCTTAATGATTTCTGTCTTTATTTCCCACCAGAAAGATTTGATCCCCATGCAGTCCCACCAGATGTTTCCACGTGCCCACCTCTGAGCAGCCTCTCCAGCACGTATTAGGTGTTTGGGGGTACATGGCGTGCAGCCTTTCCGGTGTGTGGTGCCATTGGGTTACTATTTTTAGCCACATTTCCCTTTTTTGGACTGACAGGGTCATTTTTGGAATGGTATTCCACAGATCCTCCCACTGCTGTTTATGGACATCCTCACCCAGTGTCCTTGCCCACTTGACCATATATTCCCATTTGACTTCCTCTTCCTTGGAGTTGATAAAAGCGTAGAGTGAGGAGACCAGTTTACGTGAACCCGAGTTGGTTATTAATGGCTTGAGTTCTCTAGTGGCTGCTGTTTTGACGTCTGACGTTGCCAGCCAGTTTCTGAGCTGTTCATATTTGTATCTGTCTGCTTCCGTTAGTTTTAGTATCATTTTTCATTCTTTGAATGATCTTATTTCTTCATTTTGGTAAATTTCGCCTATTTTTGTGTATCCCCCTGCCTCCCATTTCTCATAGGCTCTGTGCTCCATTCCCGGTGGGAACTGGGGGTTCCGGCATATGGGTGTGAAGGGACCATCCACTGTGGTCATGATGCCCCTCCGTGTTTGTTCATCCCATGCCTCTAGGGTGGTTTTCATGATCTCACTTATACGGAGGTTGGGATGTCTGTTTTGCTTTCCATAGGGTTTCCTCTAAGGGGGATCTGGCGACCGCCCGGTCTTGTGTCACCCATACAGTTTGTTGGTTGTCTCCCAGCCATTCTCTCAGGACCCAAAGTTGTGCTGCCTGATATTTGCAGAAGTGTGGCAAGGACATTCCCCCCTCCCTCGTTGGTGCTATAAGGGTCGCTCTAGCGATCCTCGGGGCCTTTTATTCCAAATATAGGACAAGATTGCTTTGGAGAGTGCCTTAAAGAATGAGTTGGGAACTTTGATTGGGAGAGCCTGAAAGTGATAAAGCATTTTAGGGAGGACGTTCATTTTTACTGCTTGAATTCTACTCCACCAGGACACCATTATGGGGGTTCAACGCTCCAGGTCCCTCTTTACCCGTTCGAGGAGGGGGGGCGTAATTCACGTTATAAAGTGCTTCTATCTGTGTCAAGGTTATCCCTATATATTTGATTCCTTTGTCGGCTATTGTTATGCGGGCTGACTCCCTTAGTCTAATTAGGAGTGGTTCCAGGAAGATGGCGTATAGGAGGGGGTACAGTGGGCAGCCCTGTTTGGTACCCTGTGTTATCTCAATTTTGTCTGTGATCACCCCATTTATGGCAATCCTGATGTTTGGGGAGGTGTAATTGGCCTTTACCATTTTTATAAACTGTTCCTTAAATCCCATATGTTGTAGAGTTTTGAATAGTATTGTCCACTCCACCCTATTGAAAGCCTTTTCGGGGTCTAGTGAGAGTAAGACTGCCGGTGTGCGGGTGATCTCTTTTCCACTAGGTGTATTATTCTTCTCAGGTTATCGTGCGTTTGTCTCCGGGGGATAAAGCCTCATTGGTCTGGGTTTATTATGGACGAGAGGAGTGGGGATAGCCTATTTGCCAGGATTTTGGTATATATTTTGGCATCTAAATTAATCAAAGCAATGGGACGGTAGGAGCTTGGAAGGGATGGGTCTTTCCCTGATTTATGGAATACTAATACCTTTGCTTCATTCATTGAGTGAGTCACATTACCACTGACTTTAAAAGAGTTTAGAAGTCTCGTCATGACTGGGATGAGTATCTCTGCGTATTTTTTGTAAAAGGGGGCGGTAAAGCCATCCGGACCTGGAGCCTTCTCATTTGGAAGTGCTGCTATTGCCTTTTTTACTTCCTCTTCCGTGATCGGATTCTCTAATGCTTCTGTCTTCTTCTGGAATTTTTGGGATGGGGAAAGATTGCAGATATGTGTCTTGGTCGGCCCCATTCAGACGATCTGAGGTATACAGTGTTTGGTAGAATTCCCGGAAGACTTTTCCTATATTCTGGGTTCTTGTTTGCATTTTTCCTTGCGGGTCTCGAATGCTCTTTATGTTTATAGTCTTTTGTTTTTCTCTGAGCTGTCTCGCTAGGAGTCTGTCAGCCTTATTGGCTTTTACATACAGACGTTGTTTAAGGTATTGGAGGGATCTTTCGGCCCCTTTGGTGCGCAGCATTTCTAGTTGTCCCTGTATGTGTTTTAGGGCCTTGAGGGGTGGGACATAAGTTCTTCTTGTGTGTCCGCTACTTTTTGTTCGAGTTCTTTTTCCCATCGATGTCTCTGGTTTTCCTTCGTAGCCTGTAGTGCTATGAAGTGTCCGCGGGTTACCGCTTTGAATGCCTCCCAGACTGTATTTAGTGGGACCTCCCCTGTGTCATTGTGAGTAAAGTATTCTATTATTTTGTCCCTGATCGTTTCTCCCAAAACTGGGTCCTGGAGAATATCCTGTGGGAGCCTCCAGCGCCAAAGCTCTCCCCCCTTTTCTGGGGTCCTTATGTCTAGCCAGAGCGGGCGTGATCTGAAAGAGATATCGATCCCGTTTCTCTATCTTGGATTGTACCCATGAGGCCCACCGACACCCAGAAATAGTCTATCCTTGACATCGTATTATATACGTGCGAAAAGTCCGTATAGCCTCTCTGCTGGCCTTGTTGTTGCCTCCATACATCGCGAAGTGCCAGTTGGGCCATTTTTTGTCTGAGTAGTTTGGAAGGGGCGCCCTGGGTACAAGATCCCCCCCCCCCCCCCCCTGTGCTCGTATCCGTTTGCGGATGCCATGCTAGGTTTAGGTCTCCCCCATGATCACTTCCCCCCCCTTTGCAAATCTCTCGAGCTTCTTCAGAGCGTCTCGAATGAAGCCGTCTTGACCCGTGTTAGGTGCATCTATTGAGGCCAGAGTCAGGTGGCATCCATCCAGCTGAATATTAACGATCACGACCCTCCCTTCCTTGTCCGTTAGCTTGTCTGTTAGCGATAAAAGAAGGAGCGAATGTAGTCCTATCAGGACTCCTGCCTTTTTCTCTTTGGCGTTGGATTGCGCCCATATCCGGTATCCCCTGATATGTATTTTCTGTTTGTCCTGGGCTTTAATGTGAGTTTCTTGAAGTAGGAGAATGCTCGCCTTTTCTCTCTTCAGCATGGACTCTACTTTCTTCCTGTTGAACGGAATTTCAGGCCCCTTACATTGTATGTTAGGATTCTAAGTTTCCCCATATCGTATTATGGCGTTGTGAGTTTTAATGATTCCCTGTGCTGTGCGATCTTGGCTTCTTCCGGTGTATTTCCCTCCCCCCATCCCGTCTTGTCCCCCCAACTTAGCCCCAACTTCAAACTGTGAAACATAGAACTTCCCGAGGAGGGCCCGGGTATCTAAGGTTGCTAGGGCGTTGAGCCTATCGTTCCCGGCCCTCAATGCGCTCGGTATCAACTTTGCGGGGGATTCTATACCCCGCATTTCCTCAGACCTTCCTGAGTTTGTTCCAGGGGCTCCTTACCGGGCCGCCAGTGTATGCTTTCCAAGGACATTTAAATATGTTACGTAATTACCCATTTTGCTTCTTCTTTTGCCGTATCTCTTCCCAGCCTCTCGGCCTTTTGTGGTACCCACCGCTTGATCTGTTGGGCCCTCCCGTCTCCCCCTCTGTTTGTATGTCCAATACGTGTAGACCTTCATCGCATGTGGTCACTCTTCTTTGTTTGCCTTCCCATGTGAATAAGAGGCCGAACGGGAACGTCCATTTGTATCGTATTTCCTTCTCCACAAGTTCCTTTACAAGTGGTGCCATATCCCTCCGTTTTTGCAATGTCACCGAGGCGAGATCCTGGTACAGGTGGATGTCCGTCGCGTTCATCCTGATGTGATCCAATTGTCGCGCCCTCTTCAGTATTTGTTCCTTTTGTGGGTATGAAGATAGGGCTGCTAGGACATCTCTAGGTCTTTCTCCGGGCGCCCCTGTTCTTCTTGGGCCCACTCTGTGGACCCTGTCGATCCCTATGGAGTCCGCTTCCTGTTCTTCCAGGATATCTCTGAACACTTCCTGGACTGCCTTCTTGAGATCCCTGTCCAGTACCGACTCCGTCATGTTCTTGATTCTAATGTTGGATCTCCGGGATCGATTTTCTAGGTCCTCGCACTGGATCTCTAGGTTGTGGGTTAAGCACACCAAGCGTTCCTGGGTCTCTCTGTATTGGCGTGTTTCGTTTTCGAGGTTTTGGATAATTCTCTCAACCGTGTCGGTCCTCTCTTCGAGTTTGCGACGTCCCTCTTGACTTCTTGGACCACCTGTTTCATTACGTTTCTCATTGTGGCAAACTGGTCCTGGACTGTGGTCAAACTTATCCTGAAGCTCCACGAACCATGAGTGCATATCCTCCTTTGATGGAGGTGGTGGTGGGGCGATGGGGTGGTTGCGATCATGTGGGGGGGGTCTTCCTGAACCCTACCTCTTGTGTGGACCTGGGGGTCCGCCGACCACATCTGTACTAAGTTCGCATCTTGTTTGGCAGGCTGTGAGTTAGGAGGTGCAGAGCTCCCCTTCCCTTTAGCTCTCGACATGCCTTCCCTTGAGTGTATCTTTCTCCTGTGGTTGCTGGGTGGCGTGATGTGCTTTGGAGGGTCCCCGGGGGCTGTCTCTTGTTTGTCGCCCTTATGGTCCTCCCTCTTGTTGTGTGGAGAGTCATGGGGGGGGCGAGGGTCTTCCTTTGAGGGGTAGGAGCCCTCGTGGGGGGCCTTGAGCAACGTCTTTAAATTCCTTGGTTCCCCCTCTGCCCCTCTCCCACTCCTCTCGGCCCCAGTGTTGGGCCTGAGCGTGGTTTTGGGGTTGGGCCTGTGTCCACCAGTGTTCTCTTGTGTTGTGGGGGGGGGGGCTCACTTTGTGCGCCTCCGGGCGGCTGATGACGTGCAGCGTGTTGATCAGGCCGCGGCCCCTACCCAGATCGGGGCCCCACGGCCCTGCGTTGACTACTCTGGCCCGCCGCTGCTCGTCTCTGTGGGGGGGGGTGTGCTCCGAAGGTGGGGGCAGCTTCTCGGTCACACGCGAGCCCGCTCCGGGGGCCTCGCAGTGTGCGATTTGTGTTACCGCGGCCGCCTGCGCCTCCCTGCTGGTTCCCTGCCTCCGCTGAGGCCCGCGGCTGGCTCCGGTGGGGGAGGGGTGGCCGCATCGACCAGCCTCGGTGGCCCTGCGTCTCTTGGACCTCGCTTGCGAGGCTGACTCTCGCCTTCCGGGTGCTGCCTGAAGTATATCGGCTAGGTTTTCGTGACGAATTACTCATTTCTGTCCAGCTTTATTGTAGCTTTAGTGGCGGCCTGGGCGGAGAGAGATCTATGAGCGTCTCCCTGTCCCGGCGGCCATCTTGGATCCCCTTCTCCATTTTAAGCATAATCTTACACCGAATATTTGTTGCTAATAAACAATTTATTTGTCTAGATACTTGTATACCCAAATATCGGAACTCTCTACCAGCCCAGCTCTCACGCCTGACCTCAAGGAGGCCTCTGTCATGAATTTGAGACTGGGAAGATTAACGTATTCGACACATTAACTTTATAATCTGCCACTTTGCTAAAGCATGTCAAAGCCAAAATTAGTTCCTTAACCCCTTAAGTGCCATGGACGAGGTATCTCGTCCTTGGGATTACCTCCCTGTTGCCAAGAACGAGATACCTCGTCCTTGGCACTTAAGGGGTTAATGAAACCGAAAACATTAGAAGGCATTGAATGGCGAAATGCCAAAATCACCAAAAAAGGCCTTGGCACTGGGTGGGGGGGGGGGACCCATGGCAGTTAAAATGTTAAATGAAGATGCTGGGTCTGACATCAAAACAAGATCGTCCGCATAAAGAAGGACCTTAGAAATACAATCACCTACCTAGACTCCCTTAATATCAACATTTTCCATGATTGCAATTGTCAAAGGGCTCTATGAAAAGGGCAAAAAAAAGGGGAGATGAGGGGCACCCCCGTCTAGTTCCCCGGCTAATTCGAAAACTGTTCGACAGGCATCCATTCACTATAACTCTAGCTACTGCTCTTTATAAGGATGCTTCAAACAACTTCAGAAAACAAGGACCACAATTCATTCTACTCAGCACCTGTCTTAAATAGGCCCAATTAACTATATCAAATGCCTTTTCCGCATCAATGCTAATAGCAGCATAGGGTTCCAAAGAGTCGCATTTCAACGAGATAACATCACAAAGTTCCCTTAAATATCATAGCTGTTCCTACCCACAATGAATGCTGTTTGATTTTGATGAACTATTTTCGGTAGAGCATGGGGTTGATTCTTATCGCAACCACCTTGGCCAAAAGTTTAATATCAACATTTAGAAGAGAAATTGGTCTAACTACTGCAACTTGAAGGACTCTTACCCGGCTTGGGGATCCCTGAAATAACTGCAGCCTGCATGGATTCAGCTACTTGTTCTGTACCATTGACCTCTTTAAAAAGATCCACCAGAAATGGTGTCCATGAGGTAGAAAACGTTACATAAAATTCAACTGGGAAGCCATTCGGCCCTGGACACTTACCAGCAGCTAAGACTCATATGCCCTGCAACTTCCTGCACTGTAATTTCTCTATCCAATAAGATCGTATCTTCATTACTTGGCCTTGGAACAGAAAACTGGTCTAAAAACAATATTTCATCTTCCTTCACACATCCCTCATCATGATATAAGGATTCATAGTACTTCTTAAATAGCTCACAAATCTCCCCATTTCTCCTCACAGGCAGTCCATTTCCCTCTGATATAAATAACACCTGTTCCAACCGTCCCTACCTCTTGATCTTCTTGCCAAAAGAGCACCAGCCCTATCCCCTCTTTCCCAATAGGCCTGGTCCGTAAAGTATACATCATGCTCTACTTTTTTATGAATGATATCCTCCAGCACATGTTTGGCTTGTAACATAGCAGATAAGGATGCGTCAGAAGGGCAGAAGGACATACTATGAGATTCCACACTACACTTCTTATAAACACACTCTGCCTTTTTATACCCTGCCTCAAATTTCCTTTTTTTGTATGAGGTATAACTAATCGTACCATGTAAATGTGCCTTTAGGGCGTCCCAAACGGTCCTTAAATTACCTACTGAGCCAACATTATCACTGAGCGAAAGCGAAATTTCAGTGTTTATCTGTTTAACAAAATCTATATCCGACAGCAAACGAGTATTAAACCTCCATGGTTTACTCTTTCTAACATCCCCCACAGATTCACTCAACTCTAAAAGAAGGCAAGCATGATCAGAAATTACTGCTTCTCTCATTCCTAAAGAATTCACAGTCCCTACTCACTAAAAAATAATCCATTCGAGATGAAGTGTTCTGTGGAATAGAATAAAAACTGTATTGCCTCTTACCTGGGTTTAGATCACGCCATATAACTACAACATTCCCTTTCTGGCCTTTTTATTCTGCATAAGAACGCGACAATGCCTACTTATCTAATACTTCTAGATGATGATAAAATCACTGACTATTAAAATTGTACTTTTCACTTTTTCAGCACACCGCACCCCATGTGGTTAGGGGATACTTTGTATCCTTCTTAGCTTTTCCTTTTGAGATCAGCATACACCACCGTATGTGGAGTGCTGAGGGGATTATCTAGTATCCCCTTCCTCTCTGCTCCTGTAACATTTCTGTTGGTGACAAGCATACAGTTATGGCTGTTGGCAGTGTACGGGTTCTACCGACTTTTGTGCAATTTGTGCTCCCAGGCTGTGGCTATTCATAGAAGGGTCACTGTGGACCTTCAACAGGAACCCTTTGTGTAGCCCGCCGAGGCTCCAGTGTGTCTGCGAGGACAGGAAGCATGGGAGGATCCCGAAACTCTGCTATCCTTTGTCTTCTGGAATGCCTGAAAGGAACCTGTTCCAACAGGGGGGGGAATCGAAGGGGAGGGGGGGCTGGCGGCTCTGATTGGACACACCTACCCGTTCTGTAAACTGCAGGGAAAGTTTGCAGAGGATAGCTGAAATCCTAATAAAAGCCGAGGAACCTGAGCAGAAGGCAAGTCGACTACTGGAACAGAAGAGCCGAAGAAGACCAGAGATGCCTGCAACCCCTTCCAGTATCCGTGAAGAGACCGCTGCTATTATGACCTAGTTTTCAAATCCACAGAGGAGCTTCAAAGTTGACCACTCCTTCCCTTTGGCTGGTGGCACCAACCAGCCATAAGGCGACCTGCAAGACAAGCCATCCTATGACGAGCTGTGACCTTCCTGGGCTGCAAACTGCCAATACCCTGGGACCTTTGACCATATTGCAGTGCATAGTCTTTTTGTGAATGAACCCTCCCAGGACTTTGGTGAGCTCCAGTTGGACAAGCAGAGACAAGATCCCACCCCCTCCTCAAAGTCCCCTCACTAGAGTTTAGGACCGAAGAATAGAGGTGGATTGACCTGGTGGTAAACTTTCCCTCTTGGTGTCACTGAAGTCTGCAAAACTGCAGACCAACGTTGGAGCATGAAGAATCCTTTTGATAAGCGTCCTTTTTCTCAACTGCTTCTGCGGCATCCCTTCCAGAGGCCCTCCTATTGTCATCACGACCAAGGAACAGGAGACCGGGTCCACCACTACTACATTGATAGAATCCAGCTGCATCTTCATCGCTCCTCAGGTACTGTGGGACTCATGGTAGTACCTTCCTCAAGTCATTTGTTTGCTGCTGGAGTGCTGATTCTGGTGTTTGGGTGTTAACTCATACCGTTTGCCCAGGCCTACTTATTGTGCGCCTATAGAAAGCCTTTCCCAAGGTGCCTGAAACCCTTTTGACCCACAAAAGTATATTACTTGGAATTGAAGAATCCTCTGAAACTTTGCCTTTTCTGCTGCTGTGCCTTACCTGCTTTCCTTCCCATCTGACTTTGAAGAACTCATACCTAGATCAGAATGGACTACTAAAGCTTTAAGACCTCTGAAAAGTATTACAAGTTTATTGCTGGTGTTCAATAAACCTTTATACTCCCACAGCAGGACATTTTGAGTTGCAATAATAAGTGATTTTACTTGCCATTGAACTGTGTTCATGGTGTGTGTAATTCCCTACTATTGGTTTACTCCTTTGAAGTATTGCTTATGTTTCCAATTGTGTTGATTGGTTGGTTAAAATAGCACTTCACTACCTGAATATAACTTTGCCTTGTGTATGTTAAGCCCGTTACGGTGACAAGGGCGTTGTTGTCTGCTGTTTCCTGCTGTGTTAATCAAGGCACCAGTTGTGAGCTGCAAACTGAAGAAATTGACTTTCCACTTACCTGAATACATCCCGCTCCGATTCGTGTAAGCCTGTGCCTCCTGCAAAGCAGTTTGAAGCGAGCGCAGTGTTTGCTGAATTTTTCTTTTTCTTTTTCTTCGTGAGGTCACGTGATCTGAGTCACGTGAGCGGACTGAAGCATCGCCCCCAGGAAGCGGGCTTAAAAAACACCCAGCCGCCCTTGCAGCGTTAAGCCCGTTGGGGTGACAAGGGCGTCGTTGTCTGCTGTTTCCCGCTGTTTACGCTGGATACGCAGTAACTGAGAGCCTGCACCCTCTACGTCCCTACACATTCAAAAGGAAAAAACAGATATGGAGAACACCAAATGCAGAACCCGCCTCCAAGAGAAATTAGAAGAAACTGTTACTAACTTTTCAAAACATACTTGAACACTGAACTCACAGCCCACTGCACTTAAGGAATCCAGCAACACCACAAGCAAAACAAAGCCTCTCACCCCTAGTCCACCTCAAATCCTCAACAACAAAGAGAAACCAATATCTCAGTCCTACGAACCAAGAACCGTCACTTACCCCTACCACTGAGCTACCAAACAATTCACCATGCTCTTCCAATGAAGAACTGAAGCACCAAAAACCCTCAACTGCAGCCAAAACACAGAAGAACGACAAAAGTCAGAAAACTATTAACAATCAAACGGCAGAAACGACTTCCAAATCATCCCCACTAGTTTGTGGAAAAAGAGGCTTCCCACCTGTACCCCAATCTGATCTCCAGTTCCATACTCCTGTAACCGAAAAAATCGAAAGATCCAACGCTGAACCTAACACTGCGACAAAGAACACTCATAGCAAAGCAACAGTGGCAGTCAATTTACCACCTCATAGACCCCCCCCCCCCCCAAGACAACTTCTCCAAACCTTCCAACCGGGCGTCTCGACCTTCAATCGACATTACAGAAATAGATGCCATCATGGACTTCCAAGAACAGAAGAAAACGAAAGCCCTAACAGACAAACACAAGGGAAACACAAATGTGATATCTAGTACATCGACACCACTTCCCTCCAAAGCTAACTTGTTCTTCCCGAAAACATTACTGGAAGAGAACCAATTGAATGCAACGACGGCTGCACTAAACCAACAAGAGTCAAATTACCCTCCACAAAATGCTGAAAAAACACCCAATACTCCAGAATCCAGTAAAAGAATTTCAACGACCATGTTGGATCGCCAAAATACGCTAGTAGCTGTCCTATCAGTAGCGATGCTCCCCTTCTTAAAGATCCAAGAAGCAACAGTTGATGCCACCAAAGACCAAGCCACTCTACTTACAATGATCCTAACAAAACAAACAAACATAGACTGCTTCATAACCTCAATACAAGACCGACTGAATCACGAAGCAGAATTTACAAGAACATGGCAGAATCGTCTAGCCGAAATAGCAAGAACTGATCGACTAGACAAGTAAACTCTCATAGAAACATTGACAACATTTACCACCAAAATAATGGACAACAAAGCCAAAGGACATGTCCAACCGTTCAGGGCCCAAGATCAAGGTACAAGCACCCTCATACAGAACATTCCTCGCCAAAAGGCGAATCTAAAAAAGACCAAACAACCCAATATGAATTTCAAATGCACAACATACCAACTCATCTCCATATCGCCAGTACAGAACCTCCAGCATGCACCCCGTTTGACATTTTTGACCTAACCAAACGCAATCAGCCGGGTAAAGCAACAATTACAAAAGAAACAACCAAAAAAAAAAACATCAAACAGGATCACAAGCCTTTCTGAGAAAACTGCAACTCAACCAAGAGCACAAGTCGAAACCCCACCCCTCAACAACAAAGAATCCCATCAACAACAATAAAACGAGCACTAATCCATTGATCAAAGAAACGACAGACTAATACAAATAATAACAAAAAACGGACACCCCAACCACAAGGAGAATTGATCTCAATCGAAGAACAAGAACCATTAGACGCATTACTGGATGCCATCGACCACGACACTGAGCCTAAAACGCCAACAGCAGTAGACACACAAAATACAACGTTGATTACGTCTTCACTTCAAACTAGCAACAGAGAACATGACTCTCAAGAAGACTCAATGATCATAATAGATGAATACTGTGAGATCTCTTCAACCTCAATCTACACGAACAGCGACGAATCAACGACAAACATGTCACTTGTGTATTCATCAATATCTACTGAAGAATCCTGGTTTTCAACGGAACCTGACGTCCCTTCTGATACCACAGGAAATAAACTGATTGACATGAATACATCTCTAATTAGACCAACATTTACATATCCGCGTCAGGAACCAAGCATATTCAGACTCTCGCTAACTGCTGTAAATCTAAGAGCGGATGAAAAACTAATCTTGAACAGAGTAAACATCCTCCGCTTACTGAACGCTATCCCGACATTGTCGAAGGTTGCTACACAAGACATCGACGTCATACATTTTCCGAATAAGAAAAAGATGGAAACAGTCCACATTGATTTTTATCACAACCAAACAATCCAACTAGTTATGTCTGCCAAAAAACAACTTGCCAAATGGGGCTTCATCATCGAAACAATCCAAGTAACAAGATTTATGGCTCTCAAAGAAAAAAAATTGGATACCAACTTCAGGCCTCAAGTTGCCTCGATTCATCGCAAATATGACCAACAACAATCTTTAAGTAGACCACGAACAACCGATGAACCATACCTAACAAGAAATGACAACCAGTCCAGGCAAACAAATTCACACCAGATAACCAGCATCCCGGAAGTACCAAGGGAGACGATCACCCATAAATATCCGACCAGAAATTCATCATCCAGAAACACTTTCCAAAGTATACAAAGGAAAACCTTTTTATAACAATCAACCTCAAACCGAAATTCAACAACAGAAACAACATTATCTTCATGGAATACGAAAGGGTTCAAACATCTCCTCTCAGAGGGTCCTATAAAACAAAAAACAGCTATAATATTCCTCCAAGAGACTAGGCTATCCACAGAAGTGGTCTGCGATGGGTTTCCCACTTTCATGAACCCGGCAATCAAAGCACAACAAGGCAGACCATCATCTGGCATGGTAATCTTGACTAAGATAGACCCCAACTGGTCAATTGTCAAAAAGAAAAATATCCATCCATGGGCCCAATACACTGTCATCTGTATTTTCATCCCGCCATCCAAACCAGAGCAACCTCCGAATAAAACATACTTAACAATCTTCAACATCTATTGGAACGCAATGTCAATGACTGATAATAAATTCATAGATTCCATCTATGACGAGTACGATAAAATAGCAAACTTTCGCGCAAACTGAGTTTGTAGTCGCCAGCGATTTAAACATCCTCCTCTTCTGAAGGAATTCGTCTAGACACTCAGAAAATATCTCCAAGAGCAAGAAAATGGACCAAAGAGATCGAGATCCGCAATTTAACCCTAACAGAACCGTTAAACACACAAGGTCAAATGCCCCCAACATGGTCCAGTGGCAACTCCAATATGATTGACTATATTTACATCTCTGAAGGAATAAAGAACAACTTAATTACCACTGAAAACTCCACACAATCTAACAGCGATGTTAGAGAGAATTCTCTGTTTAGGCTGAATTTCTTAACCTAGTGAGTCCCCCAGCAGCTTTGCTGGATTTCTGGAGTTCGTTTTTTTTCCTGCCAAGAGTGAGACTCTTTTTCTCCCACTCTTGGACATGATTTGTGGTGTTCCTTTGACTGTTAATGTGTTTTATGGGCTATGGGGTCCTTTACTCCATAGGGTCTCATGTGTTTTTACTATGTGTTACACAGCACCCTCCGTGCAGTGACACAGGGGTGTCATAGTGACACCCCGCCATAGACTCCATACCCTGGGACTGACTGTCTCCCAGGGCATGTAAAGTCACCATTGGCTTTACTAGTCCCAAATTATGAACAGAAACCATTACAAACCATCATATTGTGGACGTACTGGTCGGGGCAATTCGATTGCCCCGGGGTCTGTTAGTCGAGGGGGCATGTCTCCGTCCCCCCTGATCCAGTTTTGGCTGGTGGCAGTGGAAACTACTTTTTATATTCGACCGCAAATATTTTCCTATGGGATTTTCCCATTGTTCGAGGCTACCAACTTTAATTATTTAATTCTCATAGCCTCGAACATACTGCCGGTTTATTTAATTAATATTAATTCTCTGGTTGGTATTTTTTGCCAAGACTCGATTCTAAAATGCCGTTTGTGTTCTCTTCTGTGACTCCAACCCAAGTCGAGCCCTTTGTTCCACTTTTTGGCGGGCTTCTCCACAGAAGCCTCCAAAAGTGGTGCCACTCTGTCTGGGTACCACAGGTAGTGTGGGAGGGGGTTTAGGCACCCTGGACCGAGTTACCTTGGTAACTCAGGTTGCACTCTTGTGTGATTGGCCCAAGTGGTGAGCCGGCCGACTCACCACTTAGCATGTTTGAGTGACAGCTAGGCTGAGTGAATGGGGGATTTCTGCATAAAAGCAGGGCTTTGGGTACTGGAACTTCAGAAGTCGCCACAGGACCTGAGAATCCGACGAGGGAGAAGCTAAGCCGACCTACCACGACGACACCACCAGTGGAGCCCTGCAGAACCGACTCACCACTTCCCGACAGAGAAGATCTCCCGGCTGGAGAGGCTTCTTCCCCTGACTGGTGGGCACAACCAGTTTACCTTTCTTTCTTCGCACCCCAGCCCGGTTTGTGGTTTAACTGCCCATGCCAAGCACCCAGGCAGCAGGATAGCCACTCACCACTGAACCGCAAATCACCGGACCGCTCCTTGTACCCGAGAAACTCAGCGGCTGGTTTCTTCCCTGGCAGTGCAACGGACTCCTGTCTTCCTCCACGACGAGATCCTCTCTTCCCCCGGACGAAGCACCGACTTGCACCCGCTGCCAGGAACAACTGCCCCTGCTGGAGCGTTCTCACCACTTTAAGGTACCATGTCCGCCAGGCCTCCCTTTCTAAAGATTGCTACAAGGTAATAATAACCCCTTAACCTTCTGGACTGGGCTGGCCGCCTTGACCCTCTACTGGTCCCTTTCTTTGGTCCAACTCATTTTTGAACCTTTACAAGACTTTTATGCACTGCAACCGTGTGACCCTGGACACATTTCGTTTGGATCCTCTGAAAGTGGATCCGGCCTTTTGAACTCTAACTTCACGGTTTTACTTTACCTTCCTCCCTTGTTATGTTCTGATAAAAGTGTTGGGATCTGTTTCAACTTGTTCTCTGCTCTTCTCTCCCTTTTAAAAACGAACTATTAGAGTGCCATCTACGTTAAGCGCTCACCGCTGTCTGAAAATAAGTGCGGCTTTACTTAAGACTTGTCTAATATTCTTTTAAGGGATTGTGACCGTGTTTTTGAATTGCTTACTATTAGTGCCTGTGTGTTTTTTCTAGATGTGGTTTTAAATAAATAATTATATCTCTTTTACACCAAGCCCTGGTCAGTGTTTACTTGTTCTACTGTGTTCTCTTGACCTATTGTGAATACTCTGTATACTGCCTAACTCTTCTTGAGGGAAGTCTGACTGCTCAGCCACAGCTACCAAGTGAATCTGTGTGGTACAGACTGCTACCAAGTGGGTTTACTGCCAAACACCTGTAGTCCTAAATCTTTTGCAGTGGTCCCAGAGGGAACTGCACAGGTTTTTGCCTAACACTCATGGCAGAGAAAATGCAATTAATTGGTGGGACCTCAGCGCGTGAGTGATTTTGGGTACACTACACGTCACGATAGGGATAGTGTTACAGACACTCCTATGCCGATGTCCCCTTTCGGTCCCCGAAAGACCAGATGAAATACTCTGCGGTTGCCACTGGATGTCGGACCCTATGCACAGCATGTGAATCTAAGCAGATACAATCATCAGAAATGCTATTACGGTAAATAATGCATGTCATTTTTCAACCCCCATTTGTTTTAATAAAGGTTTGTAACAATAAACAAGACTCCTCTGTGTACTTGTCTAATTCCTGTCTCCTTACATAACCTACAGCTCACCTCTCCTTCCTAAGAGAAGCCTGGCTGCTCTGCCATGCTACCAAAAACCTTGTGTAGTACAGACTTATACTAGCTGTTGGGGCTGGTCTACCAAGGGATAGTTTTATAAAGGCTTACCACAGGTAGACTTTAGGAAAACTCCCCTAACAGGTTACTAGATCATTCAGCCCAGCGTGGGCTTGTCGACCGCATTGACCTTGTAGGTAACCTACTTTCTTCACCCCCTGGTGGGATGCTGGGCTCCATCTCTTCCTGGGTATTCCGGCCTCACTGGCCATGTGGGTTGCATCCTGTTCGGGGTGCTTCTGAGTTATAATTTCTGTGCTAACCACGTACCTGGGTTCCGTCACTGTTTATCTTCGAGGGAGGCTGCTCCAGTAGCTGCAGCACCTAGTTTCCTTGGTCTTAGGCATTCTCGCAGTGGTTCGTTGTTGCTTGTGAATGTTGGTGCTCTGCGGCGGCTCGGTCTCCCACTTCAGGGGACCTGTATACCTTGGGCATTCCATCCTCCAGAACCGTGTAGCATTCCGTGGGCTCCGGAATTCCTCCGCCCACCACATATTCAATGTGGTTGTACCTCCATTCTGGATTGGTTTGGTGCTACAGCGCTGGCTTCCCCTGCATGCAGGCTTGTTCAGACTGGCTCATTTTTCCTCAGAATTTGTCTCTACCTTTTTACCTTTTTTTCTGTAATGACAGAAGCAATGCTATTGATCCTATGTTTTTGGCATCCAGGTTAGCAGCATGTGGTCAACAACAAAGTCCTGCACAGTTAGAGGCATCTAAACATCATCAGCGTGTTGAACCACCCTACCCCCCCCCCCAATATATCCAATAGTTGGGACTCTTGTGGTAAGGGAGATGTTAGACGTTCCACCTGGGGTTTCCTTGTCCCCTAGGGTGTGGGGGGGGTGGGGAGTCGCCCCCAATGAGATCCTGCTTGCCTTGTGTGCTAGGGGAATGTATTTTGTAGCAGGCTCACCTCCTTGGTCTCAAAGGGGTTGGTTCCTCCTTGAGGAGAAAGGAGGTATTCCCTAGATCCGTAACCAGTGGAATAAGGCACACCCCTTGTGCAGATGGGCAGAACCGCAAGTGTTCTCCTCACATGATTCCAGTTGATCACTCTGCGCTTTAAAGAGCAGAAGGGGGAAATGCATTAAATAGCAGGCCCAGCTCCCATTTGACAAGGGAGCTTGTCTGAAGTCTAATGAGAGTCCGCTTATACGTTCCCGTCTGACATATTCTCTGAACTTAAGGCCGCGTTTGAGGGGTAGGGGGTCTAAACTGGATAGGTTAGAACATACGAAGTGGCCCCCGCATCTCCGACCTTGAAAAGTTTGTCTAACTTTTGTAACTTTACACTTGTTTGGCTTTGGCAGAACCTATTGTTATAAAAGCCCTCCGAAAGCAGGGACCTGTTATTTTCACAAGAATATTACTTCATCTAACTTTTGGACCCATCTTCATGTCCCCAGGATCCCCCTCCTAATTTTTTCCCAACTCCTAAGCTACGAGAAAACTTTGAACTCTTGGGCATAGGGCCCCATACAACTTCAGGTTGGATTTCTAAAGTTAGGATTGTAAATCCTGTGAACAGTTGGTGCTAACCTAATCACTTGCCTTCTTTTACAGGTATAGGGGGGTGACATTGTATTTTGCACCAACTACAGTGACTGTATATGTTTTTTAACACCTTGTGTTGTCAGATTTATACCTGCCAATAGTCATTTTTCATGTGTTTTCTGGGCCTATAATAAATGTTATTTTTTATAGCTAAGTGTAATCCTTGGTGTTTCACTGTGTGGACTCATTGTGGACCCCTGACGCCACTCCCCTCCAATTTAGCCTTGTATTTGTTTATTTGTAGAGCGTTTATACACAAGTGAAGTGCTTCAAAGTAGGAAGGGAACAAGGGGATTAAGTTGTCATTCTTACGCCTTGAATATTCTGAATGATCTAACAGCAACAACTAGCATATTGGCATACTAGGCCAGAGGCATTTCTACTGGTATAAGTGTGTGACAATGAGTGGGGAGAGAAGGACATACAGAAACAAAAAAGGTTGGTCTATGCGCCCATGCATGTGTATATCAGGCACAACCAAGCTATGGAGGGGAGACAGAGGGAGGACAGGACCGACAAACCTGCTCTGCCTAGTTAATTGAAGGTTGTGCAAGTGCGCAGACAGGACGTGCGAGAGGGGGGATGGCCTTTCTCCATGCTACCTTGATTGGTGTGGCCTAACTGCCAGAAGTTGCGCCCTGTTCACAATAACAATGGTGGCGTCCTAAACCTCTGGCCACCAGGCCAAGAATCTAACCTTCATTACGGGCAAAATATTTATGCAAAGAAACCACTATCTCAGAGATTCTCTTGCTAAGGGAAACACCTGGACTGTTTTGTTTTCACAACCTCAATTGACTGTTGTATTATCTTCCCCTTTAAACTATCCACAGCATTTTCCTCAAACCCAGACACAACCCCAAATATATGTTGATTCTGTCCTAAATCCTCCTCTGTAACATTTGACAGGCATATCGCAATTTAGAACATTTTTACTGTAGCCAGCCCGCTTGTCTTGGGTTGGCCTTCGCTATCATTCACCATCTCAGTTTTCTCTCTGCTGCCGAATGTCTATGCATCTATCGGCAGTGGAGTGAGGCAGGTGTAAGAATAAATTCAACAATGTAGCAGTAAATCGTCTGTCTGTAGGATAATTGACAGTATCATGCTGGTTCATATAAATCGGTCAGTGACTGAATGGGACCTCAGTGAGAAGCTTGCAGATGCGATTGCGAGTTGGCATTTGGGTACTTGGGAGTGATCAGCATCCTATTCATGACCTAACTATGCTTAACATGTGCTCATAATTGTTTGTTTGTTTTTGGGGAGAAGCTTGGGACTGAGCACTTAAGTCAATATTGTAGTCGATGATCGTAACCTCCCCTTTATCATCCTAGGACTTATAATGGTGCTGTCTGGAGCCTCAGAGTTTGACCCTCAGTATAATAAGGATGCTACAAGTAAACCTACTGATAACATTCTTATACCCCAGGTTTGTTTATTCGTTTACTTTCTTGCATTTATTTTACTATTATATTAAAGACTGCTGTGATCAAAATGTCATGCTTTTCTAACTTCAATGTTCATTGGTTTCAGTTGATCCGGGAGATTGGCAGTATTAATTTGAAGAAGAACGAACCACCACTTACATGCCCTTACAGTTTAAAGGCAAGGGTTCTTTTACTTGCTCATCTCTCAAGGATGAAAATTCCTGAAATTCTTGAAGAAGGTAATTTTTTGTGTATAAAAAAAATCTGGTCATTGCAGAACCAGTTGTGCGCTGATGCATATTTTCATTTATTTTGGGTTGGATAATTTTGGATTTATGAAACGTATTTGTTTAAAACTACTGTATGTGTGTGCACACCTTTTTTAGTCTTGGGGAATATTCAAAGCTCTCAATGTATTGCAGGTAGACTCTTGATTTCCCAATATGATTTTGCATGTAAAGGAGTGCAAATGGATACTTATCCAAGCAGTCACTTTCCAGAATTTAAGACCTTTTGCCCTGTGCCTTTTCAGACTTTCATTCAGAATTGGTGCTGTAACCATGCATTTTTTTATTTATTTTTTAAACTTGTTTTATTGGCATTTGAGTAAAACATAACATAAACCAATCAAAACAAATGCAGCACATTGGTTGATATATCACGGAGCAAAAAGAAATCAACCCAGGGCAAAACTGGGTAAGCCCACACCCACCTTGTACATAATGTAAATCATTTCTCAAATCACACCGCTGAATGTTAGGCAGAAACCTGTGCAGTTCCCTCTGGGACCACTGCAAAAGATTTAGGACTACAGGTGTTTGGCAGTAAAACCACTTGGTAGCAGTCTGTACCACACAGATTCACTTGTTAGCGGTGGCTGAGCAGTCAGACTTCCCTCAAGAAGAGTTAGGCAGCATACAGATTATTCACAATTGGTCAAGAGCACACAATAGAACAAGTAAACACTGACCAGGGCTTGGTGTAAAAGAGAGATCATTATTTATTTAAAACCACATCTAGAAAAACACACAGGCACTAGTAGTAAGCAATTCAAAAACACGGTCACTAAGAGATATACACTCCCTTAAAAGAATATTAGACAAGTCTTAAGTAAAGCCCACTTATTTTCAGACAGCGGTGAGCGCTCAACGTAGATGGCACTCTAATAGTTTGTTTTAAAAGGGAGAGAAAAGCAGAGAACAAGTTGAAATAGATCCCAACACTTTTACAAGAACATAACAAGAGAGGAAGGCAAGGTAAAACCGTGAATTCAGAGTCAGTAGGCTGGATCCGCTTTAATGGGATCGTAACGAAATGTGTCCAAGGTCACACGGTTGCAGTGCACAAAGTCTTGTGATGGTTCAAAAAAGAAGTTGGACCAAGGAAAGGGACCAGTTAGAGGGTCAAGGCGGCCAGCCCAATCCAGAAGGTTAAGGAGTTATTATTACCTTGTAGCAATCTTTAGAAAGGGAGGCCTGGCGGACATGGTACCTTAAAGTGGTGAGAACACTCCAGTGGGGGCAGTTGTTCCTGGCAGCGGATGCAAGTCGGTGCCTCGTCCGGGGGAAGAGAGGATCTCGTCGTGGAGGAAAACAGGAGTCCGTTGCACTGCCAGGGAAGAGACCAGCCGCGGAGTTTCTCAGGTGAAAGGAGCGGTCCGTTGATTCGCGGTTCAGTGGTGAGTGGCTATCCGGCCGCCGGGGTGTTTGGCACGGGCAGTTCGACCACAAACCGGTCTGGGGTGCGAAGAAAAGAAGGTAAACTGGTTGTGCCCACCAGTCAGGGGAAGAAGCCTCTCCAGCCGGGAGATCTTCTGTCGTCGGGAAGTGGTGAGTCAGTTCTGCAGGGCTCCACCGGTGGTGTCGTCGTGGTAGGTCAGCTCAGCTTCTCCCTCGTCGGATTCTCAGGTCCTGTGGCGACTTCTGAAGTTCCAGTCCCCAAAGCCCTGCTTTTATGCAGAAAACCCCCATTCACTCAGCCTAGCTGTCACTCAAACATGCTAACTGGTGAGCCGGCTGGCTCACCACTTGGGCCAATCACGAAAGAGTGCGACTTGAGTTACCAAGGTAACTCAGTCCAGGGTGCCTAAACCCCCTCCCACACCCCCTGTGGTACCCAGACAGAGTGGCACCACTTTTGGAGGCTTCTGTGGCGAAGCCCGCAAAAAAGTGGAACAAAGGGCTCGACTTGGGTTGGAGTCCCAGAAGAGAACACAAACACCATTTTGGAATCGAGTCTTGGCAAAAAATACCAACCGGAGAATTAATATTAATTAAATAAACCGGCGGTATGTTCGAGGCTATGAGAATTAAATAATTAAAGTTGGTAGCCTCGAAAAATGGGAAAATCCCATAGGAAAATATGCGCAGTCGAATATAAAAAGCAGTTTCCACTGCCACCAGCCAAAACTCGATCAGGGGGGATGGAGACGTGCCCCCTCGACTAACAGACCCCGGGGCAATCGAATTGCCCCGACCAGTACGTCCACAATATGATGGTTTGTACTGGCTTCTGTTAATAATTTGGGACTAGTAAAGCCAATGGTGACTTTACATGCCCTGGGAGACAGTAGTCAGTCCCAGGGTATGGAGTCTGTGGTTGGGTGTCACTATGACACCCCTGTGTTACTGCACGGAGGGTGCTGTGTAACACATAGTAAAAACACATGACATCCTATCGAGAAAAGGACCCCATAGCCCATAAAACACAAGCAGTCAAAGGAATACCATAAATCATGTCCAAGAGTGGGAGAAAATAGAGTCTCACTCTTGGCAGGAGGAAAAAACAAACTCCAGAAATCCAGCAAAGCTGCTGGGGGACTCACTAGGTTAGGAAATTCAGCCTAAAGAGAGAATTCTCCCTAACACTGAATCACATCAGCCAGTCTCCTCCCACTTACGCCATATTGTCAGGAATGTATTTGGGCTCCCTCAAGCATTGTATATTCTCCTTTTCATAGGACAAACACACGTCCATATCAGTTATCCACTTGTCACGTGTGGGCACCTACGGTCCCCTCAAAACATGGCTATATTTCTTTTTGCCAAAATAGCTGTGTTCGAAATCAGTAGTATATCCTAATGGTTGTAGGAATGGGTACGCCAAATGCCCAGCAACAGCAGCTTGGAATTTGCAGATATCTGCTCACCAATCACCCCAGCAAGTTTATTCAGGACCCTGCCCCAGAAACGTTGGATAAGCAGGCATTCCCATATAATATGGAAAAAGGTACCATCTGCCTAGCCACATTTTAGGCTCCGCTCGTGGACGGCCCGGCCCCATCTAAAAAGCAGTGTACGAGTATTGTATACTCTGTGCAGAATCTTAAGTTGCATGAGGCGAAAACCAAGAGGAAATTGCCACCTCCCTTGGGGACATCAGGGCCTCAACCCAGTCCTCTTGGTCTATGGCCCCCAATTCCGCCTCCCATTTGTGCTGTAACCCAACTAATCCTGGTGTGGAGAAAAAAGACAAACATTAATGCATGACAGAGGTAACCTTCTCAGGAATTTGCTGTGTGACAATGTTGGTATCCAACGGGGAGCAGGGCGGGAGATCCTGTGTCAGGAATTGGGGCTGGGGCAGGAAAAGGCATGCAGTTCGTGTAATGCGCTAGGTTGGTAGTAAAAACTACATTTCCCAGCAGCCCTGGGCAGAACTGTAGTTATGGGCTTCGTGCGCCTGATCAGCTGTGTTTAATGAGACAGACTATTTAATATGCTGGCTGCCCATGCTCGGGTGCAGATTATTAATGTTTTCTGGCACGGGCGATCACAGCGGTTTGCTCAAGGAAAACTGGAACTGGGAGGAATGCTGCAGTATCTTCAGCCCGGGCCACTGCAGTGACGATTGAAGACGGTCTGGCAAGTGCTGTGCCCTACATCTTCAGATCCGGTTTGCCTCACGGGGCCCCGGCCACTCAGATAAGTGCCTGCATGTGGCGTATACTGTTATGTCATGTACTAAATGTGTGCTTGGCGCACATGTGATTCTGCAGGGGTAAAGGGCTACGGCTGCACGACCGACAGCATCTCGTTGACGAGGCGGGGTAGAACGTTCATGTGGCAGGCAGGCATTTTTGTATCTTTGAGACATTATAACCGCGGGGAAAGCGCGCCTAGTAAATGAGGTGCTAATTGAAGTTTACCATCCTTGCATGAGGAGATAGGTGAAACCCTCGAATGTTCTAAACTGTCAAGTTTGCTTTTTGTGGCTTGCCCAAAGGGCCATGCGTTTGTTATTTCATGGAGGGTAAAACCCTTGTGTGTGCCATTCCGCTTGCTCTTGTGTAAATCTGTGTTACACATGCTGCAAACCATTTCATTTTTTGTGTTGCTAGGCTGCATTGGGCTTTATGCAATGTGCCTTTTAGGCAAGATTGTATGCAGTACCCTTTGGGTGCACTACAACAACCCTGACCTCCTGGCAATAGGAACCCAACCTTTGGTTTAAATCTGTACTACACAGGTTGGTAGTGTGTTGAGCAGCCAGGCTTATCTCAAGGGTGGTCAATGTGAGCAGTAGGGGAGTTGCACAGAGATTCAGTGACAGATATTCAAGTAAACTCTTACACACAAGGTTTCTTGATTAAGCAATTATTAAACAGTCGGTTTGAGTAATCCTTCTTCAGAAGGGGCAATATAATAGTAACAAACAAATATACTCCAAAATACACACTCATAGATTCTCTAGATCAGCAAGTACCCATTTGGGATGGCACACAGCAGACACTTCCTACACCCTCAGGTGACCTAAATAGCTAGGACACTGTGGACATTAATATATTAATGTGTGTTAGGCAAGATTTTATGCAGTACCCATAGGGTGCACTACAACAACCCTGACCTGACCTCCTGGCAGTAGTAACCCAAGTCTGTATACACAGGTTGGTAGTGTGGACGAGTAGCCAGACTTATCTCAAGAGGGGTCAATGTGAGCTGTAGGGGTTACACAGAGGTTCATAGTGACAAGTATCCATGCAAACACTTACACACAGGGTTTCTTGATAAGACAATTATTCATTTATTTACCAGTCAGTTAATGTAAGCCTTCTTCAGAAGGGAGCACTGTAAAACACCACACAAATATACTTCAGAATTACACAATCTCTTAGTTCAGAATCCGTAAATACCCATTTGGGATGGCATACAGCAGTGACCTACACCCAAAGGTGACTTTAATTGCTTGGGTGCTGTTGACATTAATGTATTACTGTTGGCATTCAGAATTAGTTAACAGCAAGTAAAAAGGAAAAGATTATTGGAGCAAACAAGTTACCACAAATATTTCTTAAGCAGGCAAATACTTTCAGATCCCCCAATAAGAGTCATTCAGTTAAAACCGGCTACGCCAAAGTCAATAGGCAAGAGTCTAGATGGGCTGAAGCACTTCTTTGAAGGTAAGTAGACAAGTCTTTGCAGTTTTTCAGAAGTCTTTGAAGCAAAAGATGAATCAATGTAGGGGCACACGCTGTTAGACTTGTGAGTAGTAGAAGATGCAAGCAATTCTACAGCAAGAGGTAAGTTTTCTTAGACTTGGTACAGTACCTTTTTAAAATGAAGAAAAGATGCAGAAGATGACTCCTGTTCCTGTGCAGCTCTGCAGATCTCACTGTTCCTGGGTCTCAGTCCTGAGGACAAGAGGGAGGATGTTGGAACTCCTGCACTACACTGGGACAGTGAAAAATTGCAACCGGCAAACTTCACTTTGAGTAGCTGTTCACTGTTTCAGCTCGCCGCTTCTACTGCAAATAGCAACACTGCGGTTTCTGGCTGTTGAGATGGGCTTTCCTTGCGTCTGGGGTCCAGCACTCTGTTGAGGTGGCTCAGGTTCATTCAGTCCTGCTTCCTGGGAGTCTGGAGGATCTTCCTGGAGCTCTTGGCCAAGTTAAAAGCAACCCCAACAAACCGGTGGTCCTCTCCCTGGCTCTATGGTTGCCACCAGCAACTCTGTGAAAATTCAACCAGCTCTGAGATGGATGTCCAGGTGGCTTACTTTGGAGTTGATTGGTCCCACCAACTCAAGGGAAGAAGTTGTCCTTGCAGGGCTTCTCTAGTCGAGACTAATTCAGAGCTTCCGCACAGCCGCAGGGCTTCACCGGGCAAACCAACAGTTCAGGAGTTGCACCAGGCGTCTTTTCCAAGTTCTTATTTGGATTCCTTCGTCCAGTGGTCGACTCTGCCTTCCAAGCCAAAAAGGCCTGCCCTGGGATTGCGGGCTCCCTTAATGTCATGATCTCTGCTTCCAAAAGGTCAGGGTTTTCCCAACTCCCTTGGAAGCAGATCCATAACCCAGGTTCCGAGTGCCAACCAGTCCCAATTGGGACCTTTTGGACCCAGTCCTGGCGCCAGTGGCACCAGGCTCATAAATATGCCCAGTCCCAGCGCTGGAAGCGCCGGGCTCATAATGCTTGGGTGGACTTACCTGCAGCAGACCATGCTGCTTACTTGCCTGCCAGTTGAGCCTCTGATCCTCTTCTGTTTGGAACTACTTTTCCTGTTGGGTGGGGCAGGAGCCACTCCCTAGGTTCAGAACACTGGAACTCTTCTGGAAAGCAGGAACTCTTTTCTTACCTAGGCGTGGCTGTGGAAGGAGACACCTAAGCACTACAGGAGGCTATTTAAACCACACCCGATGGATCAATCTTGCTTTGCGTTATTCTGCATCCTCTGCAGCAGAACGCTCATCGTGTCTTCTGCATCTGATCCTGGGCCTAAGGAAAAGGGCTTACCATCCTGAATCCAGTCTTCAGCAACACCTATAAAGAACAGGTTAGCATTACGGTCTTCAGTGACAGCGCTTCACGTACCTGGTCCATCGGCTGTCACCAACGCCTCGCGCTGCATTCCGGCATCTGAAAGACAAAGGCTTACCTACTCTTCGTGTGCTCCGGAGGTCTTCGCACTGCATTCCGGCATCTGAAAGACAAAAGCTTACCAACTCTTTGCACGCTCCGGAGGCCTTCGGCGCTGCATCCCGCATCTGAAAGACAAAACAAGGTGCGTTTAAAGACATTGGGGAACTTTGATACTCACGTGCCATTACTCCTTTCCACATCTAACCCAGTGGGTATTCCGGCACCCTGCAGCCGCTCCGAACTTGTACCTGCAAAATAAAAAGACAGTTAGAGCGCATCGTGAAGCAGGCAACAAGCGCTTACTTACGTGCTTCCAGGCGCTTCTACTCATCACACGGGCTCCATCTTCAACTCACTTCAGCCCGTCATCCGCCATCGCCGGAACCCTGCAAAACAAGAGGCATCATTACTAAAGACTTTTAAAGACATTAGAATTACTCGAAACTTACCGTTCGTGCAGTAAACGACAGACATCAGTCCTCTGAAGTCAAGAGGCCTGCTCCCCTTATCCAGTGAAGAAACTGGTTACAGCACCCTGCCCCGAGGCAGATGGAGAGCACGGCGTTCACTTACCTAAGGTGAGAGCGTTAACTTTTGGGGTTCTACAGGAGAAGAGAAAGGGAAGAAGAGAGAGACATTCAATAACCCAGTTCATTAATCCCATATTTTCTATCTGCAGACATCTTACCCTTCGAGTCAGACATACAGTGCACAGAGGTCCAGCCCAAAGAGCCAGCCGTGTGTTACACATCACCTTTGAAGATACGGTATACGCCCAGTCAAGACCGGCGCCTCTACGGGAATCAGGTGAGCGTTACAGAACGCAAAGCCTACCGCAAAACTCCCGTCCAGGCGCTATGGAAACCTCGGATACCGACCAGCTAGCCCAGTTACTTGGGGAACTAAGGGCAGAAGTGCATGCAGCCCGTCGGGAAACTAACGCTCTAAGAAGGGAACTGATTATTTCTAAGGAGCGAACAGATGATCTCGCTAGACAATTGCTACAGTCACAAGCCGGACAGACCCCGTTACCCGCATCTGGGGGAAATCTTCCTTCTACATCCTCTATGAATCCAGTGCAGATCAACCTACCTGGGAATGTACCTCTGGCTCCGCCCGAACGATTTTCTGGTGACCCAAAGAGGTTTGCAGTATTTATCAATCAGTGCCGGTTGCATTTCTTATGCCGGCCAGCAGCCTTTCCAACTGATCAAGCTAAAGTAGCTTTCGTGCTTTCGTACCTTAGTGGCAATGCGGCAGACTGGTCGATCCCACTAGTAAATCAAGATGATCCGGTCCTCCATGATTTTCAAGCTTTTCAGCTCAGTATGGAAAAACTGTTCGCAAGACATTCACAGGGGCAGGCCTTGGACAATGAGCTTCTTTCGTTGCGACAAGGTAATCAAGACCTTTTGGCTTATATTGCGTCTTTCAACAGACTGATAGTGGAAACTCAATGGCCTGAGGACAAAAGGATTACGCTGTTTTATAGAGGTCTATGTGGAGAGCTCAAAGATGTGTTAGCCCAAGTAGTGAATCCCCCACAAGATTGTTCGGACTATATAGACTTAGTCGTTCAAATAGATCACAGACTGCAGAACAGGAAGGCCGATCGTTCCAAGTTTGATGCTCGAGTATTTTCCAAACCGCCGACTCCTTCCAAAGGAGTAGACTCCGGGGAACCCATGCAAATAGGGGGCCTGAAAGGTCCTCTAACACAAAAGGAGCGGGAAAGGAGAAAACAGTTGCAATTATGCCTCTATTGCGGAAACTCAGGGCACTTTCTTCGAGACTGTCCGGTGAAACCTGCCAAGAAGGCAGTAGGAGCTGCAGTTACCAAAGTTACAAACTCTGAGCAGGGAAACGACCTCGCCCGACAAGAATAGAGGTCCTCTTGCCGAGCGTGAAAACCAGTTCCGTGACCTCGCATTTCGTGATACCTATGGTCCTCATTAGCCCTGATAATCCGGATCGATTACATGCAATTGAAGCTTACGTCGACAGCGGTGCCATCGGCAATATGTGGATCATGAAATGGTTTTGAGGATGAATCTAACTCTTTGTCCCAAGGCTGTAAAGGACGTCATTACTACGGTGGATGGAACGGAGATAGCCTCCGGACCAGTAACGCATACCACTCAAGAAGTGACGCTAGTAAGTCAAGATGGACACCATGAGAAGATCGTGTTCGATGTGATCAAGGCTCCTCAGTTTCAGATTATTCTAGGAATACCTTGGTTAGAGAAACACAATCCTCTGATCGATTGGCGAGCAAGAACGGTCCAGTTTCCAGAATGTGTCTCTACTTGTCACCCTCCACCTGGTGTTGCACTGGCAGCAATTTCTTCAGAGACTTCCCCAGTTACCTCCCGAATACCTAGAATACCAAGATGTTTTCCGGAAGGATCAGGCTAACTCTCTACCTCCTCATAGGTCTTATGACTGCCAGATAGACCTGATACCTGGATCTACTCCTCCTTGTAGTAGAATTTATGCCCTCACCGAGCCTGAGAACCTTCACCTTCGACAATACCTGGATCAATACCTGGCAAATGGGTTTATTCATCCTTCCAAGTCCCCTGCTTCTTCAGCTTTGTTCTTCGTTCCAAAAAAGGAAGGAGACCTTAGAACTTGTATAGATTATCGCTCCCTGAACCAGATCACCGTCAAGAATAGATATCCGTTACCTTTGATCCCTGAACTCCTGGACCAAGTCAGAAAAGCATGCATATATACAAAGCTGGATCTTAGAGGAGCCTACCACTTGGTACGAGTAAAAGAGGGCGATGAATGGAAGACGGCCTTCCGCACCAAATATGGGCTATTTGAATATCAGGTCATACCCTTCGGACTTTGCAATGCCCCAGCCGCCTTTCAATATTTTATGAACGATGTCCTCAGAGAGCTCATAGATGTGTGTGTTGTTGTTTACATTGACGACATCCTCGTTTATTCTTCATCGGAATCTGAACATCGGAAACACGTGAAAATGGTCCTCGAAAGATTGCGTCAACACAAACTTTTCGCTAAGTTGGAAAAATGTGTTTTCAACGTGACTGAAGTTGAATTCTTGGGATTCATATTATCACCTAGCGGAGTGCGTATGGATTCAAAGAAGGTCGATGCAGTTCTCAAATGGCCATCACCATCCTCCGTAAAAGGTGTGCAAAGCATGTTAGGCTTCGCTAACTTTTACCGCAGGTTTATCCCCGAATTTTCTCATAGTCCAGCCCATCACTGCCTTGTTAAAGAAAAACAAACGTTTTGAATGGTCTACCGAGGCGGAACAAGCTTTCCAGGATTTGAAGACTAAATTCATCTCTGCACCAATCTTAAAACACCCTCGCCCCGAACTCCCCTACATCGTGGAAACTGATGCTTCAAGCCTTGCCATGGGGGCAGTTCTATCACAAAAGGACCCGGTAACCAATCAGTTGCATCCCGTGGCATTTTGGTCCCGCAAATTCTCGCCTCCTGAAATCAATTACACGATTACTGACAAGGAACTTCTGGCTATCAAGTCTGCCTTTAAGGCTTGGCGGCATTATCTGCTGGGGGACTGACACACCGTTACTGTGATTACGGATCACCAAAACCTGCAATATTTGAAAACCGCAAAAGCCCAATCCTCTAGACAACTCCGTTGGGCATTATTCTTTGCCGAGTTTGACTTCATAATTACCTATCGACCTGGTACAAAAAACGGTAAAGCTGATGCCCTTTCTCGGATGGGAGTGGAAGAACACTTGATCAACCCTAAACCTGTACCAATCATTCCCGAACAAAGAATTCTGGGTGTAATCGCCACACAATCCATAGAGGAAGTTAAGGATAAAGCCAGGCAACTTGTAACTCCAGCAGACATACAGAATTGGCATCTGCAGGGAAAGGACTTTGCAGTAAAGGACAACTTATTGTATTTCCAAGAACGATTATACCTGCCCAGCACAGATTTACAGAAAAAAGTAATCTCTTGTTATCACGATTCTTTAATGGAAGGACATCCCGGTATGGCCAAGACCTCAGAAAAGATCAAGCGCTACTTCTGGTGGCCGTCTTGGAAAAAAGATATCAGAGACTTTATAATGTCCTGTGGAGTATGCGCCCAAAACAAGAGTCAAAAGGAAAGACCAGCAGGCCTCTTACGCCCTATTGACATCCCACCTCGCCCTTGGCATACGCTTTCTATGGACTTCATCACCGATCTACCTCCATGCTCCGGATACAATACGATTCTAGTAATCGTGGACTTATTCTTCAAGATGGCGCATTTCATTCCGCTCAAAGGCTTGCCAACAGCAGCAACTCTGGCCCGAGAATTTCTCGAAAACATCGTCCGACTGCACGGTTTTCCTTCGGTTCTAATTTCGGATCGAGGTAGTCAATTTATTTCTCATTTTTGGCGAAGTTGCTGTCGGTCGGCTCAAATTGATGTGAGACTATCGACCAGTCACCACCCTCAGACCGACGGACAAACCGAGAGGACCAATCAAACTCTGGAACAGTATTTACGCTGCATGCTGCAACAAACTGAAAAAACTTGGAAAGACATCCTTTGGATAGCCGAATATGCCTACAATAACTCTGTCCATTCGGGAACTGGGAAAACCCCTTTTTTTCTTTTATACGGCAGTCACCCTCAAACCTCGGAGTTGGATCCCCTCCAAGATCGTGAAACACCAGCAGTAGACTACCTGCATTCTACAATCACCCAAGCCTTTAAGGAAGCTGTTTCTCACCTTCAAAGGGCTAAAGAACAATACAAGAAAGGAGCAGATCAACATCGGAAGGAAGCCCCTCAATATCAAGTAGGGGATCAAGTCTGGTTATCCACCAAATATTTACCTCTAAAAGGGCCACGCACATTCAACCCAAGATACCTTGGTCCCTATTCCATCACTACCATAGTAAACCGAGTAGCGGTCAAGTTGGACTTGCCCCCGCACATGAAGATAAATCCGGTCTTCCACGTCTCTCTATTAAAACCCGTGCAACCTCAAACCCGACTAACTAAATCTCCAAAACCCATCCTAGTTGATGGAGAACTCGAGTGTGAAGTCAAAAGCATTCTGGACTCCAAGATCTCCAAATCTAAACTATTTTACCTAATTGACTGGAAAGGCTACGTCCCCCAAGAGAGATCCTGGGAACCTGCTGAATATGTCCACGCTCCTCGCCTAATCAAAAGATTTCACCGAACATTTCCTGACAAGCCAAAACCCCCGGAGAAGCCCGGTTTGGGAGGGGCCTTGAGGGGGGGTACTGTCATGATCTCTGCTTCCAAAAGGTCAGGGTTTTCCCAACTCCCTTGGAAGCAGATCCATAACCCAGGTTCCGAGTGCCAACAGTCCCAATTGGGACCTTTTGGACCCAGTCCTGGCGCCAGTGGCACCAGGCTCATAAATATGCCCAGTCCCAGCGCTGGAAGCGCCGGGCTCATAATGCTTGGGTGGACTTACCTGCAGCAGACCATGCTGCTTACTTGCCTGCCAGTTGAGCCTCTGATCCTCTTCTGTTTGGAACTACTTTTCCTGTTGGGTGGGGCAGGAGCCACTCCCTAGGTTCAGAACACTGGAACTCTTCTGGAAAGCAGGAACTCTTTTCTTACCTAGGCGTGGCTGTGGAAGGAGACACCTAAGCACTACAGGAGGCTATTTAAACCACACCCGATGGTTGAATCTTGCTTTGCCTTATTCTGCATCCTCTGCAGCAGAACGCTCATCGTGTCTTCTACATCTGATCCTGGGCCTAAGGAAAAAGGCTTACCATCCTGAATCCAGTCTTCAGCAACACCTATAAAGACAAGAAAGAACAGGTTAGCATTACGGTCTTCAGTGACATCGCTTCACTTACCTGGTCCATCGGCTGTCACCAACGCCTCGCGCTGCATTCCGGCATCTGAAAGACAAAGGCTTACCTACTCTTCGTGCGCTCCGGAGGTCTTCGCACTGCATTCCGGCATCTGAAAGACAAAAGCTTACCAACTCTTTGCACGCTCCGGAGGCCTTCGGCGCTGCATCCCGCATCTGAAAGACAAAACAAGGTGCGTTTAAAGACATTGGGGAACTTTAATACTCACGTGCCATTACTCCTTTCCACATCTAACCCAGTGGGTATTCCGGCACCCTGCAGCCGCTCCGAACTTGTACCTGCAAAATAAAAAGACAGTTAGAGCGCATCGTGAAGCAGGCAACAAGCGCTTACTTACGTGCTTCCAGGCGCTTCTACTCATCACACGGGCTCCATCTTCAACTCACTTCAGCCCGTCATCCGCCATCGCCGGAACCCTGCAAAACAAGAGGCATCATTACTAAAGACGTTAAAGACATTAGAATTACTCGAAACTTACCGTTCGTGCAGTAAACGACGGACAGCAGTCCTCTGAAGTCAAGAGGCCTGCTCCCCTTATCCAGTGAAGAAACTGGTTACAGCACCCTGCCCCGAGGCAGATGGAGAGCACGGCGTTCACTTACCTAAGGTGAGAGCGTTAACCTTTGGGGTTCTACAGGAGAAGAGAAAGGGAAGAAGAGAGAGACATTCAATAACCCAGTTCATTAATCCCATATTTTCTATCTGCAGACATCTTACCCTTCGAGTCAGACATACAGTGCACAGAGGTCCAGCCCAAAGAGCCAGCTGTGTGTTACACATCACCTTTGAAGATACGGTATACGCCCAGTCAAGACCGGTGCCTCTACGGGAATCAGGTGAGCGTTACACTTAACCCCTTGCCCAGTGTCCTAGTTGGTCACCTCAGGGTGTAGGAAGTGTCTGTGTGCCCTCCCAAATGACTATCTACTGATTTATTGAAACTGAGAATGCGTATTTTTTGAAGTATATTTTTGTGTTACATATATAGCTCCCTTCTAAAGAAGTCTTATTCAAACTGACTGTTAAATAATTGTTTAATCAGGAAACCTTGAGTGTAACAGTTTATTTGGATACTCGTCACTGTGCTACAACCCTATCAGCTCACATTGACCCCTCTTGAGATAAGCCTGGCTGCTCAGTCACTCTACCAACTTGTGTAGTCCATGCTTGTATCAAAGGTTGGGTTAACTATTGCCAAGAGGACAAGACTGGTGCAGTCTCCCACAGGGCACTGCATACAATCTTGCCAAACACACTGTCTCTGATGCCTTACATGAGGACCATGTACGACCCACCTCACGCCTAGTTCGCTTAAATACTGACGCAAGCGTTGGAGGGAACTGTTCAACAGGACTCCTCCTCAGTACATCAAGGACTACAGCTGGCAGAAGACAAAAGGTAGGTGTTATTTTCCAAAGCACACCGCAGAGGTGACTCTTTCGAATGGATTGTGTCCTCCCACGTATTCCTTATCTTTGATAAATCCAGTTCCAGCTTGCTGGCCTCGGAAAATAAATTCCACAGTAGAGGGGGCTGCGCCTTGACGTCCCTCGAGTCGGTGTCCCTCGAAGGCCTCCGTATCGGTGTAGACGTCACCATAGGTATAAATAGTCTCGCACAGCGTCCGTTGCTCAGTTCCGTTTACCACACTTCGTAAGCTTCGGAGACGCAAGGCTCAGTTCTTCTACTCTTCAGAAATCTTCGAAATTTCGAAAGTCTACAATATATACGATGGCATCTTCGTCCGAAGCATCAACGCCATGATCCGCCTTAACATTTTTTCGAGATTGTGGTAAAAAGATGTCACTTACGGATCCTCACAGGATCTGTTTGTGGTGCCTGGGATCAGAGCACCAGTGTTCGGAATGTGAGGACTGCATGTCTATGACGGCGAAAGCCTTGAAGGAGTGTAACGGGAAGTTAGAAAGAGGTAAGGCAGTTAAATCTTCTACCCCTTCAAAATTGTCCTCGGCTGAGTCGAGACATTAGTCTCCCCACCATCGAAAGAAACATTCCCGATCGAGATCTCGAAGCGGTTCCCATCACTCTTCGAGATTGAGACACTCTAAAAAGAGGCGTCCTAGATCTCCCTCTTCTTCATCCTCAAATTCCCCAGAAAGTGTCACCTGCTCCACTAAACACAGCTCTCCAGCTAAGTGGGAGGTATGTTGTAAAAAAAATGCTTAGGGCTTAAAGAACGCAGCCTTGACCTCCTCAGAGATGCCTAGAGGCTGATACCTGTCATGATTCCTGCCCCTCATGTCCCCAGCCCTCCAAGATGTCAGGCTGGAGCCAGGCCACGATCACCTATATGGCCCTCAAGGGCCTCTCCATCCCTCCAAAGACTCACTCACTCCCATGGGATAACATTGGGGATTGGACTTGTAGTGCATTGATTGCTCAGCTCCTGCAAGAACAAGAACACTGTTGGGAACAGCCTTACCTTGCGGTGCTTCTGCCCATCAGTCATCGCTCCTTCTGTTCTGCGGGCATCTTCGGCGGTGTCATTCCCATCCCGGCACGCCGCTTCCTAAGGAAAAGGGAAAAGAACAGAAAAAAGTCATTAGTAAGCATTCTGCAAATCTTCGCTTATTTTTAAATACTGTGTACGAGCTTCAAACGCTTACCTGAATCCCAGCCGTTCTGGGGGAACTATGTCTCCGGAACTTCTCATTCATCTGCAAGAGGGAAAAGACACTCCAGGTTAGCATGGAAACATCTAGAGGCCCTGCATACCGCGCTTACCCACCGCACTTGTTCTTCATAATCGGCATCCACACTGAAAACGTCGCAGCACCTAAAAGACACAGAAAAAGAACTCAGTTCAATGCAAATACGAAAGGGGTGCTTTGCGCATCGCGCTCTCACTCACCTTCAGCGCTACTCGTCTCAGCAGCACGCCGCCATCCCCGGACGCCGGCCATCATCTAAGGAAGGAAAGGAACGAAGTTGGAGAACTGTTCAAAAGACTCATTATATTTACCTGTCAGACTCTCGCCAGTGAAGTAACTAGGCAGCAACGAGCCTGCATCAATCAACGCGCCCCTGCGCTGAAGGCAGGAAGGAGAGCACACTATCCAAGAAAACAAGGTGAGCTGTGGATCAAAGGGAAGGGTTGGACCCTGGGGAAGAAGGGGTTCAAGCACACAGACAATAGGGAGTTAAACTCTACCAATCCTGTGTTTCAGGCCCAGTCTCCAGTCGAATAGCCTCCAGGAAAGGGTTCGAGGTCGTAAGAGGTCAGAACAGGCTGAGTGACGTCCCCGTGGATACCAGGTGAGCGTTACAATACCCCGGGTGAAAGACCCAAAAAACTAAAACGCTGTAAGTCGTCGAACCCGGCAAGCAAAATCCCTTGAGAGCGTCATGAACCCTCCAGTAAAGACAATTTATCGAGTAAAGCTTTGTCATCGACGAAGGTACCTTCGATGCACAAATCTGTCATCGCCGTTGTCGACCCCGGTGAAGGATAGGTCCTCTAGGCCTCAAACCTAAACTACGCCACCGGCACCAGAGATGTAGGATTCCGGTCCTCTCGAGTACATAGAGGCCCTTTGCGAGTTTTTCTACGCCATTTGCGGGTTTGTCGAGACCTGTAACGTCTGCATCGATGACCACAACCTTTTCCCAAGCCGTATCCACTAATTTGGCTCCTTCTTCTCTGGAAATGGGTTTTACCCCTAATCCAAGATCTGATTATTTCAGAGCTTTATCCTCTATATATGAGGAAGGGGAGGACTCTGACAATGAAACCTTTTGGGTTACAAAGAACAGTACCCATTCCAGAGGAACTAATTTTGGAGGAGAATAGATTGAAAGATTTGCAAGTATCTTTACAAGATGACAGTGGTATAGATACCTCTCCAGAGGCAGAATTTGCTAGACCAGAACCTGGAGGCCATGCAGAAATGCCTTACAGAGCCCTTATGGGTAGAATTATGCAATTTGTGGGCTGGACAACTCCTGCACCCTCTTTCCAGCAAGACGATCTTACTGACCTTTTAGATAAAGGACCTCAAGAAGACCCTATAGTCCCTTTTCATGCTGCATTGCAGAGAAAAATAGCTGCAAATTGGGAGACACCTGAAGTTCTCCATGCAGTAAATAAGTTCTTTGCGAAGTACAGAGTATCCGCTTCAGATCCTGAATATTTAAGTAAGCACCCAACTCCAGAGAGTTTAGTAGTGCAGGCAGCGACGTCGTCAAATAGTAAGTCGGCATACCCCACTATACCACAAGATCGAGACGACAAAAGATTTGATGCCATGTCTAAAGTCTTTTCAGCATGTAGTATGGCACTTAAATCTATTAACGCCACTTGCACGCTAGCTAGGTTCAGCCACACCCTTTGGGAGTGTGCTTAATCAGCGGCTGACTGTCTCCCAGAAGGGGAGGAAAGAGACACATTCTTGAACATCAAGGATGGGAAGGATGCGATGTGTGAGTCCCTCCAAACAGGTATCGAATCTGCTGACAGCATCATCAGAGCCATGGCGGCAAGTACCACAATCCGCAGATTTGCGTGGTTGCGGAAGTCTGGTTTTGCTCCTGATGTGCAAGCCAGGTTTCTGAATATGCTTTTTTTAAAAAAAACTTTGTTTTAACAATCAGGAAAAAGGCATTCACAAATCAAAACCTCGCTCTGCGCAACCTTGAGCAGGTAACGTGCGTCAAACCAACCCTGCCCTCACCACCCCTACCCCCGCCTCCCCCCTCCGCTCACGCAACACAAAGTTTCAATACTGTTCTGTAATGCCTAGCACTAAACGTTCCTGACGCTTCTCACATGACTTCTACTCATCAGTGACCCACCCGGTGCTCTGCCTGGGGACGAGGAAGGGGAGGAGTCGCTTTTGGAGTTTATCAAAAATGCTACATAGGGCCCCCAGATGTCCGGCGGACGTGCATGCAAAGGTAGTGTTTTAATGAACTCGGTCTCCACGTCCTGACAATAGAGTACATCCCTCCGCCACCCCGTAACCGAGTGGAGCGGGCCCCGCCCCCAGGCCATAGCCACCCTCCTCCGTGCCAGGAGCAGCAGAATATTTGCTAGTTTCCTCATTGCCGGTGTCAGATGCTTGGTCATCCCAAGCAGTGCAACTGTGGGGATAGGTGTTAGTTCTTCTCCAGTTATCGCCTCCGTCTCTTGGATGACTTGTGACTAGAATCTGGACCGTTCCAGGCAAGTTGGAGGAAGTCTGCAACTGGTTTTCCGCACCTCTCACACTTTGCCTCCGATTCTGGTCTGTGTATGCACCTTTTAGCTGGAGTGTAGTAGGTTTGGTGTAGGTAATGGAAGTGGATAAGCTTAAACCGCGAATTCAAAGCAACCCTCAGAGTTTGAGTACATATGACCATTCTTCTTTGGGGATGGTAACCTGCAACGCCTTTTCCCATCTCCCCTTCGTGTGCGGGTTTTCTGAAGCCGTGTCCGTTATGAGGAATCTGTATATTGAGGATACCAATCTACCCTCCCCCTGTGCTTGTTTCACGCCATGGAGTAGCGCCCACGTTGGAGGTTGGCGTGGGAAAGCGGGAATAGAGCTTGGATAGCATAGCGCAACCTGAAGTAAATAAATATATCTAAGGATGAGGTGCTGCCCCTCTCCTTGGCCTGCTGGGGTGATAAGAATGTTCCGTCGACAAAAAGTTCGCCAAGCGACTGGGTTTGTGTTTTGTCTGCCCATTGCAGGAACACTTTCTCATTTGTGAGGGGTATCCCTGGTATGAATCTAATGGGTAGTAGCAGCGAGTATCGCATTGTTACGCCGTATTTTTGGGCTATCTTTTTCCAAATTGCGTAAGTGGTCAACACCGCATTTAGTGTGGTGTATGGTATCGATTTTTGACTGACTGCTCTTAATAGATTAGGTGATGCTAGGGCCCGTTCTATTTGAACATGGGGCCTGATGAAGTAAGTAGAGTACCAGTGGCTCAGAGTGCGCTTGTGTGGCCCAATAGTATCATTCGGGGTCGGGGAGCGCACGCCCTCCCCGCCCCATCTGGAGTATAAGCGTCGAGTAAGCCACCCTAGCCGGTTTACCAGCCCAGATCAACTCTAGTATGAGACTTTTTAGCTTCCCCAGATAGCGCCGCGAAAGTAAGAGTGGGATATTTGTGAACAGGTAAAAGAGTTTTGGTAATCTCACTATCTTAACCAGTGACGCTCTGCCCCAGAACATCAGCGACTTCCACCTGTGTACCTTCTCTTGGAGTGCTTTTTACGTGGTTTCGTAGTTGTCCTGGAAAATAACTCTGTGGTTCAAAGATAGCAGGATCCCGAGATATCGTACATGGGCACTTTAAAGTCGTCTGTGAATTTACTGGTGCTGGGAGTTAGGGGAAATATTACCGACTTGGAGTGGTTGATTTTCAGGCCTGAGACCATGTTGAATTTAATTATCTCGTGCATTATAGGATTAAGGTTTTCAGTGGGATTTTGGAGGAATAGCACTACGTCGTCGGCATAGAGTGAGATGATCACTTAATGGGGGCCTAAAATGAGTCCTCTGTGGAGATGTGGAGAGCGCAAGCTGGAGGCCAGCGGCTCCATCACTAGCGCAAATATTAATGCCGACAACGGGCACCCTTGTCTAGTCCCGCTTTGGAGAGGGACATGTGCCAATTTCGATGAGCCAAGGATAATGGTTGATTGGGGCTTATATAGTACTGCCACTAGTTTTATAAATTGGTTACCCAGGCCATGTTGTCCGAGTACCGCAAACATGAAGGGCCAGTCGACCGAGTCGAAGGCCTTTTCGCCGTCTAAGAGAATTGCTGCTGCCTGTTGTGTGGGCTCTATCGCTGCCATGGCTCCAAACCTTCTCCTGAATCCGAATGTTGTGTTGCGGCCGGGCACAAAACCAGCCTGGTCCGTGAGTACTAATGCTGGCATGAGAGGCATTCATCTATTGGATAAAGGTTTGGCCAATATTTTATCTAGATTTATTAGGGAAATTGGTCTGTAGGAACCGCATTCCTCGGGGGGCTTGTCTTTTTTATGGAGAAGAATTACATTTGCGTCTCTTAAGGTCTGCGGGAGGATACCTATCTCTAGTGCCGCTTCATACACTTTCAGAAGCAGGGGGGCCACTAATGAAGCAAATGCTTTATAGAATTCTCAGATTAGACCGTCGGGTCCGGGGGCTTTGGTGTTGGGCAGGCTCTTTATTGCTTCCAGGATCTCTTCCTGCGTGAGGGGGTCCTTCAGAGGTTTGCGAGGTTCGTGCTCCACCTATTATAGTTCCGTGTCTGCTAAGTAGTTGTGTAATAGTTCAGTGTCGTTTGAGTATTGTGTACTGTACAGATTTTGGTAGTAGGTGCGGAAGGTGTCAATTATTTCTGCTTCTGTGTGGACTAGGTACCCCTGAGGGGTGCAGATTCTTTCCACCAGGGTGGGCTTTCTATCAGCGGCGATTAGGCGGGCCAAGAGTGCTCCAGGACGTTGCCCCTCACCGTATTGGCGTATCTGATAGCTGCGTCGTAAGAACTTCACCTTGTTCTGCTAATGTTCTAAATTGGAGCAGTTCTGCTTGAGTGTTTTGAGTTGGAATCAGTGCACTGTAGTTCTAGGGCTTTCAAGCATTCCTCACTGGCTGCTAACTCACGACGTATTGTCTTTAGTATTCCGTTTTCTTTGGCAATGCACACTCCTCTTATATAGCAGTTTAGTGTTTCCCATAATATCCCTGCCGAGGAGACTGAGTCTTGGTTAATGTCTAGAAAGGATGTAATCTCCTCGCGCAGCTCTGCTGCGACTACCTGGTCTGCCAGCGCTCCGGGTTTAAAGCGCCAGTGCGGTGCAGTTGGTTTTGTATCGGGGAGGTTGCATTCAAGTGTCACTGTAGCGTGGTCCGAGAAGGAGCGTGGGAAGGATCTGGCAGTAGCCCAATTGGAGCCTGCTTTGTGCAGAGACGAGCAGGTAGTCTATGCGCAAGTTGGAGTGGTGGACTGCGGAGTGGAATGTGTACTCGCGTTTCTCCCAGTTATTGTGCCTCCATATGTCGACCAGGTTGTATGCTTTGCAGATCTCTTGCACTTGGAGGCTAGCCTTGGATTTCTGTGCAGAGGTGGCCTGAGATCTGTCTCTCTGCGGGTTGAGATGCGTATTAAGGTTGCCGCCCCAGATGATGGTCATTGGTCCGCTCTGTGCAAGTCGTGAGAGGACCTAATCGAAGTTATTTGGTCCGTCCACGTTGGGGCCGTATGAATTTATAAGCATGACGGCCTGTCCAGCTATGATGCTTTGTACCAATAGGGCTCTGCCTTCACTGTCTTTCTCCACCTTCCTCCGGCGGAAGCCAACTCTAGTGTTGATGGTTGCTACCCCTCTGGCGTATGAGTAAGAGGAGAAATAGCGATGGCAGCCCCAGTTTCGGTCCCAGGAGTGTTCTTTCTGTGGGTTCAGGTGTCTCCTGTATCATTGCCACATCTATTTTGTACCGTTTAAGAAACTGCAGAATCTTCCTTGTTTTTGCAGGAATGTTGCCTCCCCTAATGTTCCACGTTGCTACCTTGAGTCTGCCGGGAGAGGTCTCTGTTCACGATGCTTGGGCTGGGATCCGACCTGTGGTGGTCTGTCGTGGATCAGCGGATTATCCGTAGGCAAGTTTGTTTTCCTTGAATTAAGTGTCACGTGCGGCGGGATGGGGCAAGGCAGGGCTGGGGCTGGCCAAAGTGTAACCATAACAACTTTGATAAACAGTACCTTACACGGACAACCCCCAATATGTCCGTTTGATTTCCCCACCAAAATGAACATAATGCAGCTGCGCGTGGGGTGCTAGCGACACCCCCCCACCCCTCCTGAGGAAGGTGCTCCCTTTTACTTGGTGTGTTAAATCATGACGTGTAGTGTCGCACTTCATGGCTGTTCAGCTTCGCTTCTGCGGTTCATGGAGGATTTCTTTCAGCGCGTTACCTTAGAGAGGTCGCCCGGCCACTGTTCGAAGCTGTGCAGCCCTGCTTATCGAGGAATAGGGTGGTCTCTTGGGTGAGTTGAAGTGACTTTCCCTTCAAACTGAATGCAGAGTTTTGCGGGGAAGAGCATTGAATATGTGATTTGGTTCTCCCGTAGCCGGTGTTTGACCGCTGTGAATGATCTTCTTTGGGCCTGGACTGATGGGGAGAAGTCGGGGGGGGGGGGGGGGGAGAGGAAGTTGAATTGTATCTCCTTTGTATTGAAGGGACCCCTTCTCTCTGGCCAATCTCAGGATGGTATCTCGGTCCTTATAGTTCAACAGTTTGGCAATTATCGGGCGGGGGGGCCCTCCAGGGACTGGTTTGGCGGTTGGGATCCTGTGCGCCCTCTCAATCACAAATAGTTGAGAGAGAGAGAGCTGTGTTGCCGAATAGGACTCTACACATTTTTTCCATGTGTCTTCCATTGTGTTGGGTGTTGCTTGTTCCCGGATTCTGATCACTCTTAAATTGTTGCGGCGGAATTGCCCTTCTAAATCCTTGTACTTGGCCATGACTGTTTTCATTTGATTTTCGAGTGTGGACACTCTTGCAGTAAGTGAGGCTGCGCCGTCGTCCAGGTCCGAGATTCTTTGTTCGGCATTATCCAATCTGTCTTTGTTTGTCCAGGCGGTGTTGCAGTAGGTCTATCTTGGACGATAGCATATCCATTTTGCTATCTAGGTTCCCTATTCCTGTTTTGACATCCAGGAGGATCTCACGGATGTCTATCTGCTGCTGGTGTTCGTCTTCTTGTTCGCTGTGGTTGAGCGGTGGTTCTGGGCAGTCTTCCTGTCTTGGGGTCTTTCACGCAGGTCCAGAGTCAAAGGTAAGTTCCCCTGTGATTTATCGTGTTTGCCCATCTTGGCGCTGGACCTGGTGTCGCCTGGCGCTACCACAATGCGTGGACTGCAGGGAACTGGAATCGGGCTGGGTAACAGGCGCATTCCACTCAGACAGGGGGAGAGACCCCGTGAGACTGGGATGTTTGATTGTTTTGCTGGCGATTGTTGATGAGACCGCTTTGAGAGGTAGTCCCAGTAGTGCTCTGCTTTCATAGGTGGGGGAGAGAACCATCCCCGCAGCACTGCGCTGCGACCCCCAGGACGCTAGGGAGTGCAGAGAAGCGTGTCTTTGGGTTTTGGGTTCCAGATGGTGGTGTTTTCGTCCCCCTGCGCTCGCAGCCGGGTGCCGCGAGGTCGGGTTGTCTTGGTGCCCTTAAGGCTGAGCAGGGGGCCTCCAGCAGTAGCTAGGACACATCCTCCTGATGCACTGTGCGGTGAAGGAGCTTAGTTGTGCTGGTCCTTGTCCTGGGGGCGGTCCCCAGGGTCCTGCTGGCCGACCGCCGAGGTGGTGATGACCCCCACGTGTACTGTCCGGGTGCCGCCTGTGCCCGGATGAGAGGCAGAGAAGGGTCCCATGATCCCAGCTCTCCGCTCCCTCTGTTACTTTAGAAACTTTGGTTTGTGGCTTATATGAGCGTGGCAGAGGGGCCGTCTACTTCTGCTTTCCCCCGCGGGTCTGCCATACTCTGATGTGCTCTTCCTGCACACCTCCGTGTGTGTGTGCTGTCGCTTGGGCCCCCGCTGCGCCTCTCAGCTTCTGCGGGCGGCCCCCGCCAGGATCGGCTGCTTCCCTGTTGTCGTGGCCCCTCCTCCACCGCGGCTCCACTGCAGCCTTTTCACCCGCCGCCTGCCCTCCTCTCCAACTCCTCCCACTCAGCTGGTCTCTCCCTGCTGTTTGGGGATGGCGCTACCTGCGCACCCAGGGCCAGGGGCGGCGATCTTTGTTGCTTCCCGGGGGGGGGGGGCAGGGTGCTAACCTCGGCTCCGTGGGCCCTGTCTGGCGGGAGCCTCCGTTGCCAGGCGTATCGGGGCTCAAAGCATTTCTCTCTGGCATTACAAGCGCCGACTATGTGGTGAGTGCTGATAAGCTTGTGGCTGCTCAATGTCCTCGACAAAACAGGATTGCAGTGTTTTTTACAGGATTTATAGGGAGCTTCCAGGGAGCTCACAGAGGAGCCGCCATCTTGGGTGGTCCTCTAGCGCCCTCTACCTGAATATGCCCTTTGACGGCACCTCTTTATTTGGCAAAAAGGCTGATGACAGCCTGGAGAAATTGCAAACCTCAAAGGTGGCAGCAAAATCACTTAGGGCTGCAATCCGTCAAACTCCAAATCGCCCCACAGGTACGTCCTGGAGGGGGAAGCCCTTTCGTTTTTACTCCGCATTCAGAAAAGGCAGAGGGCAGCCAGCTCAAAGGGGCCAAAGACGATTCACCCCTGGTGGACGGGTCAAAGGTGCCAAACCCGCATCAGCAGGTGCTGCTTTACCCTCAGCATCTGCGTCAGCCGCTTCTAAACCCCTCTGAGGTCTCCCCACACAAGACACCATTAGGTGTCAGGTTAACTCCACATCTGACAGAATGGCAGGCTATTACGTCAGATGCTTGGGCATTGGAAACAGTTTCCCAAGGTACTGCCTGCCTTTCCTACACACTTCTCAGTCATCCACCAGGGAGAAACTCTCTGAAGCTTCCAGACCCGCTCTTTATGCAGGAGATTTCAGACTTGCTAGAGAAAGGTGCCATAGAACCGGTACCTTTAGCGGAGAGGAACAAGGGTTGGAATTCTCCCTATTTTCTAATACCGAAGGAGGACGGAGGATTGAGACCCATTTTGGACTTGCGTGAATTAAACAAATTCCTCAGGAAAGACAAGTTCAAGATGGTAACCCTTTCTCAGATCCTTAAGGCCCTCCAGCTTCAGGACTGGTTGGTATCTCTAGACCTTTAGGATGCTTACTTTCATGTGCCAATCCATCACAAGCATAGGAAGGACCTAAGGTTTGCCATTGGCAACTCTCACTATCAATTTAGAGTTTTGCCATTTGGGCTGACCTCTGCCTGAGGGTCTTCACAAAGCTAATGGCGGTTGTGGCTGCAAGTCTGAGGGAAGGGATTCAGGTCTACCCCTACCTGCACAACTGGTTGATCAGAGCAGCGTCCCTGGAACAAGCTCTGATCCATCTAGATTTTGTTTGCCACTTCCTCCACAAGCTGGGCTTCTCCCTCAACTTACAGATGTCATCACAGAGACTCCAGCTCATTGGAGCAGTCCTGGACACATCCCTGGGAAAAGCCGTGCCACCAGAGGTGAGAGCTCAAGATCTTCTTCTACAGATGGTCATCAAGTTTCAAAATGCCCAGCGTCTACCAGCCTTTGACTTTTTGAGGTTGCTCGGCCTCATGGCACCCTGCATTTTTCTAGTGCTGGAGGCTCGCCTGAGAATGAGATCTCTCCAGTGGGCACTAAGGACTCAGTGGTCACAATACTCGGGAAAGATATCAGATCTCTTATTAATCCCGGACAGAGTGCCTCGAGACCTTCAGTGGTGGGCCTGCCAGGAGAACATCTTAAAAGGAGAGCAGATTTGGCAACCATGGCCGGAGATAACAGTAGTCACGGACGCTTCACTCACGGGGTGGGGAGCCCATGCCAACGACTTGACAATCAGCGGTCGTTGGTCTCCATCAGAGTCCAGACTACACATCAACCTATTAGAGCTGAGAGCGATCAGACTAGCGCTGAAAGCTTTCCTGAAATCAGTACAGGGAAAGAAAGTCCTGATAATGACGGACAACACAGTGGCCATGCATTACCTCAACAAAAGAGGAGGCGTAGGGTCACTGCCACTATGCAGAGAGGCGATGCAGCTCTGGTTCTGGGCAAATCAAGAAGGAATCTCTCTAGCAGCTGTTCACCTAGCCGGAGAGAACAACTCGATGGCGGATCCTCTGAGCAAGCAAAACAGTCTCCCACGAGTGGGAACTAGCTCAGGAAGTCCTTCAAGAGATCTTCGCCCTTTGGGGAACCCCTCAAGTGGATCTGTCCGCCACCAGTATCAACTGGAAGTGCGATCAATATTGCTTATGGGAATTTCCCCCCGAGAGGAGCACTAGGGGACGCGTTCGTGGTGGACTGTGAGTATCCACTTCTCTACGCGTTTCCTCCAGTCCCTGTCATTCCTCAAATGATCAGGTGGTTGAGGAGATTCCGGAAACCCATGATCCTAATTGCCCTGGACTGGGCCAGGAGAATGTGGTACCCGGATCTTCTGGACATGTCCATCTGTCCTCCGATTCGTCTTCCGCAAAGAGAGGATCTTTATCATGATGCCTACCCCCGGGGACCCAGACCAAGTCCAGCAACCCCGGAAGCAGGCATCAAGTTATTCCAAGCAAGCCCAACAACCCCTGCTAGGGGCTATTTGGGTGCAGTCCTGGCTTCTATGGCGCCAGGCTCATATGGAGTCAGTGCTGGCGCCATAGGCGCCAGGCTCATAGATTAAAACTTACCTGATGCAGACCATGCTGCAAGAGTTCCAAGCTAAAAGAGGCTTGGCAGTGACTACTTTACCTAGAGGGTATTTAAACCATGCCCGAAGAGCAGCACACGCTTCGCGTTATTCTGCATCCAGCAGCGCAACGCTCACTGTGCCGCAAGTCTGCATCCAGTCTTCTGCCACGCCCGCCTCGAGTCTGGAGCTCCTAGAAAAGGGGAGAAAGAAGGAGAAAAGACTAGAACAAGAGCAATACCTTTGATCCTTACCTGAATTCCCGATCCATCGTGCCTTCGAGCTGGAAGAAAAGTTATTTTATGAGCGTCGCCGCGCCTGCTGCAGCGCCACGCTGAACTCACCGGCCTTCACAGCATCTTGACATTCCACCACATCCTTCTGCATGTTCCCGCCGCACTCCGGCACCTAAGGGGAAGACAAGAACAGCAACGTGAGTCAAGGGAATACACTGAGGCAATATTAGTTACCCCCCATAGACTTACCTGATTTTACCACCGGGGTACTAATCCCCTTCACGGGTCGGTGCAGCTTCCACTGCATCCTCGCCGAACCCCGGCCCCTAAGGGGAAACAAAAGGACAGCAAGGTGAAACAAAGGGACAAACAAGGGGACACCTCCTCACCACAATAGACTTACCTGATTTTACCGCCGGAGGCATTATTCCCCGAGACTTCATACTTTCTCTCAGCGCCTGAATAAGGGAGAAAGCAACAGGTTACATATGGACATTATTTTATCGAACTGTGTTGGATAATACAAATCCTTACCTGAATATTACCGGTTGCCACGAGGAACTCTTCGCTAGGGTCAAGCTGCAACCTGCAAGGAATCTGACAGAGTGAAAGTCAGACATTTGAACTCTTACGAACTACATACTTACGGCGTCTTGCCGGGAATCTGAGTCGATATTGTTCTGGAACTCACCAATTCTTTCGAGCCAGTGAAGCAACTGGTTATCTACGCACCCCTGCGCTCAATGCAGGATGGAGAGCTCATCTTTCCAAACCATCAGGTGAGACTATAAGAGGGGACATCAAAGGTGATCGGTGGGGAGAACAGCGGGAGTGGTGGGGGTTAACGCTCAACTCCACGGGTGGTTAATTCCCTTTCTCCATTTGCAGAAGAATATTCCTACGGGCCAAGCAAACGAAGCTAGGTGGGCCAGTCCAGTCCGTCATCTCGGCACTACGCGTCACATTGGTGGTGACAGCAGCTGTCCAGTTCAGATCCACGCCCCTGTGGGAGCCAGGTGAGCGTAACAATCTTCTCTCGCAGAAGGGAGGTCGGGTTCTCCATCCGGATATCGGGACCCTCAACCTTCACGCCTGGTTTCTGAAAGGTTTAGATACAAGGATTGGGACCTCCCGGATGACTTAATGGAGGTGTTGTTTTCAGCCAGAAGGCCAGCAACAAAATCTTTATACCGCTGCCAATGGAACAAATTTAGCAGCTGGTGTAGAGAACATTTAACCCTTCTCATGTAGTACACCAATGGTGTTATCTTTTTTGCTATATTAAGCAAATTCAGGTCTTCAAGTTGGCACAATCGAGGGTTACCTTGCAGCGCTATTAATCTTCAAGCACACTGCAGAGGTACCTTCATACTTCAAATTGCCCATAGTGATTCAGTTTCTGAAAGGGTTAACTAATGTTTCTCCCCAACCCCCCCAACTCCTTTTCAAGTTCCACTGTGGGACCTTAACATAGTCTTGAAATTTCTAATGGGTTCTCCATTCGAACCCCTTCATTCCTGTTCATTAAGGTTTATCACTCTTCAAACAGTCTTTCTAGTGGCTTTAATTTCTGCCAGAAGAGTGAGCGAATTACAAGTTTTGTCTTGCAAACCTCGACATACAATCTTTCACAAAGATAAGGTAGTTCTCCAAGTGAAGCCGAATTTTCTCCCAAAGGTGGTCTCAGAATTCCACATCACACAAAAAATAACCTTACCCTTGTTTTACCCTCCTGTTACGCTCGCCTGGTTCCACAGGGACACCACCCAGCAGTTGGGACTCAGGTATCCTTCTCTGCGGTTCCCAGGTGTGACCAGTGGGAGGGTTCCGTCTGGAATACAGGTGGGCAATGTTCAAGACTGAGCAACTGGGGTAAACAGTCCCCCACCACCCCGTATATCCGCGGCCTCCCTGGACCTCTCCTCATCTTGTTTTTAATGCAGGTGTGTTCTCCGTCCTGCCTTCTTGGCAGGGGTGCGTTGTGCTTGGTGGGCGTTTGCGATCGAGTTACTTCACTGATGGGTAGGTCTTATTGCTGTGCTATATTATTGTCTTTGTATGCCTTTTTGGTTTAACTAATGTCTATTCTCTTCCTTAGGTGGGCGGAAGTCCAATAAACTGGATTGGGTCTCGTCGGTAAGTAATGGCGTTTTTAGAGTGCCTTGATGAGGTGAGTAGGCGCGAAGCGCAGCGCTATGATGCCTTGCCTCTTGCTAACCTGTTGTCTTCCCACAGGTCGTGGTGCTCACCCTGTGCATGGAATTCCTGAGGCGATGCTGGTCGAGGAGCGGCTTGCAAGGTAAGCTTTTAGGCACCGTTCATTAAATTGTACAAATGTCTAATGCCTTGTTTCTTCCTTTTTTGCAGATCCGTCGGTTCGGGAGGAGCGCTGGTTCCAGGATGCTGATCTCAAGAGCCATGGACAGCTAATGAAATTACAGGTAAGCTGCTGCTAACGATGTCCTTTTTCTCCTAAACAGATGCTGTTCTTCCGAGGTTCGCGGGTGCAGCTGAACACGGTGAGCGTCACGTTGCAGAATTGCTAAGTAGCACGAAGCGTGTTATCCCAGTCGGGTGTGGTTTAAATAGCTTCAAGAAAGTAGTCCAGGTAAAATAGTTCCTATGGTACCACACCCAAAAATACTATACCGCATAGCTTGGTTCCAAGGAGCCCAGCTATGTGGATGCCTCCATGTTGATTGACACTGAAATAAAGTAGTTCCCAATACAAGTCCTTTATCAAGTATGAGCCTGGCGCCAAAGGCGCCAGGACTGGCCCCAAGAAGGCCTAAGCCAAGGATGCCTGGTTTTAGTGGAGACCCTTCCTGGCCCATGGGCTTGCCAGGGGGTCTTCTGGATGGGGCTTGTGACACCTCCTCCCCATCCAGGGAAAGAGAGATTGCACAGGCTGGATACACGGCGTGCCTTGAGTTTTTACATTAGCAGACTTGCGAGGATTAGGCAAGCAGACCAATTGTTTGTGGGGTATGCAGGGCACAAGTTAGGTTTACCTATTACAAAACAGACCATCTCAGATGGATTATATTAACTCTTATAGAATGCTATAAATTGGCAGTAAAAGAGCCCCCTCAATACCTCAGGGCTCATTCAACCAGGGGCATTGCAGCCTCTTCAGCTCTCCAAAGAGGAGTTCCAATTAGAGACATATGTGCGGCTGCCACATGGTCGTACGCACATACTTTCACTAAATTCTACAGTCCTCTTGCCAGGAGACAAGATTTGGAAAAGCTGTGTTGTACTCTGTGCCTCTTTAAAAAGACATTTCGTTTTACTCCCGCCTCCTCTACACACTACTGCTTTGGTAGTCTATCAAAGATAAGGAATACGTGGGAGGACGCAATCCATTTGAAGAACAAGTTACTTACCAACTGTAACGTTCTTTTGACTGGATGTTCCTCCCACGTATTCCTTATTGCCCCTGTCATCCTTCCCGCAGTAAAACTTCACTTGTAATTGCAGCATATGCTCCTTCAAGGTCATTAATCATTTCATATAAGGCAAAAACAGCACCTCAAAACGAAACTGAGCAACGGACGCTGCACGAGACTACCTATACCTATGGTGACGTCGGCGCCAGTACAGAGCAACATCCAGTCGAAAGAACTTTACAGTTGGTAAGTAACTTGGTCTTCCCGGGGAAACCCTTGGCGGGAGGCATCAGTCTGGCCCTCGCACCGGCTCAGCTACCGGCCTCACGGCCCAGGGGTCCAAGGGCCCTACCAGTCCCGCAGCCTAGGGGTCTGTGTGCTCTACTACCACCGGGACCCGTCCCGTGGTGCATTTGCCCCGATACCGGGTCCTTACCCGAGGGGGTGTCTTTAAGCATGGCCAGCAGTACCGGCCAGGAGATAGAGGATGCACAGCCTACCGGGTGTATGCCCGAGGTGCAGGGCGGGGCAGAGCCGGTGCAGTCGGGCATGCAGGCCAAACCCGTGAACATGCCTGCTACAGGTTCACGTGCTCAAGGCGCGGACAAAATGGTTCAGTGCATTCTCCAGCCTAGTTCAAATTAATGTGTGGCTATCAAGGAAGCCCCCTCCCCGTTCAAGGTGCTACTCCCGCAGCTGATAGGTTTGTGCCTTTTTACCACGCTGAACTTGCATTTTTACCACATCCCCCCCTTTTATTGATCTATCAGTAACTAACTCTTTTTCCCCTCCCCATTTCCATTTCTGCTACTTTATTTTTATGAATCCTTATCTTTTCTCGTCATGTCACCCCCAGCTTCTTCCCAATCATTCATAAATACCCCTGTCCGTTTTTAAGACGAGATCCAAAATTGCTCATAGTTTTCTTAATCCTGCGGCTGTGTTCTGACTCAATCATCAATATCGTCCTCTGCATTTTCCCCAATTACTTTGTTAGTACCCTTCTCTTTTTTTTATTAACCTTATCAACACTCGGAGGCAGCATAAATCTTCCTCTTTGTTTGTTGCTATAAAGTATCAAAATATGTTTGCCAATGCAGAAAGTGACGAGCATGAAGACCAACGCAGGGACCGTCATTTTGAACATTCATGTGGGCCAAATAGGTATCCAGGCAAAAAAGGTGTCCAGCCAAGTGTTTGCACTCCATTCGCTTAATTTGACATCTTCTCATGCACTGTCGGTATTTCATTAATAGCAGCTTGCAAAGTTCCATTTGGTGCGTCGCCATCGGGTACTACTGTGCAGCAACTGCTGCCAATTCCTGAAAACACCTCTCCCTCCATGGCAGCAAGTAAATCCAAGAATATACCGTTTTGAAGTGCCAGCAGATGCAGTGCTCTTAATTCCTCCTTTACTGCATTCAGGCCTTTTGCTGTTCAGTTTGCCAGTTGCAGTAACTCGTACCGCATCAACTGCAACTATTTAGCATTGGCTGCACTTTGCACTCCTGGTAACAATAGGGAAACGGAGTGGTAGCTTTGGAGAGCAGCATATACTCTGCTTGAATTGTTGCCATGCTTTCTGCACTCTTTTCCAACCAGTAATTGTTACCATGTTTCCTCCTGCTATGCATTGCTTGTTCCTTGTCCTGCTCTAACACCTTTTCCTTTAACTCACTTGATTTTTCTCTCAATGAAAGCGCCATATTGTTGTTGCTGCCTTGGGGCACCACCAGGGCTGGACTGTGCAGTGTGACAAGCGCACAAAGACTGCCCCAATCAGGAGGGACCTGGGCATAGGCCTTCGATCCCCAGGTCCACCAGACGTCCATTATAGATTCTGTCCCCTGCGTTTGCGCCGCACTCCATCACTTTCGTACATTCATTGTTAGTTCCCACATGGATGGACCCACTGGACCTGAAACACAAAGGGAACTGTGTAAAGCTCTTTATGTATACTTGTTGATGCACTTCACTTAACCAATTAAATGCATGTATATGCTTTCCCCAAACTGCCTTAAAACTGTCATTCACCTTTTTGTTAGAACCCACCAGGCCTTCAGCACGACATTGCAACGGTATGGTTGGCTTCTAGAGAATCCGAGTAAGCGGCAGCATTTTGCTTACCTGTTCTCCTCTTCCCCCGTAGGGATTATATGGGCTAAAGTACACCCTCTTAACTCTTCCTTGCCTGGTCTTGATGTATGGCGTTCTGGCCAGTGATTTCCTCCCTTCTGGCCTTCCCCTACAGTGGTGGGACACTGGAACATTTACATACACGTGTTATTCATTTTTAAAGGCTTCCAGGTTCTTACTTGTGACTTTTGACTATTGAGGCAATGGTCCTACTTAGGTTAGTAGGGAACTACTTCTGAAATGGCTGGGACTTTATAAGGCTGGTTATTTGCTTCAACGCATACTGTTTCATTGTTAAGCTGTGTTGCTGTTTTCAGAGTCCAGTATATGTGATCTGTGTATGGAATAGCTATATAAATAAAATGGTTGGGTAAGTTTCCGTACTCAGCTGATGCAATTTCCCAGTGTTAGGTTGCCCTCTTCTGTCCAAATGGCAAAAGTTCACCCACTTCAATAAAAAACAGCTACCATTTCAACACAGAATGAGCACGGTTCTACGTGGTCACCTTCACCTTGCACTATCGCAAACATTTTCAAGTTACTTCTTTCCACCCCCACTTAACTTCGCACAGGGCACGGCGGTTCCAGTGTAATTGGACAGTTAATTACCGGCTCAACGTTTCAGTCTCTAAAGAGCAAAATGCTGTAAAACCAATGCCTCCTCATGAGTTAAAAATAAACATATGTGCTGTAATTATGCTACTACGCAATCTTATTCCATCAGGGGACTATGCAGTGGAACAAGGTTGACAATTGGGTGTCTACAAAGACACATCATAGAGCGCTGTGTGATTGATGGAACTTAGATGCTGTTCTTATAACGAGTGTTCCGTATGATACGTTTAGCCTTGTCAATGGCCATTTGTAAGTCACAGATATCTACACCCCCTTCCTGGAAGCGATCAGTGGTAATTCCGATATTTAAGAAGGGGGGACAGAAGTGACCCTATGAATTACCGACCGATATCGACCTTTAAGATATGCTAGAAAAGCATATGTAACGTCGGGAACAGCTAATACAATATGCATTTGCTTTAGGGATGGTTATTTACCTGCAATTTTGCAGGTCTAGAATGTTTAACTGCTTAATGTGATGCTGGAAATGCATCAGAGGGACAGAGCCTCTGAATCCTTGTCCCTTATTGCTTTTTATCGTGTGTTCTGTCATGTTTTCTGCCCAGGAGTCCATGTGGGACTCCTGGCAGTGCAGCTCTCTTTTGGTTTGGTGAACAGACCCATGGGATACCCTTATGGCACCCCTGGGTAGGGGTACAACCCTGTGCCCCTAGTGTATGTTTTTGGGCACCTGTGGGTGGCCCACAGAGCAGGGTATGGGCTGGTGGCAGCTCCATGCTGAATTTGACAGGTGCTCTGGGTGTCCTCCATTTTGGGATACCCAGGCCCTGCCATTGGAATCAGTTGATTCCTGATAGGAAACAAGATGGCCCCTGTGGCCTCTTGCTTTCTATTGCCTGTTATCTTGTTTTCCCAAAGTCCTGGGAAGCCCTGACTCTGTCCCTTCCCCCTGACTGGCTGTTGGGTGGAAGTTCCATATATGGTGTTGTTGTGAAGGCCCAGCTAGACTGACTGGAACCTTCCCAGTGACTGTATGTTATGGGTACCTCCTGTGGGTGGGACCTGGGTGAATGGAGTGTGTGACCAATATACACTCCTTGTTGTGGTTGTCTGGTTTCTGGCATGAGAGACAAAGACCGAGACAGCCCTGCCCGAAACTGGCCTGAATGCAGTGTGTAGTGTTGAATGGCTGGGTACTTGTCCCAATCCACATTCCTTGTTGTGAGTGTCTGAAAGGGAGGAGTGTGGCCTGAATGCAGTGTGTGCCTGATTTGCTGACTGACTGCATGAATGCCCCTCTGTATGATTGGCTGCTGAGTGTAGGCCAGCAGTGTGGATGAGAGACAGAATAGTATATCTGGGGACCTCTCACCACTGTTCAGGGGTTCAGGAACGTTCAGGAACGTTCAGAAGCATCCTGGAGCTGAGTCTCCACTCTAAGAGTAACTGGAACTGCTGATCCTCGACGTCCAGCTGGAAGAAGACTTGCTGTGGCATTTGCTTCGACCGATCCGAAGGCTGTCGAAATCGTCGAAGACTGACCCGAGAGAGGACCTGGTAAGGCGCCCTCTTCCCGTGCTCCGAGGGACCATCGAGCACCGCTCCATCTTCGCCGAAGCGCCCTGGAAGACAGACCCTCGAAAGGCTGTCGACCCGAGACGGGACCGCCGAGGAGATCGAAGTGAAGCACCCGGACATCGACGCCGTCGAAGTCCATTGCCGTCGACCAGGGTTCGCAGGTTTGTGTAACCGTTGGAGGCCCGTCGAAGTTGTGTTGCCCAGCCGTGGGAACCACTTGACGCCGTGCCGCCGACGACCAGAGCCGTCCGCTCCTTTGCCTAAGAACGTTCAATCGAAGGACTCTCTCGACCGCATCGTCGACCGCTTATCCTGCCGGAGAAAGTCGAGGACGACCAACGCGCCGAGGAGAAACCTGCCGGTGGGTTTCCCGCCACCCAACGACCTCAAAGACTCGGACGACCCGACGCCCTTGCTGGGCTTCCGTCTCTACAATCTTTGCGGTCCAGAACTATTGTCATCGAGGTGCCCCGCACACCTCTGCCTTGCAGGACGCCGACGCCCCGACGCCGACGAGCACCGCTCGGACGAAGCTGCCGCCTCTTCGACATCGTTCTCCCTCCTTTGTCGACGGACGTTCGACGCCCCGTGCCTCCCGCTTGAAAGGGAAGGCATTCAAGAAGGGCCGTCGATTCCCCGTCGCCGAACCCCGAGTTCTTCGACGTTTCTCGACGCCTGTCGACGATCCGTGACTCCCGATTGAGAGGGGGTCGCTCAAGAAGGATCCGTCGACGCCTCTTCGAAGGACTCGACTCCACCAGGTACATTGGGGGGGTAAAAACATTGTAGGAGAGAATAAGACTATTGAACAACATATGGACTGGGCTTGTGGTTAGATCTCTTTCTTTTACAGGTTGCCCAGGTGGGGGGGGGGGATCTCCACACAGAACTGTGTCTAGTGTTAGGGGCCAGTATTTTGCCTATTTGTTCAACCACCTTATTCTCTCTCTTCTCTCTATTGCTGGTTTCACTTATTGATCTGTGTGACATTTTTGTGGATGCACTTTAATGAGGTCTAATATTAGTGGTACCACTTTAGAATTGTAGATATTTACCATTATTGATTTTCCTGAGCACAAGGTGCGTTATTGTAATAAGTGTACATAACCTTTGAATTAATTATATAAAGACTGTGTTTTCAGTAATACAGTGTGTGGACATTCCTTTGTGGGGGCTTGGGGAATACACTGTACTTAAGAACCAGCCTGCATCACCTCCTGAGAAGCTAGGCCTTGATTGCTCGTCCATTGCTACCGTAATAGAGAATCTTGGCTGGGGTCTTCTGTGCCTCTCTTCTACCATATAGGGAGCAGAGGTACAGACACCCCCTACCAGTCTTTACACTTAATAGAGTATTTTGTACTTCTGTCTAATTGGATTTGTTCTGTGTGTCGCTCCTGAAATCTTGCCTTACTGCTCTGCTAGCATAACTTGATAGTTGGGCTAGACTGAAGTGTCAGGAGCCCTGGTAATCCACTAGGGTAGCATCTCTGAATTCTTCCACGCGGCTGGTTTTGAAAACCCATGTTCTCCAGCATGGGGTCTGGCATGGATTCACATGCTCATGAATATTCCCCGTCGTCAGGCTGGGAATCCTCAGTAAAGAAAAAATCAGTATCAGTTTTGTTTCTGATCTGTCTTTCGTAGTAGTAACCAATCACTGATCTCTGCGTCATACTGACCACAGCCAATGACTACCATCTCCCTAAGCCCCGCCTCTGGCAGCCATCTTCAGATTTTTACCGCACGTTCAAGTGTTGGGAGTCCTCGTGCTTAGCTCTCGAGCTTTTACTGCGTGTTTCGCGCTTTTTCAGGTGAATTTTCACATTTTTTCGGTTAATCAAGCCTCAAGCTCCACCGTTTCTACTCCCGTTAACGGGTAACCGTTGCAGGATTTTCCTACGCCCCTCAAGGGTGAAGATTTCGTCGAATCAACCTCTTGGAGGATTCCAGAAGATTCGCGGCCTACTTCGAGATGGCCCAGGACGCGAGTTCGTCACCCGGACCCAAGCTGTTTTGCAGCTGCCCTGGATGCGGGCTGCAGAATGTGTTTAAGGAGGACGAACATTCGCGATGCCTCTACTGTCTTCATGGGGACAAGACTCATGTAGAGAAGGACTGCCAGTTCTGCAAGAACTTGTCGGAGCGGACCATGAGGGACCGTCGATCTCATCTCGCCAGCTGGTTGGAGAAGGGCTCAACGGGTGAGAAGAAGAAAGGGTCAGAGCGGGCTTCTAAGTCCTGTGCGGGCGCCCCGGCGACGGGGGCCCAACACCAGGCCAAGCGCCGCAAGTCCGCTGGCTCCGGGAGCGCCGAAAGGTCGGGCTCTTCGGTCGCCAGGCAGGGCGCCCCTTCCCCGGCACCGTCAACCACGAGCCAGCGCTCCGGTTCGGGGAAGAGGAAGTCCGAGACCCCGGGTAAGCTACGGGAGAAGCCCCGTCCGATCTCGGGAGAGGGGGAGCGAGGCGTCGCCCCTCCCCCTAAGGAGAAGGCCCAGGACTCACCTAAGGTGGTGAAGGCCCCTACCTAGCAGGCAAAGGCCTCTATCGAGGCGATCGCGGTGACTCTGGCCAAGCCGGCAGAGACCCCGCCAGCGGAGACTGACTCCGGGACTAGAGTTTCCCTGCCGCCAAGGAGGGAATCCTCTTTTCAGCCCATCGTCATGGCCACCATGATGGAACAAGGGTGGGGGGGGCATGGTAGCCTCCTCGAGCTAGGAGTCCGCCTCGGAGGAGGAACTGACGAGGAAGGTTCGGTCCCGCAAGGAAGATCCTCTGGAGATAACCGAGGAATACGACGATGGCGAGGAAGAGCAGCCTTCCCTTCCGGCGCAGCCGGAACCTAGGCCTCAGGATAGCTCGGCGGCCATTTTGTCTGCGATCCAGTCCTTATGTTCTGAGAGAAGGACGAGATTACCACGGCCCAGGCCGGAGGACCCGCAACCTGGCCCGTCGGGAAGTCCTCAGAACAAACGACTGAGGACCCAACCCTCTCCTCCGTTCGCCCCGTGAGGCCTGCAGTTCCCTCCTCATCCTCCCACGAGTCGGGAGATGACGGTGCGGTGGGCTCGACGACGGGTTCTGAGGGCGACGACGACGGAACGGGTCTCCCGTCGCACGGGCATCTCCGCCCGACGAGATTGGCTTATTCCACGCCATGATCGCCAGGGCGTCCAAATTGTTCCAGCTCTGCCCGGATGAGCAGAAAAAGGAAGGTTTCCTCTATCAGCGCCGGGAGGCCAAGAGGGAGACTGTCATCGCAGTGCCTCTAATCGATGACATCTGGGAAGAGGGCCTGTCGGTACTGAAGAACCCCTCCACGGCACCAGCCAAACGGGACCGGTACGAGAAGAAGTACCGGGTCCCCGAGACCGCTCCCCTGTGCCTCAGGTCCCAGCCAACGCCAGACTCGGTCGTCTCGGCGGCGGCGAAGAAGAAAGCGGTGGGGTCAGGAGCCTCAACGTCGAATTCCCCTCCGGACGGCGAGGGAAAGAAGTTGGACGCCATGGGGCGACGGGTCATTTCGTCGACGACGATCAAAGCGGCCAACGCCCTGGCGATCGTGGCCCGTTACGACAGGGAGCTCTGGTTTAAGCTGGCCCCCACATTGGACTTCCTACCGGACGACAAGAGGTCCGAGGCCCTGGAAATATTTCAAGAAGGCGAGGTGGCGTCGGACCACGCCATAACGGTGGCAACCGATATTGCCGATACCGGGTTCCGCCAGCTGGGCAACGGAGTTTGCCTACGACGACGGGGTTGGCTCCGGGCGACCGACTTCCGTCAGGACGTCCAGACCAGGGTGTTGGACATGCCGTTCGACGGCAGCAACTTGTTCGGGAAGGCGGTGGACGAATCCCTCCAAGTCATAAAGACTGAGACGGCCCGCGCCCTAGGAGCCCTTCAGCAACGACGGCCCTTTCGGAGCTCCGGAGGCAGACGGGGGGCCTCCAAGGGATCCAGCGGTGGCTCGTCCTACCGCCAGGAGGCACGCTCCTCGTCTCAGGAGGCCTACAGGGGTCGCGGCAAGCAGGGAGCGCCTCGCCGCCATCGGCAAGGTGGCCAGGGCGGCAAGGCCACCACCTCCAAGCAGGACTGAACCGGCCGTGGCCCCAGGGCTCTCAAATCATTCCTCCCGTTGCTCAAGGGCAAGGTGGTGCGGATCTTCACGGACAACACCACAACCATGTTTTACATACGGAAGCAGGGAGGTACCAGATCCCCAGCCCTATCCAAGGAGGCACAGGATCTGTGGCACTGGGCGGTCGCCCAGGGGATGTTCCTGGTTCCCTTCCACCTGGCAGGAGACAACCATCGCAGGGAGCTGCGCGCGTGTCACGAGTGGGAGCTGCGCCAGGATCAGGTGGATCAACTCTTCCGACGATGGGGCAAACCCCAAATCGACCTGTTCGCAACAGCGACGAACTGGAAGTGCCAGAGGTTCGCCAGCAGGTTTCCCCAGCCAAGAAGCATGGGCGATGCGTTCTCGTTCCCCTGGGACGGCCTATACCTGTATGCGTTCCCTCCGTTGCCGTTGCTGCTTCGACTCATCAACCAGCTCAAGAGGTCCCAGTGCAGGATGATCCTCGTCGCACCGGCGTGGCCGAGGCAGATCTGGTTCCCGGACCTTCTGGACTTGTCAACGTCCCCATCCATCAAGCTGTCAGCGGACGTGGATCTCCTCTCCAGAGAAGGAGGCGCCATCTTCCACCACGACCCGGCGTCGCTGAACCTGCAGGCTTGGCTCCTGCAGCGCTAGAGTTTGGAGGGTACGATATACCGGCCGACTGCAGAGATGTTCTTGCAAAGGCCAGGGCGTCCTCGACTCTGAAATGCTACGGTCACAAGTGGAAGAGGTTCTCTATCTGGTGCCGAGCACAGAAGAACAACCCCCTACGGATTACGGCCCCTCAGGTGCTGCCGTACCTATCATCGCTGGCAAAGGCTGGGCTAGCCCATGCCTCCATTAAGATTCATCTGGCAGCGATCTCCAGATATACCAGAACCACAGGACGGACGTCCCTGTGGTCCCATCGACTGGTGAAAGAGTTTATGAAAGGACTGTTCCGGTCGTTCCCACCGGTGAAGGCCCCAGCCCCGGCGTGGGAACTTAACGTGGTGCTGACTGGGCTCATGGGGCCCCCTTTCGAGCTGATGCACTCCGCACCGATGAAGTTTGTGTTGTGGAAGACTGCATTCCTGGTGGCCATTACCTCCGCACGATGAGTGGGAGAGATCCAGGCCCTATCCTGCAAAGCACCGTACTTGACTTTCCATGCCTCGAGGGTGGTGCTTAGGATGCACCCCTCCTTTATGCCCAAGGTGCCGTCGGACTTCCATCTTAACGAGCCCCTGGTGTTACCTGTTTTCTTCCCGTCTCCTTCGTCGCCGGCCGAGAGGACTTTGCACTCGCTGGATGTGGCTAGAGCGCTGAAGTTCTACGTGGACCGCACAAAGAGTTTTCGGAGGACATCACAGCTGTTTGTGAACTTTGGACCTGTGAATCAAGGGAAGTCTCTTTCGAAGTCTTCTATTTCCAGATGGCTCTCCGGCTGTATCATGCACTGCCACCGGTTGGCTAACCGACCGCTGCCAGGCCGTCCGAGAGCCCATTCGACCAGAGCGATCGCTGCTACTACGGCGTTCCTATCTGGAGTGCCCCTGCTGGACATCTGCAGGACTGCTACGTGGAGGTCAACGCACACCTTCACGAGATTCTACTGCGTCGATCGGGATTCCAGGGAGGAGTCCAGGGTCGGCCAAGCAGTGCTGCGCAACCTGTTAGTTTAAGGTGAGCCTGGTGAGGAGGTAAGAGACGCTTAATGTTGAGTTGTTGTATTGCTTAATGTTGAGCCTGTTGCCACCTCCCGTGGTTGTGCATGTGTGTACTGCTATGTATTCTTATATTCATGAGCATGTGAATCCATGCCAGACCCCATGCTGGAGAAGGAACAAGTTACTTACCTGTAACTGTTGTTCTCCAGCATGGGTCTGGCATGGATTCACATGCGAACCCTCCCGCCTACCCCTCTGCGGCTCTTCACTTGGTCATACTGCCACTTCACGTGCTACCAAATCTGAAGATGGCTGCCAGAGGCGGGGCTTAGGGAGATGGCAGTCATTGGCTGTGGTCAGTATGACACAGAGATCAGTGATTGGTTACTACTACGAAAGACAGATCAGAAACGAAACTGATACTGATTTTTTCTTTACCGAGGATTCCCAGCCTGACGACGGGGAATATTCATGAGCATGTGAATCCATGCCAGACCCATGCTGGAGAACAACAGTTACAGGTAAGTAACTTGTTCCTTACAGGTATGCAATAATTGTTCAGCACACACCACCGTTTTACCTTTTAATTTGTGTTGAATACATTCAGCAGTATATTCTATCTAGACATCCCTTCCAAATCTACAATTTATGTAAGCATTTTAAACTTCAGCTTGAAGCTCGTTTCTCGCCTAGGTCGGTCTGGTCTGTCTCATCCTCCTCGTCGCTGATTTGGTCCACTGCTGCCACCCTCCGTTTACTCATTTTCACCAGTTTTGATGGGAGCTTCATTTTGTGTTAAGGCATCTATTTTCAGGCCTATTTTGTCTATCCTAGCTTTCAGTGCCTGCAGCGTTTTTGTGACACTTCCTTTCTCCGCTCCTCTGACTCTCGCTCCCTCATCACTGAATCTTTACGCAATTTGTTCTCGCGTTGTTTCTGTGAAGAATATGATTAGCCATGGAACCTTGTTTGCTTTTCATTGTTGCCCATAATTTACTCTTGCAAATACTGCAGAACACTAAAGCTGCTAGATTGCATCACTGTGCCCAACCGCCCGATCTCTGCCCTAATGGGGTTTTGATGTGACTTGCACTTTTATTCATTCCACTGCCAATCCAACGATACTCTGCAGTAGCCCCTTCCTACCGGGTGGTGCCTGATACCCAGGACCTGGGTTTAGCGCCTTCTCATCAAATCTAAATTTTTCAAACCCTGTGGGGCAATGTTAATGTTCACTGTGTCTACTGTTAACAAAAGTCATCTGCCGCAATCTGTCTTCTAGTAATATCTATTGTCTCAATGTATGAGGCCAATGTGCAGTGCATGGGGTAGATTAGCTCAGATATTGGTCTTCTAGAATTTGACCAACACTGAAGAGGGATTAATATCCGAAGGATTAATTATCCTGGAGTCCACCTTCAAGATAAACTCTGCTCAATTAAGGATGGGAAGTACAGTTTTTGCTTAAAGTAAGACTAGAATATTTAAAAAGACCAAAGAAAAACGGGTGTCCTAACCCCATAAGATATCGATACTGGTTTTAAGACCTCTTTATTCCTTATCACCCAATACTATGTCGTCTGAAATTCTAATATTTGAAAAACATGTTTTGCCACAGATTGATCTATTAGAAACCAATGGCAAGTTTTGATGGCCAATATTTCCAAAGAAGAACATGCAGCTTTACAAAAGCTCAGTCAATGTTGTACGCAGGGGTCCGCAACCTGCGCCTATCCACATTTTTTGGACTACAAGTTCCCTGATCCCTCTTCATTGACTAAGTTGGCTAGGGTTGATGGAAGTTGTAGTCCAAAACATATGTATTGCCAGAGGTTGTAGGCCCCTGAACTATAGCAATTAATGCACAAAATAAATCTCCATGCGTCTGACCTTCTGTGAAAATTCTTCCAAGACAACGTGTTGCCCCTGAGCTATCCTTGTTCATAGCTAGTGATAGAAACTAACAAGGTCTAAGGCCTTAGGAGAGATGGTTGAACACTTTGTAATTTACCTTTTGCACATTTTATTGTTAACACGAGAGATGAACTGCGCCCGATAGACGCAGTGTGCCCGATAGACATAGTGTTCAAACAGACGCAGGGCCAGCATGACAGACAGACCTGGTGCACATCCGGGGATATCACTCCAGCACTCCATTAACTATATACTCTGGGCCTATGTTGAAGAGACAAAAGGGGCGGGGTCCGAAGCCATCAGCCATTCATTTCATTAGGCAATGTACAAAATATGTCTTGGTTGTATTTGTGTTTCTCTTGGTAGAAGTAGGGATAGAAACTAGGACTTCATTTATGCAAGGCATCCTAATGAGCACCCTTTTTATCCGTTTGTTTACACTACAGCTTAGAATTGGGGAAAGGTTAGGCCTTTTTGTGTTGAAGAAAGAATTCCGAGAACATGCCTCTGAGTCTGACCTATCACAGCTCCTCTCTCTCGCCTCCTCTTCTTGCTCTACTCTGAATCTGCGGTCTGTGCCTCTGCCCTCACCACTGCTTCCACTACATCCTTGGACTCTCACCACTCTTACTGTACGCTTCCCCCTATCACTTTCACTCTCGTTCTTTTCTAAATCCCAGCGTTTCATCAGTCAGTGATTTTAGCGGAGAAGTGATCAAAACCGAACTGTGTTGAATGAAAGCCGTGAAATAGCAACTTAAGGGAAGTTCAAAGAACTGATAGATAAGGGGAGACCAGCTGCAGAGTGATCCGGTACCCCGTGGGTGCCCATTCGAGAGATTCTGGCCAATCCCATGTTTGTTGAAACTGCGAATACAAGAAGGCCTTGGGAAGGCCGCAGAGAAACATTCAAAGTGGTCATACAGGTGTCTTGCTATATCCTCCGTACATGCGAAGACTTTGACAGACAGTGAAGGGCATAATGGATAAAGTTGTCAGGAGTGAACTCTGCAGAGGGCTGTTGACGGAAAGGAGCAAAGCCTGAAGAATTGTTTAAAAAGACATTAAGATTAGTGAACCAAGGAAAAGCCATAGTGAACCCGGTGGAGGGAGGCTGAGAATCGAGAAGGGTCTGCGCCTGGAAGAGGGGGACCCAGGTGTGAGCCAGTATCACCCCAACTACCGTATGAAAGGAATTTTAAGATTTGTGAACGGCAAGTAGAAAAATCTTTGCAAAAGCCAGAGTGAACCAGACGGGAGGGAGGCTGATATTCGAGACAGGTCTGCGCCTGGAAGAGGGGGACCAAGGGGTGAAGAATCCTCACCAAATGTAAAACAGAAAGGAACTTTAGTTTATTATTTTGTTATTTTCCGACCCTCGAAGGCAAGAGACTTTTTGCAGGAAAAGAGACTTGGCCATCGCGATTCTTGAAGGTTGAGAGCAGAACTGTCGTATCGTGCTGGGGAATCCCGAGAAGTGTGCTGTGCTCAGAGGTTCAACTTAATCCTGTGCTTAAAACGTGGGAAGGGAGACTCCGACTACTGCATTCTGACACATTATTTGTGTACACTTCTTTCTTATGAATCCTATCCCACACTCTTTTTGTAATTACCGTAAGGACTGGCAATTGGTTTTTCTTAGTATATGCCCCTTTATTTGACAAAATGCCACTAGGACTGTCTTATTTTCATTTGATGGTCGAAGCTTGCTCTCATCTTCGATTTAGGTTTAGATTAGGCGTTTCTCACCCACATTTGCAGTGTAATAAACCCCCTTGAACTGTGATCACTTGTCCGTCTTTACTGTTGCCACCATGAGTTCCTTACAAGGGTCAACAGCGTTATAGATCTTGCACATAACAGGAGCCCAGATTTCCATCTCATCTTTCAACAAATCTACTGGAATCAGGTGGGGGCCAGCAGCCTTGCCACACTTAAAAAAATTAAGAGCTAATGCTACCTCATTCACCTGTATTGACGGTGTATTGGAAGTGAGAGCTAGCAAATGCTCGATTAGAAGGGGGACATGTAGAGTCGTCATACAACACCTACAGAAATGTAACCACCAGTATTACTCGCCGATACAGCATTGGAAAATCTGATCCCCTTTCAAACCTCCATCTGTCACCAATTTCCAAAAATGGGGGTTGTCCCCAGTTTGAAGGGCTTTTTGGGGGCACACCATTTCTCCCGAGTGAATTAATTCTTTTTGAGTTAAAGACTTATACTGCTGCCTTAAGGAATGTAATTTCATGCTGTCCACCCCTAATTGGGAGTTTAACAAAACTCAATGTCCTTTTTAGCAGTACAATACTCACAATCATACCAGCTGTGTTTACTTATAGTTTTTTTCTTTATTACCCCTGTAGATAGAGATGTGTGGGATCAGATAGTCCTTCAGTTTCCCATACTCATCCAGTATAGCTGAGGCACTAGATCCTTGATCGCAGACAAATTTAAGATTATCTAAAATAGCAAGATTATCTAAGATAGCAAGACTTAACATCATGCTTCATTAAATTGACCCATTTTACCGCTTTATGAGCATGGCCTTGTAATTCAACTAGCTGAATATTCAGAAGACTTCGGGCAGTACCCATCCCCAACTTGCGCCCTCCGTTAGGACAGTTTTTCCAAAGTCCAACTAAGGGCTTAGTAAAACCATTCAAATGAGACAGTACAAGACTCCACCTTTAGTATAAGGCTGTACCACCTGAGTTAATGGTAGCATAGATGGAGCAGCCTGGCTCATTTTAGGAGGGAGAGATGGCTGTAGAATCAGTACAAATAAATTGTCTTATACACATGGTCCAGGGTTTACTTTATATACAAGCAGACCAAGAGATTCTTGGGTAAGGACTATAAGTCATATAAACATATTATAAAAACACAACACTATGTTTTAAATACTGATCAAAGCACATACCTCATTTAGATCATGATCTGCAGGGTCTGGCTTCTCAAACTCTACTTCAGGGGAAGTATCTAGGCCCTTGGCTGTCTGAACGCAATCATAAAGATCAGTCAGCTTAGAGTTTGGGTCTATCAACTCCTCAGGAACCTCTTTAGTTCCAAATCTAACCCCAGCTGAAGTAACATCCTCTTATGAGGATTGCTCCTCGTAAATAGAGGGCATAGATCTAAAAAATTCTTGCCTGGGTTGTGGAGGGAAGATCTTCTGTGGTGAAAAGGGTGGCATTGATCTAGGCTTTGACAAAGACGTTGATTTTGGCATCGGAATTAAAGAATGCCTCGACAAAGGCATCAGTGATATAGACGCTTGCTTCGACAGTTTCGAAGGAGGCTTCGTCGTCTAGGGAGGCCTTGACGCTGTCGCGGAAGGTATCAACGCCATCTTCGGCGGCAGCCTCGACGTTGTCGTCGAAAGGCTGCGTCGAGTCAATATTCGACTTCGATGTGGATGCCATTTTGTCAGCCATCACCCCCGATTTATGAACCAGTGGTTTCACTCTTTTTTCATGAGGTGTCAGAGAGCTTTCCCCCCGATAACACCCTGACTTTTTGTTGTATCTCGCGTGCCTGGTCTTTGATCTCCCTCTGTCACTTTGGGAGTGGACAGGGGCATGATCTTCACTCAGCTTTTTCGAGGGGGTCTGGGCCGCATTCTTGCATTTTTTTTTAGCATCGAAGCCCTGAAGGCCTCCCATTTTTCAGGGGAATCGTGCTTGGAAGGGTAGAATACGACCCTTCTGTCAGATGGGGAGGAAGAGGAAGAACAACTGTGTCGGTGCTTCTTTGATTTCTTGGACGAAGAAGAGGATTATTTCCTTGAGCGACTCGGACCTTGATCTCCTCGACCTGTGTCGAAAGTTTCTGCTCGACCCTCCTGAATCTTTGTCTTTTTGGAGACTTATAAGATTCCTCCCCCACCGCCAGCTTACCTTTCCGTTCCTTAATAGCCTTATTGGTCATAGCCTGACAGGAACCACATTCGTCAACCCGATGGTCAGGGCCCAAACACCAAAGGCAATTACGATGGGGGTCAGTAATCGTCATCTTTTTTCCACACTTTTGAAAACTGATGCACCGTTTTGTGACCCGAAGCAGTGCTCGGAAAAATGGAACTGAGCTAACGGGCACGGCTCGAGCCCTTTATACTGTGGGTGACGACGGCGGCCCTCAAGGGACTACAACTCTGTGGCTTCGAGCACATCGCCCTCTGGTGAAAAATGTTTCCGAAGTAGCAAAGCTGGGAGACAAGATATCTGAGATGAGGAATATGTGGGAGGAACATCCAGTCGAAAGAACGTTACAGTTGGTAAGTAACTTGTTTGTTACATTTAAAATGAGAAAGGGGATGCTCAGTATCTCCCCAGCACTCCACATAAGTTGGGGGTCGTGGGGTGCTGGTCTCACCTAATAATAAAATGTAAAAGGGATCCAAAGATCCTTTATACCCTTGGGAACTGTAGTTCTCACAAGGTTAGCCAGCGAAAAAATTAAAAGGGGAGCCCATAGGGCAACCCCGCAATAATAGGCACTTATTGCCAAAAAGTTTTTTAAAAGATAATATGGAGAGTCCTACTCTTTTTATGGGTGTCATTTTTAAAAGACTGTGTGTGGAAAAAGATTCCCACTCACTGAGGCATAGGGAATAATAATCTACCAGTCCAGCAAAAAAGTTCTCGGGTTGATGCAGGTCAGGAAGATTTATCATTGATATGAAAATCTTACCCAGCAACATCAATGAATAAAGGAAGGTGATTGCTTTCCGATCTTACACAAACCTCAAAGTCTGCAACCCTTGACCAATCCATCCCCGAGTTAAAATATAACCAATCAATTAACTCCCATTA